>NC_139151.1:73027463-73374963 GCF_964270905.1 Leucopleurus acutus
GAACCAAAAAAGCAAGCTTTGAGCTTGAGAAAGCAGAACTTGGTGGAAGCAGTAATGTGGTACAGTGAGATAGATACGGTGGAGAAAGGCAGACCAGAAGTTGAAGGCTCACTTTGCCAATTACTAACCATGTAGTGTAGACCAATAATACTAATGCTAATACTATCTAATATTATTGAGTCCTTACTATTCACCACACACTGTTCCAAATGCTTTACATGCAGGCTTGTTTGTCCTCACAACAATATAAGGTAGATTATATTATTATCCCTACTTTTGTCCCATGAGGACACTTAGGCCCAGTGTAGTTTACAATGTGCCCAAACGTACACAGGTGGTTGGGCGCATCTCTTGAGCCTTAACTTATGCATCTGGAAGTAGAGAGAGTACCGGCCCTTGTGTAGAAATGCGTTAATATAGCAGGCTGAGACTGCAATCCTTAGAAAGTTCTATTCACAAGGTTGGCCCTTGTCTGCTGGATTTCCAGAGGGTTCCCACAATTTCCCGATAAGGATGGCGCACTACGCCTAAAACGTTTATGCAAAAAATATGGCTTTTGCTTGAGGCCCCCTGACACAGCTCTACTTCAGGTTTGTTGTATGAAGCAGAGGATGAAGTAGCTTCACTACTTTGAAGAGGGTTTGGTCACCAGGAGCACCTATGAAATGGTTCAACCCTCTGTGAGCAGCCCCACACGGGAGGCACAGACTGCACAGCCCCACAGGAGGCCCCCAGAGTCCTCCCACCACCACGACCGTTAACTATTCTTAACCCTCCAACAATTGCACTTTAGGACGGGCAGCCTATGCAGAACGGCAAAATATTTCTAGATATTTAATCAACGAAGGAAGTATTTATTTCAAGAGGTTTTCCAGTTTTTTATAAGGTTGTGTGTGGGGAGGACGCTTTCCGTTGCTGTATTTTTAGTTTTATTTATTTATTTATTTTTTTGATCCGTTGCTGTATTTTTAGGTTAATTCTCTGGGTAACTGACTGCCACAAACACGGGGAGGTGCCACAAACAAACCAACCACCAGCAGACAGAGGCCTTAGTGGCCTCCTCCTCCCTTCTATAGTGTGGGAAGTGGAGGTTCAGAGGAAAGCGATTCCCTGGGTGTCTCACAGGAGGCCCAGCGCTGCCTTTCTCCACCTGTGCCCGTGGAGCCAAGTGACTCCCCACTGACGGGCCTTGTGTGTGATCAGAATCAGCAGTGGGACGGGGGGAAATGTGGAGAAATGGCTCAACCAGGGGGATCTCCTCCTAGGAACCAGAACAGGGTGTAAACATTCAGTTCCATTCAGACCCGGTTGGCAGCCAAGGGATGGCTTGTTTGAATTCAGGAGGGCTGCGGGGACGAAGGGAAAGTGACTAACAACCTCCTGCTCACTTGCCCAAACCAGTGTGTGTATGTAAACGAAGCCAGGTCTATAAGTGCCAGTAAAGAAAGACAGAATCCATTAAGCGGGGAATTGAATTCAAAAACAGCATTTGGGCTTTAAAACATCTAAATGGTTCAGGGCAAAGTGGGACTTGGAGGCTTAAGTTAGACAGATAACAAATTCCATCTCATAACTCAGTCATCTGGAACGGCGTTTCCTAAAGCGGAGCTATTAATAGTAGGTGTTCGGGAATAAAGGTTGCTTTGGTCAATAAGTTTAGGTAATGCGCTAGGCAACCAAACTGAATGGATATCTTTACTGCAGGATTCTCAGAGCCTGCTCATGCGTATCATGAAACTCCAAGAGAAGAGTATAGTATAGTATTTTATTACAGTATATACGTATATGTTATATATGTTTCTAATATATACATATACACACACATATAATACTTTACGTTATTATACACAGCATTGCCCACTCTTACTCACCTGAAGATTCCTCTTCCCATGCTGTATCATGGGACTATCATTTCAGAGCCTACTTGGGAAACACAGCTCTGGATAGAGTCACCCATTCCCTAGGCCTAAGAGAACATCTTAGGACAAAAAGATAGCTCTGTGAAGGGAAAGGTAAGACTAAAGGGACAGGGTTTGGCCAGCCCAGTTTTCTGGGCCAAGTGGCTGACTTGTGAGCTAAGGGTTGCAAATGTAGGTCTCAAGAAAGATGACATCTTGACTTTTAGTCCATTGGCGATTCTCCGAACCTGGATGTGTTAAAGTCCAAGACCCACACCCAGGTGCTGACCTCATGAAGGGACACTGTGACACTGATGTCAAGCTGGGATGGCCCTGAGCGACTGTAGACACTAGGGATGTTTGGCCTGGAGAAGAGATGACCAAGGACACCTTTAGCACTGCCCACAGTTCTCCAATTCCCCCCTATGGAAGGGGGCTTGCCATTGCCTTGTGACCCCAAAGGAAGAATATAACCAGGGCTAGGGATGGGCGCTTTGGAGAGGCAGAGCTCAGCACCACCCAAAGGAGAGCTCTCCAGAGATCGTTGCTATCTGTCAGGCCGTGGGTAGGCTGACCCCTGTAGCTAGTGGGTACCATCGTCTGGAAGCAGGGGCTGATGACCTCCTGGTGGGGGCGGGAAGCAAATACTTAAACTCTGGATGAGAAGTGATTTCGAAGGTCTCTCCCAGCCCTGGGATTTTTGACTCTAGGAAGTTTGACTTTATAATATTGACAGATGACAGCATTCTCCAGTCCCCGTACCATCTACATTCAATCCATCAGCGAGCCCATCCCTTCCACCTATCAATGAATCTCCAATCCATCCACTCTGCTTTGCCTCTCCCGCCACTCCCCTAGTCTAAGTAACCATCACCTTCTGCCTGGACCACTGCAGTAGCGACTTAGCTGGTCTCTTTGCTTCTACTCTTGTCCATTTTTAACCTGTTTCCACAGCAGTCAGTGAGTTAAGACTCTCGGGAGGAGATATGGGGATAGATGTATATGTATAGCTGATTCACTTTGTTATACAGCAGAAACTAACACACCATTGTAAAGCAATTATACTCCAATAAAGATGTAAAAAAAAAAAAAGACTGGGAAGAAGGGCTACCTCCTCACCGTGTCCCACAGGGCCCTTCCCTAGCTGGCCTAACACGCCGGCCAGTCTTACCTCCCCCCGCTCTCCCTTTCACCTACCAGGCTGCAGCCACACTGACTTCCCTCGAGCGCGGCCGGCTCTCACCTTCCGGCCTTGGCACTTGCCGTTCTCTGTGTCTGAAATGCCCTCTGCTCTTCACATGGCTGCCTCCTCCTCATCCTCCAGGTTTGGGCTCGAATGTCACCTCCTCAAAGACGCTTCTGTGGTCACCTTAGATAAACACAGCCTTTCATCCTCACGGCTTCTACTCACCTCTCTGTCTTTCATAGCACTCTGTTTCCTTCCTAGCAATTCTGACACTCTGAAATTTAATTTTTATTTCTTGTCTCTCCTTTTCTGACCTGTCTCCCCCATCCATTCCTCCCATTTTCATCTCAAATGCAAGCTCCTTGGGGGCAGAGACCTGGTTTTGGTCACGCATATTCCCAGCTGGAACAGTGCTCCGCGAATTGTAGGTACTAACAAGTGTTGATTGAATTAATGAATTAATTAGTGACCACTTTATATTTGTTGGGGGATGGAAGGGGTGGCAGGGACAGGTGTTCTCTTGACGAAATTCCCTAGGTGAAGAACGCAAGCCCCGGGGAATCCCACTGGGTCTCCATCTCCACGGTCCCGCAGGGTCTGTACCCTCCGGGACTCACCCCTGTGCCCCTACCCTGCACGGCTCAGCACTGCCCAGTAACACTCCAGGGAGGGGGCCACAGTCCCTGTAAGCTCTAGAGCATTTCGTCAGACCTGTGCCTGGAGACATAGCCCTTTCCTAAGCGTGAGAATCGTTTGATACAGTGTTATGAAATCTTCCTCCCTGGAGTGCTTTTTTAAAAAAATTTTTATGTATTTATTTTATTTTTTGAACGTGTGGAAAATTTTATTAACATTCAGTTTAAAAAGCTTTACACCAGTGGTACACCAAGAGGTGTACGTTTGATATATTACCCCCAAAATATAACTAAATCAGTGTCTCCGTTGACAATAAATTGCTGGGTCAATTGATTTTTACCTATATGAAAGTCTAAGAAATTTTACAGAATTTAAATAATTTCCTCACCTCTAAATAAATAAGACATACAGCTTAGGATATATTCACGTACTAGACTTAGTAAACATCAGTATAATCTTCACGGTACTAAGCCATAATTCACGACGCCCTGGAGTGCTTTTTAAGGAGGTTGATTTTTTTCTTTCTGGGGGTGCTTTGAGCGATTTCCGTCTGGAGATGGAGAGTGAGACCAGCTTGGGACTTGGAGGACTTTAGGAGTCCCTCCCTGATCCTGATGGCTTCATTCTTGTCAGGCCTGGAGTTCCACTACTGGGTTCCCCCGGTCTCCTCAATTATCTGCTTTGACTCCTTCCTCTCCACCTGGGCTCTTGGATGCGCTAAGGCGCTGTGCGCAGAGTCGACGGCTTTGATTAAGCAGCTTTGATCTCTGTTGAGCATCTCAGAATAATATCTTTGCTCTCAGCATCTGTGCCAATTCCCGAAATAGTTGAGCCCAGCCGAGCAGGAGGGGGGCTGGATTGCAAAGTGTATTATAGGAGAGATTTAAAAAGAAAAGGCAGCTGCAAACAGTCAGGGGTGTGTGTGTGTGTGTGTGTGTGTGTGTGTGTGTGTGTGTGTGTGTGTGTGTGTGTGTGTGTGTGTGTGTGTGTGACACATACTCATGTTAATGTGAGCACCCAAGGCCCCTGGGAAATGATTACCATGCTCTCGGTGTGTACTGACCCTGTGTTCACGGTGGCCACATGCTGCGAGAGTAGGCAGCTTGTAGCAGTCAGCTCCTGAGTCAGGTGGCAGTCCTGTTGCAGAAACAAAAACATCAAAGGCCTTTGCTTCTGTTTACGTGGCTTTCGCTTGTTTCACTAAGGCATTTGGAGAGCGTGTGCCAGATTGCATTCTGCATGGCTGTTCTTCTGATGTGGGCGTTGGGGGGTGGGGTGCGTGGAGGGGGAATCACCACGGTTTTGAGGTGTTGATCCTAGATGCAGTTATATGTGTGCCACAGGATGGAGGTGGCAGTGCTTCCGAGTACGTGCGTTATGTTTGTGCAGGTGTTTACCATAACGTTGGTATTTCACTGCCTCCATGTAGTTAAACACATACATGTCTACGTGTCTTGGGTTGGTAAGTAGTACCCTGTGTCTGTGCACTATGATGCCCCGAAGTGTGCTTTCCCATCACAGGGAAGGGCATCCTGACGTTCGGGTGCATGTGTGTGCACATATATCCAGGGACTGACACACACGTGTGCATGTGGCTTTCTGTGGGTTGGGTTGTCCTGGATGGGAGTGGTACGTACACACAGCAGAAGGCTGTGTGGTTACATTTGCATGGGGTGAACTCCAGAAATAGATGCTGGGGAGAAAGTGTTTGATGTCAGGGCATTTTGAACAGTGAGTCATTATTTTCTCCCCTTTGGTGCCCATCCCCTGGGAGCTTGTCCTTGTCTATAGCTCCGCTGCAATCACAAGTGGAGGAAAAACAGCTCTATTTGGGACCCTTTGTTCCTCCAAGGAAGCCATCCTTGGTGCTAGGTGTTGCTGCAAGAAGCTTTTGTTCCTCTGGTGGCCACAGGCCGGTGGATATGAATGTATGCATCTCATATAACCCCTTGTGGTGAGAGTCTTTGTACTGAGGCTGAGGGACGTGGGAGCCGGGAGACAGACTGTGGTCTCTCATTCCTTCTGATCCAGCCATTCACGTGAGCTCCTTTGCTCTGAGGATCCGCCAGCTGTGGGTCCCGGGGCAGCCGCAGAAGCCAGGCCCTTGCCTGAACTGGGAGAATAAAGCCTTGGGAAGGAGGAGTCTGTTTTGTAGGGCCATTAAGTCCAGAGCTGGCTGGAATGTGGCCCTTAGCTTTTTGGGTTTCAAGCAAAGGGGAAAGTAGGTAGCAGAGCTGGGACCTGAGAAGGTCCCAGATCAGGACAGATGGCCATCAGGTCAGGGTGGGCTATAATCAGAGTACTGCGTGATGAACAGTTTTTGGCATTCTGTGTGGCCCAGGGGGGCCTTGACTGAAGGTCACATCTGGTGTTTCTCAGTGGTGGCTGCCTGGACCACTATATTGAAAAGAATTCTCAGGCCAAGTATATTCTTCTGGAGAAAGATGATGGGTGTATTAGTTTCCTGTTGTTGCTGTAACAAGTTATAAAAATTGGTGGCTTAAAATGACACAAATTTATTCTCTTACAATTCTGGAGGTTAGAAGTCAAACACAGGCCTCACTGGGGTAAAACCCAGAGGTCAGGAGGGCTGCATTCCTTCTGGAGGTTCTAGGAGGGAATCCATTGCCTCAGTCTTTCTAGATTCTAGCGGCAGCCATATTCCTTGGTGTGTGGCCCCCTCCCCTGTCCTCAAAGTTGACAATGGCCAGTTGAGTTTCCCTCACACTGCTTCTCTCTGAGCCTGACTCTCCGGCCTCTCTCTTATACTTATAAGGACTTGTGATTCCATTGGGTCCACCAGATCATCCAGCATCATCTCCCCAGCTCAAGATCCTTAATAATCACATCTGCAAAGTCCCTTTGGCCATAGCACGTCACATATTCACAGATTTCAGAGCTGAGGAGGATGTGGACATCTCTGGGGGGTGTAATTCTGCCTACTGTAGTAGGGACAGATTAGTAGCAACGTCTGCCATGGCACTGCTGGGAATTTGGGGTGATAAGGCTGGATGCAGACCACCCCTAGTCTGGTAGTTAACGACATGTAGACTTAGATAAGGGATGTCGACGGACTGGGGAGGGATGAGAAGAAAAGGGAACTAAAATGTATTGAGCCTTTACTATGTGCCAGGCACTTGCTATATAGTTCAAAGGCATGTCTCATTTCATTATCACCACAACTCTTTGACTGGGTGAAAAGGTGACTGGTATTCTACAGTGGAGAAAAATGAAGCCCAGAGAGGTTATGGGACTCATCCAGAGTCACCCAGCTGGTAAGTGACAAGGTTAAAAATCTAAAACCAAGTCCAAAGCTACACCATGGCTGAAGCAGAGAACAGGGGCAGCTTCTAACATGGCTGTGATGTCCTTTACAGTCGAATTTGGCTGCCAGGAGCAGTGGTGCCGCCCGGGATTGATGACAGCGCCTGACGCAGAGCTTTTCTCTGGAGCTTTGCCCACCTTGCAGATTATCCCCCAGCTTTGCAAGTGGGGTTGAGTGAGAGGCCAGGGCTGAGGGCTTCAGCCCCATCAGCAGAAATGCTAATGGCCTCCCTAGCAAATGTCAGAAAATGCACAGCCAGCATCTCTGAGTGTGACTTTATGCGAACGTGGTTTGCGCTCCGATTGTCTTCCACTACTGACGTCGAGGGGCTGCAGAGTGAAGCCAGCTAGGAAAAAAATGGAGGTGTGGGATGGGAGCTGCTTCTTTTAATATAAATATTCTAATCGACACATCAGGATTGTTTGAAATGGGGCAGAGGAGGCTGGCAGGCTGGCTTCCTCCTGCTTTTTGTCTTTTGTGCAGACAAGCGGTGGGTAGCTGTACGTGGCAGCAATGATGGGATTTATGACCATGTCTGAACTGAGGCCCCATGGTGCCATGTGCCACAAACTGCTGGAGGTCGGAGGGCAGAAGGGAGGGTGGGCTCAGCAGTGTCAGGGTGTAGGGCCTCTGGAGCTTCCCAGGGTGGGGTTGTGTTGGAATGTATTTTAGGGTGAGGGTACTGGCCAGAGACAGCTGCTGAGGGATGCTTCTTTAGAGGGGATCAGATGACAGTTTTCAAATAGCGGCTATTCTCCAGGTACTATGCTAAGTGCTTTAATTATAAAATCCTTAATCCTATCCAACAACACTATGAGGTAGGTATTATTATTATTTTTATATATATAAATTTATTTATTTTTGGGTGTGTTGGGTCTTTGTTTCTGTGTGAGGGCTTTCTCTAGTTGCGGCGAGCGGGGGCCACTCTTCATCACGGTGCGCGGGCCTCTCACCGTCGCGGCCTCTCTTGTTGCGGAGCACAGGCTCCGGACGCGCAGGCTCAGTAGTTGTGGCTCACGGGCCTAGTTGCTCCGTGGCATGTGGGATCTTCCCAGACCAGGGCTCGAACCCGTGTCCCCTGCATTGGCAGGCAGACTCTCAACAACTGCACCACCAGGGAAGCCCCCTGAGGTAGGTATTATTGATGTCTCTAATTTATAGGTATGGATGATGTGGCCCAGAGAGGTTAGGTAACTTACACAAAATCACACAGCTTGAATGTGGCAGAACCAGGACTTGAACTCAGGTTTGACTTACTCCACAGCCCATGTCTCTTCAGGCATTGCAAGGGGACACTGCCCTGGCTCCCAACAGTTAGCCTCCAGAATTCCTGAAGAATCTGCTGCAGGCAGGGGGCAGGTGTGCCACAAAATGCCAGGCCCTCCTGCGCCAAGCATAGGTAGGGTAAGAGATGCCACTTGCCCTCTGGGTCTCTGGTTTGAGCTGCTCTAGCTTGCCACCTTTGGGCCCGTGGTCAGGATTGGCCAGGTATGTTTCCCTTGGAGAGCGGCCCTCAGCCCTGCTGGGGATGAGGCTGAGCACACACAGGCTCTCGCACGTGTGTTGCAGGTCTCGCAGGCTGATGGGCTCCCAGTAGGCATGGAGAGGCTGGCACTGTACAGCAGTTGATGCCACCGTGGAAGAGTACAGAGCAGGCCTCAGGTCAGACCTAGGGTTAAAGCTGCCCTTTGCCCCTTGAAATGTTCCCTAAGCCCAGAAATTCATAAACCTAATTGCAGTACAAACCCAGCGATAGGTGTCTGCTTCCACCACCAGCAGCACCAGTACCATCCCCCTTCATCATTATGACTGTGGGGCAGGCAGCACGGCCCCCTTCTACCGCTGAGGAAACCAAGGCTCAGGAAAATTAAATGACTCGTGAAGCTTCTGCAGCAAGCAAGTGGCAGCGCCAGCATTTGTATCCAGATGTCCCAGCTCCTGAACCTAGACCTCCACCTGCCCTTTGCCATCCCTGTGGCTGGGCACGCTTAGGTGGTGAGCCCTGGTCACTGATGGACGTGGAATGGACACCGAGAGTCAGATCTTCTGACCCACCCTTTCCTGGGACTGAAGGGGGAGAGAGGAGGTGGGTACTGGGTGGGGTGGGGAGGACTCTAGCTTGTTCTCTCTCTTTTTTTTTTTTTTTTTTTTGCGGTACGCGGGCCTCTCACTGTTGTGGCCTCTCCCGCTGCGGAGCACAGGCTCCGGACGCGCAGGCTCAGCGGCCATAGCTCACGGGCCCAGCCGCTCCGCGGCATGTGGGATCTTCCCGGACCGGGGCACGAACCCGTGTCCCCTGCATCGGCAGGTGGACTCTCAACCACTGCGCCACCAGGGAAGCTCCTGGCTTGTTCTCTTGACTGTACCGGCCTCAGGGAAGGTTTGGGAACTATCGGTCACTCAGCACCCATTGTGTGCCAGACACAGTGCCAGTACTTTTACGTCACTCCTCCCCACTCTTGTGAATTAGGTAGTATTAGACTCAAACGAAAATGAGAACACTGAGAGGCTCAGTTTAACAGCCTCCTTGTGCGTGCCTGGGGCAGGGCCTCTCCACGAGGCCGGGCGGCCTAATTTGCGGTGATATGTTGGAGCTGGCTAGTGTCTGTGTACGAGAGCCAGGTATTAATTTTTCAGCAAGTTTGTGAGCTCCTTGTTAAAAATATTATTATCATTATTAAAAATTAAATTATATAACCTGACAATTAAATGCATTGTATTAAAATTGAAGGTAATAAATACTCAAAAGTCATCACTTCTTAATTCCTTTACTTCTCCCTGTGCTCTTAAAGTTATTTAGGGTCTCTTTAGTGTGATGGAAATACTATTTAAAACACTGTATAATGTTTTGCTATGCTCAGCTCTTCCCAATGCTACATTCAATGATGTCACATTGGTAGCTTGAAATCAGCCATGAAGGTAGTATTTACACCACAGAATTCAGCAAATGTGCCAAATCAGGGCTGGTTTTAGTTCTCCTGGAGACCCAGCTGTTAAACATTTACCCGCATACTACTGCCTGATAGGCCTCAAGTGTATCATGTTTCAGGATGGGCCCAGTAATCCAGAGGAGGGGGTCAGGGTCCTGGCTCTGAGTAGCCCAGTCCCCACTGATGGCTCTTCGCTTGTCCGAGTGTTGCTTTGGTCCCACCATCAATGCTAATGGAGCTAAGGTATGCTAGGCAGGACCAGTCCTGGAAAGCGTTTGGTGATAGGGAACCTCTGAGAGATCACAAGGTGTTTTCTTTCCACTCCGCTGTAGCCAGCCTTCAGGATAACAAAGCTAACATCGAATGTTTGGCTTTGGAAAATCATGCCCTGGCATAACACAGTTCAACCCTTGTACAGTTATTAACTTAAGTATAGAGAAACCAGAGCATACAGATAAGTTAAGAGGAAATCAAAATTACCCCAATTTCCACCACCTAGAAGCAATTACTGTTAACATTTTGGTGTATTTCCTACTTGATAGCTTTCTATGCTCTTTGTGAACACTTGTTAAAGGATAATATTACACATGATTTTATATAACTGGCTTTTTCATCAACATTATATAATAAGCATCTTTCCATGTTAATTTTTATGGCATCTGTTTTAGTAGATGTATATTATTATATCACTTAGACAGGATATCTCCTGTTTTAGGGCATTTAGATTAATTCCAGGTTTTCTCGAATATAAACTGTGCTAGGAGGAATATTCTTGTCGCTAAATCCTTGTATATCTCCTCAGGATAAATTCTCTAGAGTAAGATTGCTATGTTAAAAGACATAATACAATTCAGTACTTGCATTTGGTCCGTGGGTTAAACATTCCCATCAGTTTGAGCATCTAATTTGAGATTAAACCATAGAGGACTACCAAGTGGTCAAGGATGTGAAGCAACTTGGAACTTTCCTGTATTGCTGATGAGAATGTGAAGTGATGCCACTACTTTAGAAAATAGTTTAGCAGTTCTTATAAAATTGAACAGCTACTTACCATATGTTACGGGTGGAATTGTATCCCCCTCAAAAAGATATGTTGGGGCCTCCCTGGTGGCGCAGTGGTTGAGAGTCCGCCTGCTGATGCAGGGGACGTGGGTTCGTGCTCCGGTCCGGGAAGATCCCCCGTGCCACGGAGCGGCTGGGCCCGTGACCCGTGGCCGCTGAGCCAGCGCGTCTGGAGCCTGTGCTCCGCAACAGAAGAGGCCACAGCAGTGAGAGGCCCACGTACCGCAAAAAAAAAAAAAGGTATGTTGAAGTCCTAACCCCTGGTACCGGTGAACGTGACCTTATTTGGAAATGGGGTCTTTGCAGATGTACTTGAATTAGGGTGGGCCCTAATCCAATATGACTGATGTCCTTGTAAGGGGAGGGAAATCTAAACACGGACATGCAAAAGAGAATACTATGTGAAGACACAGACACAGAGGGAAGATCGCCATGTGAAAACAGAGGCAGAGATTGGAGTTAGGCTGCCATAAGCCAAGGACCCGGGCTGGAGCTGCCGGAAGCTGGATGAAGCAAGAAAGAATCATCCCCTAGAGGCTTCAGAGGGAGCACGGCCCTGCCAACGCCTTGACTTCAGACTTCCAACCTACAGCACTGAGAGACAGTAAGTTCCTGTTGTTTTGAACCACCCAGTTTGTGGCACTTTGTATGGCAGCCCTAGGAAACAAATACACCCACATGGACCTAGAACTTCCATGCCTAGGTATTTAACCAAGAGAAACGAAAACATGCAGTTACACAAAAGACTTGTTTACTTACGATCACAGTAGCTTTATTCATAACAGCCCCAAACTGGAAACAATCCAAATACTCAACAAGTAATGGATATGCAAACTGTATTAGATTCATATGATAAATACTACCCACCAATTAAAAGGAATGATTTACTACTTGTCTGTGCACCAACATGAATGAATCTCAAAAACATGCTGAGTGATAGAAGCCAAAGGAAAGAGACCACATACAGAATGATTCCAGGTGTATGAAATGTTAGAAAAAAACAGATTTAATCTTTAGTGATTGAAAGCAGGAAGTGGAGCTTTTGGAGTGATGGAAACGTCTATACAGTAGTCCCCCCTTATTCACGGTTTCACTTTCCACAATTTCAGTTATACACGATCTGAAAATATTAAATGGAAGATTCCAGAAATAAACAATTCGTAAGTTTTAAATTGTGCGCCATTCTGAGTAGCGTGATGAAGTTGCACGCCATCTCGCTCCGTTCTGCCTGGGATCCACAACCACTGACATCATCTGCTTCTGACGTCCAACCATCAACATCGTCATGGCTTAAGGATCCAGGATCACACTAAGCACCTGATCCTTCTTCTGACACCCCATCAGAGGGTCAGTAGTAGCCTAACACTACGTCACAGTGCCTACGTCATTCACCTTGCTTCATCTCATCACGTAGGTATTTTATCATCACCCATCATCACAAGAATAAGAAGGGTGACTACAGTACAATAAGGTATTTTGAGAGAGAGAGAGAGACTGCAGTCACATGACTTTTATTACGGTGTATTGTTATAATTGTTATATTTTATTATCAGTTATTGTTATTAATCTCTTACAGTGCCTGATTTATAAACTAAACATTATCAGAGGTATGTATGTATAAGAAAAAACATAGTGAATATAGGATTCGGTACTATCTACAGTTTCAGGCATCTGCTGAGGATTTTGGAATGTGTCCCCGATGGAGAAGGGGGGACTACTGTATGTTGACTGTGGTGATGGTTACAGGAGTGTCACATTTATAAAAACTCATTGAACTGAACACTTTAAGTAGGTACACTTTATTCTATGTAAATTATTTCTCAATAAACTTGGCCTAAAGAGGACAGGGTCACGCAGTTCTGATGGCCAAGACAAAACCTGAATCCCTCATCTGAGTCTTAGTTCAAGAGAGCTCTTGGGAGAAAAAAAAACATCCCACCAGATTTGCTGTACAAAGCCATTAGGTTTGCTGTACAGACCCTCTTGACACTCTTGAAGAGCCATTCCCTGGAAGGCATTCTTCACAGCTCGTCTCCAGGGAGGATGTCTTTTCTCAAGGGTCCTATAAGAGCACAGAGATTAAGTAAGAGCTTGACTAAAGCATTTTCAACCTGCCAGGCCCCATCGGGGAGCAAAGAGGCCCAGTGCACTTCCCTGTGAGACAGAGGGACAGGGGTCTCTGGGGCCTGTGATGTGCAGTGGGCCACATAACGTGGAAGCCCGAGGGACACACTCCACAAAATGTTCTCACTGCACACCCAACGGGCCACTGTGGCTGCAGAGGGGCCCACACATCTGTGAGCTTGGGGAGGCAGGACTGCGTAGAGGTCAAGAAGCCCCTTTCCCCTTGTGCTTACCGGGCCTCAGTTTCCTCATCTGTAAAGGGAGCACATGATACTTTGAAATTTCATTGTGAGAGATAAGTGAGGTAATATATCTGAAGCCCTTAGCACCGTGTGGCGTGAGGTAAAAGCTCGATCCATGGGAACTTGCTTTATCATTTGAATTATTATCCCCAACCCTGTTTCACTGAAGAACCTGCAGATGACGCAAGTGAAAACATGAGGCGGGTAGACCAGCTGGTCATCCACTTTGGCCTTCTTAGCAAAGGCAGGGCAGATGGCAGCCTTGACAGATGGCATCTGTTTCTAAAAACCATTTCTGGCAAGATGAGTCACCAACCGTAATAGGATATGCTTTCCTTCTGATCTAGAAGGATGGGTATCTAGTTAGGACAGATCCTTGAGGACCCTGAGTGCCAGAGTAAGGAGTTTGTATTGTATCCTATGTAGTGTGTTGGAACAGTGGCCCACAGAATATCCTGGAGCAAGGAGTGACCTGACAAAGATGAACCTAGGATGTTCACCGATTAAATAGAGCCTACTGGAAAAAATGCCATTTGTGCCCCTGTGATCCCAGCTAATAAGAACCTTCAGCCAGGGTCTGCACTTGGATGCTCTGTGGGCTCTGGGAGGGGGAGCTCGGAGGGATCTTGGCTTACCACCAGCACCCTTGGGACCAGCTTCCTCCCAGGGCTCCTCTGGCCTGAAGGAGGCACAGCTGAGCCACAGGATGCGTACTGGCAGGGCCCTAGGTCAAAGCAGCCCCAATCCCAGCCCTTCCGCCGACATGCAAAGCGGCAGGCCCATGATCGGCACTGAGGGACATATGTCCGGACACATCTCTGAATCTGGGGTGCTAGGCAGTGAGAAAGCAAGGCTCCTCCAGACCCTAAGCATCCTTGATTAGATGGGCTTGGGGTTGCGGACAGAGGAATATTAGTTTTCGCCTCCTTTCTCTTCTTTTCCTTTTCCTTCCTTAACTTCCCAAGTAATACACGTGTGAGACAATCGATAACATAGAAGTATATATGGTACTCCCATGAAAGCGTGGCTTCAACCACCATGCCTGCCTTGAATGCCCTCCCCCTGCCTGGATAACCACTGTGAACAGCTCACACGTTTACACGCGTCTATGTCCATATACGACTGCAGAGCTTTTCTCGCGTAATTGGAACCACCCCATACACAGCGCTCTCCTCCTCGCTTTTCCACTTGGCAACTTGCCATGGCAGTGCATATAAATTCACTTCTTTCCTTCCAATGGATGCAAAGTGTTCATAGACTATCATTTCTTTAGCTCCCCGTTGAAGATTATTTAGGTATTTTCCACCTTTTCTGAGACTACGAAGCATTGTTTTTTCCTTACAAACCTCCGGAGAAGGCAGAAAGTCGCCCAGCATTGAACCCTAGCTGTGCACAGTCAGCTTCTCAATCCCCATCCTTTTTCTGGGCTCCGCTTAGGGCTCCCCCACGTCTCAGCCTCTCCTGCCCTTGGCCTTAATAACAGGTGACATTTGCACAAGAGCCACGGAGCCATGGAGAAGCTCCACTCTATCTCTGTTGCGCTGTGTTTCTTTAAGTGCTCTTGTTAATGTTTCATGATGGATGGCTGCGAAACCTGGGAAATGTACCAGCCTGGATTCTTAAAGTATCTGCTCGAACTAACTTAATGTATTCATTTATTCAGTGTGACAGTAAAGAGGGAAAAAAAGGACTGTGAATGCAGAGCAAGATCCAGAGGGAGGCAAAGGAGGACAAGAGGGAGGGAACTAGCGTTTATTAGGCCCCAACCCCAACTAAGTGCTAGGCGGTTTACATTTGTGTCCTTATGAATCCTCCTCACGTACCCAGGAGGTTGCTATTAATATCCTCATTTTGCAGATGAGAAAACTGAGGTGAAGCCACTTATTCAAAGACATGCGGCCAGGCAGAGCTGGGATTCAAACCCAGACGTGCCTGGCATCAAAACTCATCATGCTCTTGCCATCCAGCTTGGCCGCCCTGGTTGCCATGTTACCGGAAGCCACCAGAGATAATGAGACATGACAATAATAACTAACGCTCATCGGGCGCTTGCCGTGTGCCAGGCCCCATTCTAAGTGCATCACGCATATGAATACGTTTATAATCATGTGAGGTAGCGAACCACTGCTATACCCATTTTACAGACGAGGAACACAAGGCTTAGAGAGCTGACATAACTTGCCCTTGGTAACACAATCCTGGCTGACAGGGCTGGGACTTGAACCTCCGCTTTCCTCCTCTCGCCTGGATGACCTGACAGGCTAGAGCTTTAGGGGTGACTGCAGAGGTCAAACACACCTCTGGGCCCTTGATTGGAGAAGGAAGATTGTCCAGCTGTTCTCTTGGTTTCCAGGGGGACAGACGTCTGATGGGGGCAGGGGGATCATTTGCAGGGCATTTGCCTCAGGAAGATCTTTCTGTCCAGTGGCCTTGCGGCATTATGGTTATCTCAAATCGCGGCTTCAAGCTGAATTTCTCTCTAAACAGCAAATGGAAATGACAAAATGCAGAGTGCTGGGTGACAGTGCATAGGGACCTCCATTTCCAGGGAGACTGGCTGCGGGAGGAGCCCCAGGGTCAATCCTCAGTGGCAAAGGCCCGTCCCCTATCTCACAAGGGAATCCATCTCACTTGTTTTCATGGAGCTTCAGGCTGTATTGGCCTCTCCAGCTCAGCATTCATCGGGCAGAGGTAATAGCCCGTGCAAAGCCCCTGAGAGAGGAGGCAGCTTGGTGTGTGTGGTATGTTTGAGGGACAGAGGGAAGGCCATCCTGGTGAAATGCAGTGAGTGCAGGAGAGATGCTCGTACTGAGGTTGGGGAGGGAGCCCTGAGCCAGATCATGCTGAGACTTGCGGGTCGGCTTGACATTTTGGATTTCACTCCCTGTTTGAAGGGAAGATATTGGAGAGTTTTGAGTAAGGGAGTGGCTTGATCTGTTTTATGTTTGTAGGATCCCTCTAGCTACTGAGGAGAAAGTGGGCAAGAGTGGAAGCAGGGAGACTCGTTAGAAGGTGGATGCTTCTCCATGTGGCCCAGGGAACTGGCAACACCCACATCACCTGGGAACATGCTAGAAATGCAGACCCCCAGGCCTTGCCCCCATGTACTCAGAATCTGCAGACTCAAGTGATTCCTTAGGAATAGCAGTGCTCTAGAGACAGAAATGATGGTCGCCTGACTAAATAGTGACAGTGGAGAAGTTAAGAAGTGATCAGATTCAGTATATATTTTAAGGGTAGAGCTGACAGTGTTTGCTAATGCTTTGGTTGTGTGGTGTGAGAGACAAAGCATCCAGGCTCTCACCTGAACTTTCAGCCTGAACAGCTGGGTCCACGGAGAAGCCGTTTACTCAGATGAAAACTTCTGGGGAGGGGAAGGCCTGAGGGGGAGTTCTGTCTTGGCTCTGACGTAGTGAGGTGCCTTCCAGACATCCAGGTGATACTGTTGAGCAGTAAGTTAGCCTTACAGATTCAGAGCTGAGGGGAGCTGTCTGGGTTGGGGATGTAAATCTGGACATTTAAATTCATGGGAACTGTGATTGAGTATGACTAGAGAAGAATCAGACCAAGGGCTCAAACTGGCCCCCCAATATTTCAATTTGGAAAAAGCAGGAGAGTCTAGGGCAGCCTAAAAAGGCTACCATCCTGGTCATTCCTTTCTGAGCATCCAATTTTGGGCAGTACCTATGTATGGTTTTTGTTTGTTTGTCTGTTTGTATTTCTCAATGCAGCTAAGCAGGTAGAACTCACTTTACACATCTAATATGCATACATACATACATAAACCTGGTTCAGAGATGGTAGGTATGTGGCTGAGGATTTGAATTCCCATCAACTTTCCACATCCATGTTCTTTTGATTATGCCACGCCCAGGGCTGATCCTCAAGTGGGTTCTGAATATTAGGGAAATGTGCCTATATCTGAGTTTCTGCCCATTTCCCATCATCCTTATGCTGCCCACTTCTTTAGGCTGCCTGAAACCACGCCAGCCCTATATCCTGAGAGGGCCAGGAACACGTGGGTCAGTGACAGCAGGCAGGATAGACCAGACAGGGAGACCTTGACTGGAAGCCTGTGCTAATGTCCTTCAGGCCCCAAGCAAGGCATGTTGGCTTCCCTGGGGCTCCAGAGCCCTGCACAGGCAGGAAACAGGGCAGGAAGGCATGAAGAAGAGCTGGGTATCCTGAGAGATGAGATAAACAACAAGTTCGAGCAATGAGACCTCACCAGGAAGAGGAGCCTGTAGTGACGGATGGGAACAGCTCTCTGGACACATCATCACATCAGGGGCAGAGGCATGGGGTGATAGAGACCAAAGTATTAGATCTGGGACAAGGTAGAGACTTGGACTGGGGAACACAGCCTAGGATCAGGTATTATTAATAATGAAAATTGTTATTTATCAAGCACTTACTGAGTACCAGATACTGTGCTAAGGAATTTTATATCTACTATTGCCATTTAATCCCCAATAATAATAGCTTTTATTCTATGCTACGCATTCTATGTTTACTCTCTAATTACTTTTCACAACTCTATGAGGCAGGTACTCTTATTATTCCATTTTATATCTTAAGAAAATGAAGCACAGAGAGGTTAAGTAACTTGCCTAAGGTCACACATCTAATAAGTAGCAGAACTGAGATTTGAACCCAAGCTGTCTGACTCCAGCGTTCAGGCTTTTAACCACTATTCTACAGTGAGCACTTTACACATAGAAGCTCATGTAATTGTCATGACAACCATATAGCTACCAGTACTATCTCCACTTCACAGGTGAAGAAAGTGAGTCTTAGAAAGCCGTGCGATTTATTAAGAATCACATAGCTGAAAGGCAAGGGAGCCTTTATAGACACATTATAGATACTAATGTCTGAACTTTGAACCACCAGTCATAGCACCTGATCCATGCCACCTAATCAAAGGCAGGGCAGGCAAAGAGGGGACTTCTTGGCACGCCCTTTGAGTGTGGAAGTCAAACTCCTCAAATCCCCTTACTGAAGATAAGAGGGACTCTGGGCCTGGATGAGCCCAGCGGTGTGCTGGAACTGGCTCTTCCTGGCTCACAAAAGCTAATGCATGCATTTCTTCCCAACTCTGCTTTCACTGACATCGCATTTGTTGCTTGAAATCAGCTACAGTGGGAGTCTTCACACCATGGAAATCAGCAAGGGCTACAAATCGGGAATTATCTTTTCCTGGAGAGCCAAGGTACCAGTGCACCACTGATTAGACTTGAGCTGACATTTAGAATCAAGTGTGCCCCACTGGGGCCAGAGGAAGGTTGTGGAGTCAGGAAACCAGGTATATCTCTGCCCTGGTCCTGGGGGAGACGGAAATCAGCGAAAACATTCTGGGAATGGATACTTAGCAGTTCAAGTGTACTCTGTTGTCATAACATCAGGCCCTGGAAATACATCAGTGACTTCAAGAGACATGTCCTTGATCTTGTGACACTTAAAGTCCAGTGGGGAAGACGGGTAAAAATAAAGAGGTGTAAGTATACATTTTCGAGTTGTGATACTGTGAAGGAAACAGAGGAGAATCTGATTGTACAAGGAGTCAAGGAAGGTGGCTGTAAAGAGTTGACATTTACACCAGAGACCTCTGGGATGAAAAGGAACCAGCAAGACCCAGGTAGAGGGTGGAGTGTGTGTGAAGGCCAAGTACTGGGAAGAGCTTGGCAAATGTTGGAGGCCAGGTCAGGTGGAGTGGGTGGTGGGCAAGGGAAGCATAAGATATGGCCAGATGGTGGGGGCAGCATGGGGTGGGAGGGGTGACCTGCTCTGATTTCTAACAGTGAAGGATGACTTTGGCTCGCATATGGACAGTGGGCTGGGAGGAGTGTGGTCAGAGTAGAAGCAGGGAGATCTCTTATGGGGAAATTGCAGGAATTCAGGCAAGAGCTGATTGGTGGTCTGGACTATACTGGGACACATTTGAGATGTATTTAGGAGGCAGAACCAAAAGGACAAGCTGATGGATTAATATGGGTTGCAAAGCAAGAGAGAGGGTGGAATCAAGGATGGTTCCCTCATCTGGACCTCAGTTTCCTTGAGACATGAAAGACAAGAGGCCCAAAGCAGACTTTCTGAGTTCAAATCCTGACCCTATCACTTGCTAGCAGTGTAGCCCTTTGCAAGTGACTCGGTCCCTGAGGGCCTCAGTTTCCCCGTCAATAAAATGGAGCTCTTACTCCACACAGTTCCTGTGAGGTCTCAGTGAGTTATTCTGTGCGAAGTCCCTGTACAATACCTGAATTTAGTGAGCCCTGCACAAAGCGGAATTATTCCTCTTATGATTAGTCTATTGATCATTTCTCTGCCTGCCGTTAAGAAATTGAGCCTTTCAAGGCAAACAACTCTTGTTTGGAAAGAAAATGTTCTGGGAGGAGTACCGCAGGCGTCCCCTCTTTCTCTGTGTTTGTGTTCCCTTCCCCAGCGTGAATCTGGCAGGCGAAGCTGTTCAAAGTAAACACAGGTCCGGTGCCCTAGATAATATCAGGTTAGACAACACAGCAAAGGCCAGACAAACAGCACTGCTGGACAGGAGGAAGCAGGCTGGCTTTATCCTGACCTCACCAGACCACTGCCCCCCAGGGGCTGCCCCAGCAGGCTGGACCACCCTGGCGGGGGGGGGGACCCCATCGGGGAGCCCGTCACCTGTGCTGTCTGTTCCCTTTTCTGGTGCGGCTTCGGATGAGTCACCACTATCACTCACTGCTTCCTGGTCTGGACATGATGATTCACAGGCTCCTGAAATTGACATCCAGGCGGCAACAAGAGGTGGGATCCAGAAGAAAACAAGGGAGATAGTAGTACTAGGTGAGGTCGGGAGTAACTGGAGGTGTGCAGGGCACTGGGGAGGAGGGGATGGCGAACACATGCGGAGGGGCCCGCAGATCCGAACAGAAGCCAGAGGTGACCAACCACCCCCAGCTTCGGATACTTTGACTCAGGGTTCCTCAACGCTTCTGACTCCATGTCAGCCCAGCCTGGAAGATTTACACAAGGTGTATTGCAAAAGCAATAGGTAACTCTGTTTGCTTTCTCAATATGAGACTACAGTATTGGACACAATTTCTAAACCACGTTCCGTCTGCCACTCTGAGATTCTGAGGTGAGGCTGGTGTAGCCCCACTAGAGAATGGAGAATTGCCCTTCTAATTATAGCAGTAGCAGTAGTGATAATAATAGCCTTTATCTGTGAAAACACTAGCAATTGAGGGGATATGAAGCTTTGGGGCAGTGTCCCTCTCTTTTAAATTGTGGTGAAATACACATACCTTGAAATTTACCATTTTATCCGCTTTTAAGGGTACAGTTCAGTGGCATTAATATTCACACTGTTGTGCAACCAGGATCACCATCCACGTCCCGGACTTTTTCATCTTCCCAAACTGACACTCTGTTCCCGTGAAACAATAAAATATCTACCCGTACGCACAACCCTCACCCCCTGGCAAACACCATTCTACTTTCTGTCCCTCTGATTCTGACTGCTCTACGTACTTCATATAAACGGAATCACACAGTGTTTTTCCTTTTGTGTCTGGCTTATTTCACTTATCACAGTGTGTTCAAGGTTCTTCTATGTCATAGCCTGTGTCAGAATTTCATCGCTTTTTAAGCTTGAATAATGTCCCCTTGTATGGATATACCACGTTTTGTTTATCCATTCATCCGATGAACACTTGGGTTGCTTCCATTGTTTTGGCTATTATTACAGTGTCGCAATTTTTTTTTTTTTTTGCGGTACACGGGCCTCTCACTGTGGTGGCCTCTCCCGTTGCGGAGCACAGGCTCCGGACGCGCAGGCTCAGCGACCATGGCTCACAGGCCCAGCCGCTCCGCGGCATGTGGGAATCTTCCCGGAATGGGGCACGAACCCGCGTCCCCTGCATCAGCAGGCGGACTCTCAACCACTGCGCCACCAGGGAAGCCCACAGTGTCGCTATTGATACTGGGTGTGTTGAAATGATTCAAAGTCAAAAACAGCATATAACAAGATGCATGGGTATCTTCTGTTTGTATGGTGTTTTTAACTTGTCAGAGGCCTTTTGAAACTGAAGTGTGAAGGTAAGAATAGGAGTTTGATGGCCAGTGAGGCCTGGATTTTAATCCTGGCTTTGTCTCCTTCCTAGTTGTGTGACTTGGAATAGGTTTCTTAAATGTTCTATGTCTCAGTGTCCTCATGTGAGAAGTCAGGACATTATGCCCAGTGTGGACAGTTACTATTATTCTAAATGAGAGAACAAGTGTGAAAATGTTGAGCAGAGTCTGAGTTTTCATCCTCAATGGATTTCATTGTTCGTGTTCCTTCATTGTTTCCGTCTGATTCAAACGACAATCTGTGGTTAGGTAGGACATGAAATATTTGTCTCATATAATGGATTAGGAGACTGAAGCATTTAATGAATTAGTGGCCAAGGGCAGGTTGGAACCCAGGTCTCCCGAATTTCAGGTGAGGGAGGTTTGGGAAGCAAATATGAGAATGACAATTGTTACTTCCACCTGCCTTTCAACCTTTCAGACTCCAGGTGGGTCTCATGGCCCTGACTGTCCTCCCATCCCTGCCAACCACCACATGCCAGGCAGCTGGAGGGACGGTTGTGTGGCCCTGCAGAGCCAGCACCCCAGTGGCACCAGACAGGCCTGCCCTGGAGCCTTCTTTCCGTTCAGCCACTTCCCTATGATGAAGCTGTGCCCATGGGCTCAGGGATTCCCGTGGAAGCGCAGAACTTCCTACAGCAGCCCCACCTGTCTCACCCATGCCTGAGACGCTCAGACCCCAGGTCCAGTGACAAGTGGACTGTATCTTTTGGCTACCTTCCCCGGCCTGGTGCACCTTCCCCTTGCCACACGGCTGCCTGGTATCATGTATGTGTGACCTGCTGCCAGCTAGGGCCCTCCCGATTCAGGGGACCACTTACACTTAGCTTGGGCACCACACCCCATGCCCTGTGGAGGTCCAAGGCTCTCCCCAGTTTCAATCAATTCCTAGCTGGGGTCATGATAAGAGAGCCATTTGCACAGTTCCCTCAAGTCCCGCACTCTTGCCTCTTAGTTTAATGGTCATTTCCCCACTCTGCCCATGTTGACTCTGCATCACATTGTCTGGGTGGGAAACCCAGTCTCTTTCACACAAGGCGATGCGTATGTGTGTAGAGTATACGAAAGATTTGCTGGCGAGACAGAGAGGGGCTATGTATTTCAGAAATGCATGTAACTTTGTATTGAATGTTAGATACTGTATGGGGGCGAGAAATAAAAGTAACCAAAGCTGATGTTTACGGGGTGCTTATTACATGGTAGGCATTGTACTAAGCACTTCATTTGTATGACCTGATTTGATTGTCCCGGCGACGCTAGGAATTAGACACTTGATGGGTCCAATGTATAGATTAAACTGAGGCTTCGAGAGGATAAGAGATGTGTTCGAGGTTTCACAGCCGGGAAGTAGCAGAGCTAAAGAACCGAACTCAGGCAGTCTGACTCCAGAGCCATCACAAACCACTCCTGTGGTCCCCTGCCTCCCACACCCCCCGAATGGTTTGTCTGCTTCCTCCAGCCCCACACCATCCTGGTAACATATTCTCTTTTCTTCCTACTCTCATTTCTGATCCTCCGCTCCTTCCTTCCAGATAAGCGGGGAAACTCCAGTATCTTCTGCCTCTATTATTCAGACCAATTCATGTTTCCCCAGCCCTTTGCTCCTAACCTCCTCTCAGATTCCATCAAAGTTCTCAGCAGAGCAAAATGCCTTTCATATAATAGCATCCACACACCTTTGATGTTAGGCATATGGACTCACACTGTGCAGGTTCTCTGCTCTAGGACAGGAATGGCAAGTGTGTGGCATGTGGCTGCCCCTCCCACTCCCATCCCCATAGCAGACATCACTGATTAATGACAGCACTCCTCCTTGTGGAGCCCAGACACAGCACAGGGCTCCAGAAAGCCACTGCCAACTAAGCCGGTCTGTTGCGTGAAATGGAACCTTCTCTGCCGTCACCCCCTGCCAACAGGGTAAATAAGGCCATGACTGCACAGGAAAGGGACCAGACCATCCTTCAAGGGGGAAGGTGAAGCCTGATCCCAGTCTCTGGGGGAGATCAGACTTGAAAGGTGGGTCTTCCACTGGCCCTGGATTCCTTCTCTGGGCCTCGTTCTTTTAGCCTAGACTCTTTGGTTGAAGGCTCTTTTGAGTGAGACGAGAAAGTTGACCCTTTGTCACATGGATGCCAGTCCCACAGCTGGGCATGGGGGCAGCTCTTGGGGACCCCAAACTGAAGACAAACCAGATTTGTCAGTTTCTTGGCAATGCCTGCGTTTCTTCGTTGCTGTCCCTGAGCCTTTAGTCGTCTTGTTGCGTGTCCTAGACCATGACTGGTCTGCTGTCTATTAATGGAGAGGTCATGAGTCCAAGATTAATTTAGAACCACTTAGAGAAGCACTTCCTCCCTCAAGCCCATAGGACAGTTACAAGGTTGACCAGATAAACAAGTCTCCCAAGACAGGAGAAATGAGGCTGCCATCCTTAGGGATTCTGGCAAGCTTTGAGAAGGGGTGGGTGATAGAACTCTGAATTTCAGTAGAAAACGGAGAGCTAGATATCGCCCCAATCTCAAGACTCAACCTGTTTGAATTTGAACCCCGAGGGCTTCAAGATGCCAAGAGGCCCTTGCCATGGAGGAGGATGTTGAGCTCTACCTGCGCAAGGAAAGAGAGGGAACAGATGAACATTTATTGAACACCTATCGTGCTCTTGCAACGTACAAGACATATTTATAAGCGTCCTCATGTTCAGTCCTCAGAGCAGCTGTATGAGGGATAGATTGTCTCTACCTCACAGAAGAGAAACCTAGAATTCAGAGAAATTAAATAATTTGCTCGAGTCACACAGCTAGTAAGTAGCAGAGCTGGAATTCAGACCTGGGTACTGTGAAACTTGAAAGCCAAGGAGCTTATCACTTGTGCCGTATTTCCTGGGGGTGGGGGCTTGGGGGAGACGTTAAGAGAACAAAAATGACCACTTAACAAAACTGAGAAGTCAAGAGGCGTGCTGGGCCCGCTCCAGGGACAGCAGCTTCTACCCTGTGGCCCCTGCACTCTCTGGGCTGCAGGCGACCTGCCAGGGTCCTCTTTTCCTCCCCAAGCTCACTGTTACCCGGCTCTCCTTTCAGGCCTCTGGAGAGGATGCTATTTCTGAGGCTGAGAAGCAGATGGGGCACGGTTGGGGGCAGGGAGTGGCGTGCTTGCCTGACACCCCCGCACATGGCTTTCTACAGCTTATGAGGCTCTCCTTATCCCATGACAGCTCTGTTCAGGAAGCTCAAGGAAGAGCCTCGTGGCTTGTTTTTTCTAAGGAACTGGCTCTTCTGCAAACAGAGATATTAATAGTTACCTGGCAAGGTTGTTGCGCAAATCAAAATCAATATATATAAAAGCCTTAAGAGATTTTAAACACACAGTCACCATTGCTCTTGTGGTCCGTTCATTTCTGATTCATAAGATAGAGATTTGAGGACAAACATATCTCAAACTTCTCACCATCCAAAATGTTTATCACCTTTTCTTGGAAGAGCAGAAAAGCCTGATAGAATCAATTTAATAATGAAACATTAGGCGAGTGTTCTCAGCAATCTTCTCATAAAGAACTTTTTAGATCAACCAAAGTCTAAAATGCGAATATGATATGTGTGATCAATTACAACCATACTTGAAGATTATTTCATTCTCGGATTATAAATACAACATAACTTCAAAGAATGAAATAGCATCGTTATCACCATCATTACCCCATCGTCATCGTCACACCCTTCCATCGCAGGCGATTGGACCCCCGCCACTCCCACGTGCCTACGAGGGAGGTATTATAAATCTCCTTCTGCAAATAAAATACAGCTGAGCTTCCAAAAGGTTCAATACCTGTGTGAGTGCACGTAGCAAAGCCTCAGGACCAGAATTTGAACCTAGTTTTCTCTGATGTTAAAATCACATGCTCTTTCCGCTATAGCAGCCAGCCTCTAATATCTCACCAAGGGTTTTTCACTGGCTTCACTAGCCAGGGATCCTGATTGAGTTGGTCTGGGGTGGGGCCCACCGTGTATAGTGGAAGCCAGATTCCCTGAATCCGTATCTGGAATGGTGTAAAAGTCCACATTAAGCCTTTGCAGAAACCAGTGGGAGCTCCTGGTGCCACCACAGTCCCAACTGGCTAGATGTTTCCGCCTCTTCCAGCAGCCTGTCTGCAGCAGAGAATAACCACCACTCGTTATTGCTATTGTCAAGGGGGATTTGGGGTAATGACCTCACACAGGGTGGCCTGAGCCCTGAAGATTTGCTTTTCCCCTGTAGCTGAGTAGGCTCCCAGGCAGCCTGTAGAGCTTGCGGACTCGGTGGGCACTGACGGCTGGGTCTGTGATGATGCCCTCTCCCCCCGTCTTCGCCTCCACCTTACTGTACTTCTTTCGGTTCCTAGGCTATGCCTAGGCTATGCTCTTTTCCCGTTCAGGACCTTTACACAGGCTGGCCTGGAATATTCTTGCTCACGCCACCCCTCGACCTCCCCCTCTGCCTTCATGAAGCTTAATGAGACTTCACCCTGGCCTCTCACATGAGGATCATTTGAGGAAGTTAAAAAAAAAAGATGATGTTCGGGCCTCGCCCCAAGCCAAACGCATCACAGTTTCTGGGGGTGAGGCCTTTTCACGAGTATTTTTATATCGTTCTCCAGGTTATTTTTATATGCAACCAGCACTGAAAACTGCTGATTCTAGCTAGTTCCTACTTCATTTAAATGTCACTTCCTCCAGCAAGCCTTCCCCAGCCCACCTCTCTCCCCACCCCTAGCCTGGGCTCAGCCCCTCTGCTATCTGTTCCCGTTGTCAGTGTCCCAGGAAGCTGCTAACTCTTGGGCGCAGTGACCATGTCCGCCGTGCTCACCGGCCAGGCCTCAGAGCCAGTGCCTTGCACACAGGATGTGCCTGCTCTGCTTTTCTGGCTGATGGAAGAGACCAAACAGATATTTCAAAATTCCACAATTACTCACTGATGCCTGCTCTGTGCCAGACCTTGTGCTGGGCTCTGGGGATTTAAAGTTCAGTAAGACGTGGCCCTTGACCTTGCAATGCTCATAGTCAGGCAGGGAAGACGGATGCGTGAACAAAGAATTTCAGCGTGGCATCTGACTAGGGGCACAGGTGGAAGGTTGGCAACTTCTTCAGGCCTGAGATCACCAGTCGGGATGGCCAGCACCCACGGGGGAGCTTTGGAGGCACCAGGAGGTGGGAGAAAAGAGTGAAAATGAGCAGACTGCTTGATTGGGGGGTTGTAGGGCTCAAGGCTGGGGGACTGGGGGAGGAACCATCCTGGGTCCCCTGTGCCCAGCATTAGTCCTAGAATATGCTAGGTGCTTGTTAAGAGCTTGTTGAGAGAATCGATGAATAAATGATTGAATGAGGCAAATCAATGCCTAGTCTCTGAGGAACTGGAGAACCCCCTGGGTGAGGATCAGTGTGTGTTTTATAGGTTTCTATGCCAGAGCAGTGTCATGGTTAAAAGAACACAGTTCAGAAGCCAAAAGGAATTTCAACATAGCTCAAGTCCTTTATTTGTATTTCTCAAACACCATGAAAGGGACTCAAAGTCCACAGTCACACATCTCAAGGTGTTTGCTTGCCTGTTTTTTCTACACTCCCATCCACCGCCCTTATAGCTCTCAGTTCCCTTGGAGCCTGTCTTAGCCAAAGCCTCCCAAATCCCCCTACAGGTGTGCTTCAGGGGCAACAGGGGGTGGGGGAAGAGAGTGAAGATGAGGAGACCGCTCAATTGGTGGGTTGTAGGGCCCAGGTCTGGGTCCGGGGGGCTGGGGGAGGACCCATCCTGGATCCCCCATGCCCACTGAATGTCTCCCCTCTGCCTGTCCTCCCAGGTCCAAGAGGACACCTCCAGGGAGGAGGAAGGGCAGAGGAGGGAGGGAATCTGAGCAGGCAGAGCAGGAAGGGAACTGTTTGGGAATGACAGTATTTTAAAAAATCACATATAAGTAAGATCTGCACATATAAGTAAGATCTGCACTTCCCATATGAAATGCTATTTCCATCAACTGCCTTAAAAAAGTAACCTTGGGGGACTTCCCTGGTGGCACAGTGGTTGAGAGTCCGCCTGCCGATGCAGAGGACACGGGTTCGTGCCCCGGTCCGGGAGGATCCCACATGCCGCGGAGCGGCTGGGTCCGTGAGCCACGGCCGCTGAGCCTGCATGTCCGGAGCCTGTGCTCTGCAACGGGAGAGGCCACAACAGTGAAAGGCCCGTGTACCGCAAAAAAAAAAAAAAAAAAAAAAAAAAAAAAAAAGAATCCACCTGCCAATGCACCAGACAGGGGTTCAAGCCCTGGCTCAGGAAGATCCCACACGCTGCGGAGGAACTAAGCCCGTGAGCCACAACTACTGAGCCTGTGTGCTGCAACTACTGAGGCTGCGTGTTGCAACTACTGAAGCCAGCGAGCCTTGAGCCTGTGCTCCACAACAAGAGAAGCCACCGCAGTGAGAAGCCCGCACACCGCAACGAAGACCCAATGCAGCCAAAAATAAATAAATATATTATTTTTTTAAAAAGTAACCTTGGTTCTATAGCCTAGTGGCCTAAAGTGTGTTTACAGCTTAATGGTGATCTTGAATCATCTCAGTCCAGGGTGGGATCCCCCTCTCTGTCCCTCCTCGTTCAGGCCCTTCATGTACCCCTGTTTCCAGGCAGGGCTGAGGAGGCGGGCACAGGGCCACCTTGCCCTGGTGCACAAGCTGTGGCTGCCCAGAACTCAGGTGCTTTCCCATCAACTCATCTGTGCCCTGAGGTGGGAGTGCTGGCTCCCTGGCAGTATTAAATAGGTTTCTGAGACAGAACACTAGTTGTTGAGAAGAATGTCCCGTTTCATTGTTAAGAAGTGATTCCCTCTACGCTGCAGGCCTATGGGAGACAACTAGGAGAGCTTGGGTCTTCATGTATTGTCCATCCTCTTGGGGTACCAGTAAGGTGAAGGACAAACGGATGGATGGAGGAATGGAGGGATGGACAAGTGACCACCCGCTTTGGCGATAGGAGAGGTGGAGAGCTCTGGCTGATGCACCAGCTGCAGAGAGGGTGCAGCCGGCGGCTAAGGTTTATTGAGCTACTCCTTGGTGTCAGAAGCCGTACTTGGCCTTTCTGTATAAAAATCATTTAATTGCACAAGAGATCTGCAAGGCGCCGACATTTACTGCCATCGCCTTGGTCTCTTCAGCTCCATTTCATCTCATTTGCTTCTCCCTAAGCCCCAGATGACCTTTCTTGTTCTAGTCTTCCTTCCCTCGCTCATTCGTTTTAAATGGCTCTACCACTTACTTGCTACACAGCCTCGGACAAGTTACTTACCCTCTCTGGGCCTCAATGTGAGCGTCTGTGCGATGTGGAATACAGTAGCACCTCTCCCACAGAGCCTCAGCGTGACAGAATAGTTAATGTATGTAAAGCACAGTGCGCGGTGCACAGGATGCTCTATACAGGTGCTAACTATATAGATCACCTACTGGGTGCCGGATGCGGTGCCACGCCGCTCACAGCCTTTCTCTCCTTCCTCCACTGCCGACCGCTGCCTGTGATGTAACTCAGTACTTGTGAGCAACGGGGTTTTGAGCCAGAGGCACCTGGCTGAGTGGCTTGAGCTTGGTCAGAGGGTCTTACCCTGTCCCGTTCCCTTTTCTCTTAGTAAATCCCAGGTCATTCAACACCCTTTTGGTTTTGGCTGTGCCGAGCGGCATGTGGGACCTTAGTTCCCTGACCAGGGACTGAACCCGCGCCCCCTGCAATGGAAGGGCAGAGGGACCACCAAGGAAGTCCCTCAACACCTTTTTTTTTTTTTTTTGCGGTACGCGGGCCTCTCACTGTTGTGGCCTCTCCCGTTGCGGAGCACAGGCTCCGGACGCGCAGGCTCAGCGGCCATGGCTCACGGGCCCAGCCGCTCCGTGGCATGTGGGATCTTCCCGGACCGGGGCACGAACCCGTGTCCCCTGCATCGGCAGGCGGACTCTCAACTACTGCGCCACCAGGGGAGCCCTCAACACCCTTTTAAGTCCAGGTTCACACAAGTGGACCCAGCTTGCCCATGATGGCGGTGGTGAGACTCCTTCCTCGCTAGTCCTGGGTGATGCCCAGTAGGTCAGACATGTTCTCCCACTGGGCATCCAGATTGCAAGTTTCTCTAAAACGCTAATCTAATCACACCTCTCCCCTGCATATTATGACCACCGACGCTCTCGGGAAAAGTCCTACTGCTTTCAACTTGCCGTAAAGTCCCACGTGATCTGGCTTCTGCCCACAGATATCCAAGACTGCAGTCCATCCTCATCATCCCACCTTGCGCTCTGTGACCCAGCCTTTCTGAACCTCAGTCCCTCAAACGTACACGCACACTCTGGCCTCCCCATCACTCTGCCTGGAATGCTCTCCACCCACACCTCCGTACTCACCGCCAGTGGCTCCCCCGACCCACTGTATCTCTGCTTAGGCCCCAGTTCCTCCAGCCCTTCTCAGCTCCCGAGGTCTGGGCGTGCTGCCTCTTCGCCTAACCTTGAACTCCCCGGGTGGTCTCAGCCTCCCCTCGCTGGATTCCCTGTGAGGTCCAGGAGGAAGGGCACAGGCCTCTTCTCTTCACCGCTTTGCCCCCGGTGTCTCCGAGGGGTCCCTGCGCGGCGAGGGCGCGAGCTCCCTCATTGCCGGGGTGACGCCGTGCCTGCCTCTGCTCCGGGAGCTCTGCGGAGGGAGGGCTTGTGCTCTCTCCCGTCGCGTTCCAAGGAGAAGGCACAGCCTCTCCGCAGCTCTTCACCCAAGGCTGCCCGCAGCCTTGCACAGAGGGGCCTGGAGTCCTCAGGCACCCAGCCAGCCGGAAGGGGCTGCTGACCAAGGCATGTCTGTGACTCGCTGCGCAGAGGAGGGAGGAGGCAGGCGTTAGTTGCTGGGTCCCCCGCCCCCAAAGCAAAGCCGAGGCTTTGAAGCTGCAGCTGGGCCACGGAGGAGGCGGGAGAGGCCGAAGAGGTGGGGCCGTGGCTGTGGGCACCTCTGAGCCCACAGGAAATTATTAATAAAGAAATCACCACCGTGGAGCACTTTGTATAAATAAATAACGCCCCCGGCAGCCTGGCCTAAGCGCTTTCCAGCCACAGTCTGGTTCATCCAGCCCCCTTGGAATGTTAATGGAGGAGCCTGGCGTGTCCTTCCAGCCCCACCCTCTCCCCAGTGCAGCCCACCTGGCTAGGCCAGCCCTCCTGGCCCCTCTCCTCAAAGCCCCTGTGATGCCAAGAGTCTGGGGACTCCATCTAGTCTGAGATGGCAAGTAGGTTACATCTGCTTCAACGCCAAGTGGGCAGAGGGGGCCAGAGCTTGGGCGGAGAGGCATTGGAAGCTACCTCCAAGCCGCTCATGAAAGAGGGTGGTGATCAGTTAGTGCCGTTTGCTATGTTTCTCTGGTCTAGTTCTCGCTCTTTGCCTCCCTTGGACTGTTTGCCCTGGTTCTCGTCTCACCAACAACCTGTGTGTGCTTTTAAAAAAATCATGACAGGTAATGAACAAGCTCCAGCACACACATGCGTGTGCTCACATTCACACCTGTACTTCTCCACAGTGGGTGGTGTGATTGCTCCGATACTGTCTTCTTTATACGGGGCCTCTTAGTTCATTGAGCTTTTATGTCCTGTCCTTCAGCTGGGAATGCCTTCTATTTATAGTGACTGCGGAAATCCTACTCACCCTTTGAACTCAGCTGCCTCTGTGAAATCTGTCTTGAGCATCCCCTGCTCCGACCGCATCTGGCATTATTCACTCTCTCCCTGTTCCTGTGGCTCCCGTCTCCTGCAGCCAGATTGGCTCCTTGGGGTCAGACGGAGCCCCGCTCGTCCCAGTAGCTCCCCCATCCCACCTGCCCCTCAAGACTTAGTTTCAACACGTAGAACAAGGGTTGGCACACTTTTTCTGTAAAGGGCCAGATAGTAAATATTTTAGGCTTTGCAGAACCACATATGGTCTCTGTTGCATATTTCTGCTCTTGTTTTGTTTACAACCCTTTAAAAATGTAAAAATCGTCCTAGCTCAGGGACCATTCAAAAATAGGCCAAAGGCTGGATGTGGCCTTAGTTTGCCAACTCTTGATTTAGGTAAACAAGTCTTTAAGCACTCCTGCTGTATGCTTAGTGTGATTCTAGGTGTGGGAAAGACAAAGATGTACAAAGCACATCCGTGTCCACAGGGAATGCCCTGAGTGGAGGGAGAGACGTTCACAAATAGGCCATTACAATAAAGTGATGGGGGCCATGAGGGAACTGGGGATGCAGACTTCCTGGGAACCACCTCGGAGCTGAACCTGGGCACCTAGGAATGAGACAGAAGAGAGGAAGAAGAGATCAAGGCAGAGGGAACAGCAGGGCGAGGGCATACAGGAGTGAATCAGCACTGCGCGTCCTAGGAACTCCAAGTGGGGGTACTTAGCACAGTACCTGGTAGAGAGTAAGTGCTCAATACAAGTGCGGTACCTTGAGCGGCTTCCGTCATGGTCCCCAGGCCAATGCCAGATCCTGAGTCAGCACTCGAGAAATCTTTGAGATTTGTGTGGTTCTTTAATTTCTTCTTTAATTTTTTATTTTCATAAGGGCGCAGAGCCTGAACCTGCATCCAACCAACCCTTAGGAGTGAGGCAGGTCCACTCGGGAATGAGTGCCGCTCAAGGTGACTGTGGGCACACCTTTCCTTGACATGAGTTGTATTCCTGCCTCTGTCGCTGACCTTGATCGAGCAAGTTATTCTACTTCTCCAAGTGTTAACTTTCTCGCTATAAAGTGGGCAGAATGGTGGGACCTGCCTCTTGGAGGGGACTTCGGGAGTCGGTGAGCCCTTGGCAAATGCCCCGTGAAGGTGACCAGCGAGAGTTCTTTCCTATCTGCTGGGCCCGGGACATGGAGGGTGGGAGGGATGCGCTAAGGGTGATCGGCACAGGTGGAGCGGCAGAGAGAGGGCGAGAGGAAGGAGCCTGACAGAAGCTGAGAGCGGACGTGTCCTGCATCGAGCAGCTCAGGCTTGGGACGGGCCCGCGGGCGGGCAGAGTGCCCTCCATCTCCGAGTCAGTCAGGGGCTGGGGACCATGCAGCTCCCTGCCGGCAGCCTATGGCACCTTCCAAACAAAGAGGACTCAGGTCTTAGAGGGTCAGGCAGAGGGACAGGGCAAAGTTCCTGTGGCCCAGGACGTAGACTTATGTTTATTTATTGGCTCCTAGTCTCTCTCCAAAGGAAATGTGAGGCAGATTGCAGCAAACTACCTGCTTACAAGAGGGTTGCTAGAAAGAGAAGTCAGAAACAACCACAGCCCAAGAGCTGGATTAGACGTTGAATTTGACTCTGAACCTCCGAGCAGCTGCGGCATAAGCAGAGGCCGGGGAGAGAAAGAGAAAGAGACGAATATGGAGTCTGTAGTGAGTACCATTATCATGGAAGGCATTCTCACGTGGCAGCCCTACGACGATAAACATTATTTCCATTTACAGGACCAAGCAGTTAGAGAGGCTGCGTTGTGTTGTATAGATGTATTCATGCACACCTGTGCTCATTGAGCACCTACCAGGTGGCAGGCACTGTGCCGGATGCCTTATACGCAGAATTTTAATTCTTCTAACAATGCTCAGAAGTGGGTATTATCATTATCCTCATTTAACCAACAAAAATCAGAGAGGTGAAGTGATTTCCTCGAGGCCACAGAGCTAGTATTTAAACCCGGAGGAGTTTGATTCTAAACCTCGTCTCTCACCACCCTCTTAACCCAACTCCTCCGAGAACAGGTTCCTTCACACTAAATTCTGTAAGAAATTTCTCATTTGGAGTCTTAATTGGAGGAAGAAGGAGACAGTGAGTAACATAAACAGTCAGTTTTAAAGAAATCCCAGAATCAGTTTTAGATGGAGAGTTGAAAGTTTTTGTGCTTTACCTTTTGGTTTGATTAAACAACACATGCAGCAAAGCTCTTTCTCCTCCCGGGACCTGTTAGCTTCCTTCCGTGATGGATTAAGGCTAGGCACAGCAGGGCTTGGAGGCCAGAACCCAGCCTCCTTCCAGGCCAGGGTGGGCAGCGGCTGTCAGACACAGCACATCCAGGATGATCTGAATTTCCCACCCTTCCCTTTCCTTTCCCCTTCTTGGGCCTGTGTTTTTATGACACTCAGTTTGCTGCTTCTTGGGGCCGGACGCCTCCTCTGAGCTGAGCCAGCCTTTTATGGCCATGGAGCTAATTAAGTAAGAGCAACTCAGGGGCGCTTGGAGAGCAGCTCTGGTCATCGTCAGGCCTGGGCCAAGCAGCCAAGTGCCTCTGGCCCGGGATGTGAAAGGAGCTCTTGGCATCAAGCTCTCTCTCTCTCCAGCTGGTCCCGACTCACCTTCTCTGTTCCCTCTGATCACAGACACTTGCAGTCACTTCTTCCCCTACCTAGTTAGGAACCTTCGGAGACTGGCCTGAGGATCACCTTGTCCCAAGTCTTATTTTCATTTCCACTCTGGAGTGATTTTTGCACGAGAGGGATGTGAGGACAAGCTCTTGGAAGGAGCACATGTGTCCATCTTCCTTTCTGGGAAGACAAGCCTTCTGGATGCCGCCCTTGACCGACAGGAATGGCGGCAGTTCCCAGCCAGCAGTTTTTCTCAATGGAAGGTTATAAGCAACCGGCCCTGAGGGTTGAACTCCTCGGCTCCCTTCTCCCAGTTTTGGAGGGGGGAGTCTGTTCTCAGGATTGCTGTCCTGGGCCAGGCTTATGTTCTCCAAGAAAAAGGTGGGGACAGGCCCAGAAAGGAATCTCAATGGACATGTGTTGACAGTTGGAAGTTTCAGTGAGTGAGGTCACCCAGAGAGCAGGTTTTCCCGAGCCTTGGGCTTCCTGGGTATTTCTTCACTTCTCTGCCTGGAATGTCAGGCTTTGCACCCTCAGCCTCCACCCTTAGGCCCACTGCCCTCCTTCAGACGTCACAAGTTCTCTCCTGGACTCTTTGAAATGTGCCACCTGTCCATGGTAGGATGCAGCGGCCACTGGGAGGGGAAAGAGCCAGCCTACCTGGGTTCGAATCTGGTGTAGAACTTTGCCAAATCTCAGTTTTCTCATCTGCAAAATGGGGCAATAGTTGGACCACCCTGTGAAGTTTGGAGGAGGATTAAAGAAGGGGATTCATGCGAAGGGCTCGGCAGGGGGCCTCGCAGAGAGTAAGAGTGGGAGATAAAGGGTGGCTCTCCCCCTAGCCTCGTGGCTTCTAAACCATCTCTCCCAGGGCCTCCACAGACCTCCAGTCACATCCTTCACACAGACAACGTCTTCCTTTTCTTGTCTCAACCACAGGAAGCCTCCAGGCTCCTTAGCATAGTGTAGAAGACCCAACACAACTTCCATTTCATCTCTCATCCTACCCACTCCTCCAGCCTCCCCCAACTCCACACCACACATATGCGCTTGAAACTCTAATCACATGTTCCCCAAATGCCCTGAGATCTTTTTAGGTGTTGTTTCTTCCTCCCAGTCTGCTCTCTCCTGCTTCTCCCTTGACAAACTCCTACGTACATTTTAAGGCTTAATTTAAATGCCCCCTTCATGGAGAAGTCTTCCCTGCCCACCATCACACACACACACACACACACACACTCCCTGTAGGCATGCCCCCCCTTCACACCCACTGCACATGCCCTCCCAGAGGAGGCATCACTCTGTGAGTGAACAGCCAGTGTGTGTGCCCCTTCTGTCTCCTTCACAACCTGTGAGGTCCTGGAGAGCAGGGACCATGTCGTATTCCTTTTGGCACAAGACACGGTGCATACTCGGTGTTCAGTAAATACCCACGGGACTAACACACGCATCACTGTTCTCACCGAGGGTTGCAAGGTAGGAAGTCTCTTCCCATCCGCCAGTAAGTCAGGGCTGCTGTGTACAGTCATGTGGCTTGTGGGGTGTGCCAGCTGCACGGCCATTCCCAGGGTCCCTCCACTAAGTCAGCCCTAAGTACCTGCTAAATTAGTTGATATTCGCACAGCAATTCATAATTTACAGGTTTGTTTTCACAAAGAGCATAATTAACAATGGTAACAATAGCCAGAATGCTGACATTTATTGAGTGCTTACTCTGTGCCATGCATTTGATGTGGGTTATTTTGCTTAATCCTTACAGCGACCCTATGAGGCAGATAGGACTTTTACACCCATTTTTACAGATGTGGGAACTGAGGCTCCAACTGAGAATGGGAAAGTGGACCTTATCCTCAGGCCCTTTGATGCCAAATCCTGTGATCCCTCCACCCACCCGCAGCGCCTGAAGAGCCTAGTGCTTGTGCGTCAGAAGGTCCCAGGGTCCTCATTCCTCAGCTCTCTAATTTCTTTTTCTTTCTTTCTTTCTTCTTTTTTTTTTTTTTTTAACGTTTGGCCTCATGCACTTGCACAGCATGCGGAATCTTAGTTCTCTGATCAGTGATCGAACCTGTGCCCCCTGCAGTGGAAGCATGGAGTCTTAACCACTGGACTGCCAGGGAAGTCCCCTCAGCTCTCTAATTTCTGATTTAGCTCCTTCCCTCTCCCCTTGATCCTCTGTCCCACCCCCTGCTCCAGCGCCTGGATGATATGAATAATCTGGGTTGCAGAATCTCCTGAATCCCAGCGTATATATTGGAAAGGAAGCAAGCACTGGAGTATGACAATCTTGGGTTCAAAACTGGCTCTGCCACCTTCCATCTCTGTGTCTGTGGACGGTGTCTTAGCCTCTCTGTGCTTCCATATTTTCATTTGCCAAATGGAGATATTACCACCAAACCTAGTGGTTTGCTGTGAGGATTTAGAACCTAGTTCAATGCCTGGCTTACAGTAAATATTGAAATAAATGTTTCCCTCCTTACTTCTCCCTGAAAAAAAAAACAACAGAAACCTTAAATTTTTTTTTAGAAGGCGATTTCTATGGCAGTATGCTCAAGGAAACCATAGCAACCAGTTTCCTGCAGCTTGGTTTCCGGCCTTCCCCAGCTGTACAATGGTGCTGGGACACAGCCTTTGTTATCCCAATACCCCAGGGAAGATTGGAAGTCACGCGCTCTGTGGGGTGCAGGCATCTGCTGGGGAGAATTGCCTAGCTGATGGCGGTCACTGCCATTGACACCTCAGCTCCCGGTGAAATGAGGCTGGCCCAGTCCTGTCCCCCAGTGGTCAGGTCACAAGGATGCCATGGTTCCCCACTGGAGGCGCTCTTCATCTTCTGAGGCCTGCCTCGTTGTGGGTCAGGCCGGAACAGCTGCTTTACTTTTTTTATGGGGATAAAAGCAGCATTTGGTTGGGTCTGGAGAGCTTCCTGACTCTCCTTAGATCTTTAAGACATTTCCTAGGACGTAAAGGCCACGTGGTACCCTGTGATCGTGCATGTGTGTGTGTGTGTGTGTGTGTGTGTGTGCATATGAAGATTGCCAGGAGTGAAGGCAGTGCCTCTAAAGGACGGAATAAAGGCTGCCAGCCACAAAGAGCCTCTAAGGTTGGCCTTGTAGAGCAGGGAACTCTGCGTTCCTATTGGCCTCCGAGTCACGCCGTGGTCTGGTCCAGTCTACGATGACACCACACCTGGTTTGCCATGCTACCTTGCACTCTGCAGAGGAGTTGCCCTGGGGGCTTAGCATACTCAAACATGAAGTGAGACAGTCTGGCTGTGGAGGGATTTCCCAGCAAGCCATTCGGGCAAGAGCAACCTGGCTGTGTCACAGTGTGGGGCTGGACATCGGCCCAGCCCACAGTGACGGATTACAGGGGTCCCAGGCAGTGGGGAGGAGGGCAGTGAGGTGGGAAAGGGCAGCATCTTGGGATGGTCGGGGTGCCTGAGTGCCTGTGGCTCACTCTGTAGCAAACTCAGGGCCTCCCCAGCCCAAAGGCTTCCCCTGGGCACAGGGTCAGGGCTCAACGGCCGAGGCAGCCCCTTCATTTTACAGAGGAGGAGACTGTCCCAGAGAGAACAGAGCTTGCCCAGGGTCACACAGCTTACCAAGCACAGAATTATTGTACTTTAGAGACAAAATGCCTCTTAAAAATGATCTGTCCCGATCACCTCAGTTGATAGATGAGGACTCTGAACTTCTGGGCAAGAAAGGAGCTTCTCAGGAGCACAGAGCAGAGAAGACCCACAGGCCCTGACTCTGTGAGTGTACGACTGGTCTACCCAAGGGTCAGCCCTTGGGCTAAGTCAGGCCTGCCACCTGGTTTTGTAAATAAAGTTTTATTGGAACATAGCCATGACCTTTGATTCGTACGTTGTCCATAGCTGCTTCTGTGCAACCGTGGGTTGAGTAGTTGCAGCAGAAACCATATGGTTGGCAAAGCCTAAAATATCTCCCATCTGGCTCTTTACAGAAAAGGTTTACCCACCCCTGGTCTAATTCACCGAAGTTTTCCAAAGGCCTGGAAACTGCTGACCATGCTTCCAATATCTTCCTCCTTTGAGAAGAGAATCCACCCCCACTGTCAGGCCGGGTGCCAGCCCGAGACCCCTCTCTACAGGGTGAGACTGTGCCCCAGGAACAGAGGGAGGGGGGCTGACAAATAGGAATACCTCCTTCAGAGGGGAGTGGAGCGTGTAACATAATCAGGATAAGACCGAAAACAATAGCTCACAGTTGTAACAGTGTGTCATGTTCTGTTAGAAGGTCTTTTCCTGTAGGATCGAACCCTCAGTGGTTCAATGGCAACTTGGTGAGATAGGTACAGTTAGTATTATCATTTTGCACAAGAGAAGTTGAAGTATGGAGAGATTTCGGAACTTGCCAAACCCGCTAAGTGGTGGAACCGGGTGTGGACCCGGGAAGGCTCACTCTGGAGCCCTTGTCCTTCATCTGCTGCGTGATCTGGATTGGGGGCGGGGGTGCATCTCACTTGAATTAGGAGAGGTCAAGCCGTGACTCTGTACTTTTCTTCTTCATCCCTCTGTCAAACATTTAGTAACCACTTTTTGGCAAGAGTCATCGTGGAGCTGTGCTGGGTATTGTGAGTCAGAAGGAGAGAGAAAAATGTCAGGCGTGGAGCCTGTATCTGAGAAGCCCACCGATGAGGGGACAAGGCAGCTACGTGATTAGTGTCTGTCTTTAGTAGAAATTGATGGTGTCAAAAGAGACGCCCAAGTAAGATGGCAGGGAATTCAAGGTGCCTCCTGTTCTGGAATACTACATAGCCATTCAAGTGCTCAGGATTAGGGGCTCAGATGCCGGTACCTGGGCCAGCCAGGCAGGGGATGGAAACAGAGGAGCTGACCTCACTCGTGTTTAAGACAAGGAAAGGTGACCTTGGGGAGAGATAGCTCATATAGTCCTCATGCTAGGTGTGCAAATGCAGAATTTGAACACGAGCCAAACAGAACCTCTCTCAGGGTAGATAAGTCATGACCTCTGTATTACTTTCGCTAGTGTGTACTGACATGGAAAGATTCCATATTATATTATTCAATGTAAAAAGCAGATTACAAAACAGATTAGCATTTTTTTTTTAACGTGTATGTCTACACACATAGAAATACACAGAGGAAAGGCTGGAATTACTCCAAAATTTTAACAGGATTTACGGATGCTGTTACTTTTCTACTCTGGTTTTTTCTTCATTTTTTTCTCTTTTTTTGTACAATAAACTTATATTACTTGCCTAAATTTCTGTTTTTGAGAGTTTGGAAGAAGTGATGATTCTATATTCTTCCCCAATCCACCATCTTCTTATTTCTGCATTTCAAGATTCAACTCAAACATCACCTCCTCCAGGAAGCCTCCCCTGGTTCCTAGAGTGGGTTTGCCCTCCCTCCACACCACCCTCCCCGTATCAGAGCTCTTCTTTTGTGGAGATTACTGTCCGGTTCCCTGTATACACCTGGTTCCTCACTGAAAGGGACACAAGATGTGAGCTTCCAGAGGGAGGGGACCGTGTATAATTCATCTTTGTATTTCCAGTAGCTACCATAGAACTTAACACGTAGTATATGCTCCACAAATATTTGAGGAACCTGGGCCTGAATTTAGAGCTGAAGGAGGAGGGAAGGCCCCATGAAGGAGAGTCAAACACAGTGGACCCAAGGGCTGGGAGACTGGGGCACCCGGAGCAAAAGGCAAGGACATTCCAGGCACTGAAGAGAACAAGAGGGCATCCTGGGCATGGTGGATCGTCCCATTTGGTTGGAATGTGGGGTGTTTGAATGAGAATAGAGAGATATTGGGCGGAAAAAGCTGGGGGTGGGTATAGACAGGGGCAGGAATGTCAGACTTGGGAGTTTAGATGTCGGTTCCAGGGACCAGGGCAAGCCTGGTCCCTCCCTTACAAAGTATCTCTCACTCCAGTTCATCATTTCTTTCATCTCCTGCTCTCCCCCCACCGCCCCCACCAAAGCTTTTTCCTGCCTTTTTGGCACTGAAAGCAGTGCTGGCTTCTGTCCTGAGCAACGTGATCTGCTGCCCATGAGTCAGTGGCTCGGCCATTCCTCAGTGACTAAGGCTGTCGCTTCCCGCCGGTTTCCCGTAACCGCCTGAGTTAAGACTCGGTCTGAATCACCGTTTATTGTTTTTAGAGGTTTTTTCCCTACTACCCTCCAGTTTTTAAATATCAACTGCCTCAGCCAGCCCAGCGGAGCTGAATGAGTGCTGAGGAACTGGTTGACATGCCCACACCCACAAAAGGGATCCAGAGCCCCGTTCTGTTGAGGGAAGCAAAGCGGCTGTGGCTGTGGTGCCAGACAGACTGGTGTTCAAACCCTGCTTCTATCCCTGTCCACTGCTGTGCTCTCTTGAGCAAGTCACTTCACCTCTCCAAACCTCAGCTTCCTTATCTGTAAAATGGGGATAATAATGCCTATTTTAGAGGGTTATCATGAGGATCGGGGATAAAATCTGTAAAGCACCTGGCACATGGCAGGCATTCTAGGAGTGCCAATTATTATCATAAAGCAGAGCTCCTTTGCTTGGGAATGAACTGATGCAGGAGAAGGGTGTGGGTCTCATGCCTTCTGCCCATCTGTCATTTCAGAAAGGCAGGACGATCATGAGCTTCCCAAAATTCACACTTGAGATGTTCACTTTAGGCTGATAAGAAATCGTTTAGTTCTATTATTATTAGCCACCATTTATTGAACACTTACTATGTGCCAGGCACTGTTCTCAGTACTTTACATTAAAAATTTAACCATCATAAGCTCATCTGAGGTAGGTACTATCATTAGCCCCATTTACAGATAGAGCAACTGAGGCACGGAAAGGTTAACTGGTGTGGTAGAGAAAGAGGCAGAGCCAGGATTTGAATGTAAATTATCTGCTTTCAGGGGACCATGTCATACACAGCAGTGAGGGTCTCTCAGGGATGTGCCTGCCCTGACTGTCCGTTGCCCTAACTGGGTCATCATTAAATAATGACAGCGTGCCATGCACTGAACTAAGCAGTTATCAACTTTCTATTTAATTTTCACAGCATTTATTCAGGATAGGGTTGATGGTCCTCATTTTCCAGATGCGGAAATTGAGGTTTTGAGTGGTGCTACTGGTTACCGGCAAAGTTAGCATTTCAACTCAGGTCTTTCTCAAAGTTGGAGGTGGTTCTGCCGCTCCATGTGAAATGGCTGGCTGGGTTGTCAGCAAGCTGACTTTGTCTTTTTGAAGTTCCTTGACCTGATTATTTGGCAGTAATGGCCCCCTGGTCTGCCTAAATCCTCCAGAATAGGAGACCAGTCTGATAGGGGCTAGCAATGGATTTCCCCCCGATCTTGGGAAGACCGTCCTTTGCACTGACGGTCTATGGCTCTGAGAGGCCCTGGGCAGCCTCTGGCAAGTCAGGGTTTGAGGTCCAGGAATTCCCTTCACACAGCACATGTCTACAGTGTCCAGAGCCTCACACCGGTGTCCGGTGAGCATTTCCTGCTGCCAGGTGATCAGGAAGCCACCTGGGGAATCTGCACATCCGAGTGGGATTCCTGCGGGGATGGAATGGGCCAGGTGGCAGATAGCCTCAGGAGGCTGCATGTGCGTTCACACACGATTTAGGACACCTCCACCTGATGGAATAAATTAAGGAGGGAATTAGATTTCCAGATCACTGGGGAAGTTGTGTTGGCCGCGGGACCCTGATCAAACTCCTCAGGGAGGGGCTAGCCGTGGAGTGGACTTTACCCCTCGGGGCTCCAGGGCTGCTGGGCGCCACCAGAGCCACAGGCAGGGCAAGGGCCCCCTAACAAAGTATTCACCCTACACACTGCCCTTTTCATTTATCTGGATTGAGGAGTGGGAGACTTCGAGAGGGAGGAGAGGAAGGCAGAGAGAAGGGGCTGATAATGATAATGTGCTAATAATAACTGCTTCCACATGCTGCTTGCTGTGTGCTAAGCACTGGGCTAAACCTTTTACATACCCGCATTAGCTCCTATCATCCAATTATTATCCCCACTTAACAGATGGAACCATTGAGCCTTAGAGAAGTTAGTAGGCTGCCCAGAAGGAACTATGGACGGGGCACTGTAGGGACAACCTGACAGCTGGATGTGAAGTGGCCTGGTTAATCCCTGAGGGAACCCTGGAGGCTGGTATGTATTTTGCCCCCTTTTCAGTTGAAAACATTGAGGTTAGGAGAAGTGAAGGTTCGCCCATGGTAGCACAGCTAGGATGAGGAAGGACTAGACTCCAGCCTAAGTTCGTCTGTGGCTTCTCAACTATGCCACCCTGGCTCTGGCTAGAAGTTAGAAGACCTGGGTTTTAGTGGCTGCTGTCTTTGCCTTTTATACATAAAATGGGGGTGTTGGACTAAAGTATCCTTTAAGTTCCTTGCAGTGCTAATATTTTGTGATTCTCTGAGGAGGCAAGAATGCCCTGGATTTGGGGGAACCACCAGCAGTCTCGTTCTGGGACCCTTCTAAGCCTGTTAAATGGGGCCAGGCAAGGAGAGGGAATGGTTTTGTCTTTCCTTCAAGCAGGGTATTCAGGGAGCAGGAAGCCTCATGGCAGCAGCTTGGGGATGAAGGTTCAATGATGTGTTTTCCTAAAAGAGAAAAGGGAGATGTTGGACTTCACCCCACAGTCCTGCAAGCCCTGTACTTGCCCAGCGTCCAGACTGAAGAAAGAGCCTGGAGTCGGTGACAGAGACATCAGTAGTTTAATGGACGGTGATCTTACACGTCTGTAGCAAGGTCCTGGAGCGACACCCCACTGTGTGTGGCAGATGGCAGGCAGGACGTGGCGGTTGTCTTTACTTCTGGGGGAGGGTGGGTGGAGGGATTACCAGTTATAGGAGGAATTGACCTCAGGTTGGCTGTCGGTTACCAGGGAAACCAGTAGAGGAGCACGCCCCTCACTGCCCTTTTGATAAGCTATCAAACTGGAGTTGTTCTGATCTAAAGATTAGAACAATCACTAGCTGGGGTCGGGGGCAAGTATGTAGGCCTTTACTGATTAGGCTCTGTGAATACGAGGGAAGGTCAGTAGGGTGTAGGTGAAGCAAGCACTAGTCGAGCAGGGGATGTACAGAGAGCAAGAGAGCAGCCATCTTGGGTGGCCTGACCATACAGGAGAGTTGGGTTGCCTTTCTCTTTCGCTGCTGTGTCCCAGCAAGGTCTGGATTGTGAATGGGCCATAATTTGGGGCAGAGGAAAACACTCAGTGCTGAGCTTAGCCAGGTCCTCTGTGCTGGTGTTACTGGTTGATTTCTCAGCCCAACGAGCCCATCCAAGAGGCCTGTGGGCAGGACAGTCAGACCAGGGCAGCGATGCTCCCTGGAGCACACTGGAGAGCATCTGTGGGTCTCCCCTGCCCCGACCACAGTGGAGCACAGCTGGTTCTGCCTCTTTTTGGCTAGGTTGAGTCACTCAGACCCTGGAATCCCAACTTCACTCCACAAACCAGCACAAGTACAGGACCACATCTCACAGGTCTCCTGGGAGGTGAGACAAACAAGGATATTCAATTGAATCTTCAATGATATAACTTTATTAAGTTTAAAAGACCAGACTTTACACTGATTAGCTTGTCTGCTCTATTTTTGACATTAAAATATCCTTTCTTTTACCAAAAAGCAATAGTGAATATAGATGTAGCAATTTGGGGGGTTTAAATTTCCTTATTTAGGAATATTAAATAAAAGTTAGCAACCTGGCTTCCCTGCTGGTGCAGTGGTTGGGGGTCTTCCTGCCGATGCAGGGGACGCGGGTTCATGCCCTGGTCTGGGAGGATCCCACGTGCCGCAGAGCGGCTGGGCCCGTGAGCCATGGCCGCTGAGCCTGCGCGTCCGGAGCCTGTGCTCCGCAATGGGAGAGGCCACAACAGTGAGAGGCCCGCGTACCGCAAAAAAAAAAAAAAAGTTAGCAACCCATGTATGTTCCCCCAGTGCTTTTTAACTTGCTCATTTGTGAACTGTAAACACTGGAGATCACTGGCATAGCTTCTCCGAACATTCATTTCTTCATTTATAAAGTAGGGATAATAATTAGTTCTATTTCCCTTGAAGGGTTATTGTGTTGGAAAAGTGAGGTAACATATAATCTGTATGTCCCTGAACTCAGTTTAAAATAGAATTATACTTTCTTTTGTGTCAACTATTACGGTCTGAGTTTCCTTACTGGACATTAGCCCTTGTGACAATGTCCCCCCCATTATTTCTGAGGGGTTTCCCAGGGCGTTGGTTTACATGTGCTCCAGAGAGAATCCCGAGGGTTCTTCTGTTCCATGGTACCCCTTTTGTGCCCACACCACAATCTGGGTTAATCCCCCGTGTGAGGTCACCAGTTAGCTGGCTCAGCTGTCATCACTGCTGGCTATCTCTGAGAGCCCAGGGGCGAAGGGGAAGTGCTTGCCTCAACCCAAGGGTCAGTCTGGGTTGCTCTCACTTCTCTGAAGAGGGGCAGGCACTAAGTCATGCCCCCTTGAGCATTGCCTAAATGTTGATTATCACCAAAACTTGCTGCTTCTTTGAGCTGCTGCTGCTTCCGCCATGGTAAACAGTGGTGGCAAGGCGCTGCCCGGCTCCTGGATATATCCATGTAGCCAAGGGCAGCTCACTGACCCCTAGACCATTCACGGCCTCTCCAGACAACAGGTCTGGTGCAACTCCCGTGGGCACCAGGGTGAAAAACACATCTCCTTCATCCCTCATCCAGTCCAGAGCCTCACTGCATTTCCTGAACCTCCAGGACTATCGGCTGTGGGAGCACCCATTCCCTTCAAGGGAAGGATCCTCCCTGTGCTCCCAGGCTGGTCTTATCCCTGTGGCCCAAAGAGCCACTGGTTGGTACATTGCTGCAGGTTGGGTCATTATAACCCATGGTGCCCCAGCACGGTGGCAGGTGGCAGGGGTTCGCTGAGTGTTAATTTCCCATCCTAAGTCCTTCACTCCATAAGCACAGGTTCAGGCAGGGCCAGGACCTGCAAATCCATTTCTCAGGGAAAGCCAGAGATTCTTCCTGTGGTTAATGTGGGGTTGGGGTGAGAAGGGAGCAAGGCAAGGAGTAAGGGTCTGACCCCAGTCTGGACCCTCAGAAGAGGCCCAGCCATGAAGCCCACCCCGGGCCCTGCATCCACAACAACCCCAAAACCTCCATGCCCAAAGGCCAAGCTGACCTCTCAGCTTGGTGTGTTTGGAGGACTTGTCCTGTCCTCTCCGTTCAGAGCTCTGGCATCTGACTTTAAATCACCTTAATTTCCAGCCTAGCAGGAGTTTTCCTCTTATTTCAAAGGCCCATATTATCCATCCAAGGGGACGAGTTGAGGAAGAATCCTTGGGGATTTCCAGACTCAGCAATAGGGGTTGGGGGGAAGCAGGCTTCCAGCAGTCCTGCTGGAATCGGGCTCATGGCAGCACTCCTTCCCGTCCTCTACTTGAGGAGGTCTGCACGTGCAGCCAGGCTGAGGTCAAGTTCTGCAGGCCCCAAGATGCTGTGAAGGAAGAAGAAGGAAGAATGGAGGGAAAGGGGAGCAGATCCAGGGTCCCCATAAAAGGCCATGCACTTAAATTCCTGCATTCTGCAAAGATCTATTTGGTGCCTCTAGACATAAGACATGTCCCTGCCCATTAAGAGCCCATTGGTCCATCTGGGGTTAAAAAATCCGCCTGCAAGGCAGAGGTGGCTGTGGGTACAGCAGGGACTGTGCCTGGAGACCTGGGAAGCAGACCTAGCTCTGCCTCTGGGTTGCCATGTGACCCTGGGCAAGTCACTCTCCCTCTCTGGTCCTCAGTTTCCCCAACTGTCCTGTGAAGATGCACCAGCCCCTAAGGGGCCCTGCTGCTCTGGCTGTGGGAATTGAATGAGGCTGCAGGAGCCCTCCCACTCTGTACCACCTGGTGCCTTTGGACCTGGGCTCACTCTCAGGGCTCTTTTCTAAAGAGCAGATCTCATTATGTCACTTCCCAATTTAGAACCCTGAGGCGGCTTCTCACATCCAATAGGATAAAGTCCACGATTCCCGGCGTGGCTTAGGAGGTCTTACACACTCCCCCTGGCTCCCTGCGTTCCACCAGCACCAGCCCCTTTATTGTCCTATTCCCCGTGCCCATGCCCACCCCACCCCAGCACCTTCCCACAGGCTCTTCCCTGCCTCTTCATTTCTCTTAGGCCCCTGTGATACGTTTCCCTTACTTCTTCTTTGAATAACCCATCCCTTGCTTGTCATCCACATAGTTTGGTGTCTCTCCACCCACCGTCTCCCAGATTGTGAGCTCCAGGAAGGCAGGACCCTCTTTGTTTCCCGTGTTGTCCCCAGCCATGTCCCCTGTGCCCTGATGAAGACACCAGGAGATCTGGGTGCCGGTCCTTGTCATTGTCACCTACTGGCTCTGTGACCTCAAAAAGGTACTCCCTTCTCTGGGTCTTACTTTTCTGTCATAAAGTGAGGGGGCTGGACTGGATTATAACACTTAGTCTTTAATGGGTGCTGATTTTTTTGCCAGGCCCTGGGCGAAACCCTTTATATGCAGTACAGGTAATTCCTACAGCAATCATATGGGGCCAGCTCTGTCTTTAGCCCCATTTTACAGATGCGGAAACTGAAGAGTAGAAAGCTTATATAATTTTCCCAAGGTCACATGGCTACCAAGTAACAGAATCAGGGTTTGAGCACAGGTTTATCTGTCCGCCTCCAAACATTCAGCTCTCAACCACTTTGCCTCTTGTCTAAGGACCTCCTGACGGTATTCCAGGAGGGTTAGTCTGCCCAGAGCCTTAGAAGGAGCAGCATGTCAATACAGTGCAGGCCTTCAGCCTCGCATCTTTGAAACACTGGCAGCTCCAGCAGCCCAGTAGCAGCTCTTAGCTGTATCAGTAGGTGAGAACCAGAAAAAGAGCTAGAAAGATTTCTTGTCCTGATAGCAAGTCTCCAATTAGAGCCTTCCCTCTCACCCTGTGCTAGTTTTCAAATTTAAACTTGCACTGAAGTAGCACACGTATTCAGAGGAGAGCACACATTATACATGTAGAGGCAAATGCATCATCTCAAAATGAACACACCCATGGAATCACTACCCTGGTCAAGACATAGAACATTACCGGCTACCAGAGTCCCCATCAAGCCCCCTCCTAATCGTTACCTTCCAGGCCCTGTGTGTTTTGTTTTTTTGGTTTGTTTTTGCAGTACACGGGCCTCTCACTGTTGTGGCATCTCCCGTTGCGGAGCACAGGCTCCGGACGCGCAGGCTTAGCGGCCATGGCTCACGGGCCCAGCCGCTCCGTGGCACGTGGGATCTTCCCGGACTGGGGCACGAACCCATGTCCCCTGTATTGGCAGGCGGACTCTCAACCACTGCGCCACCAGGGAAGCCCCAGGCCCTGTGTGTTTTGATCTGAGGGTATTTCCTGGAGCTATGGAAAAAGACTGGGAAAAGAAGTTAATTTTCAAATTATCCTTTCATCTCTAGGGAAATTGTAAGTCTGCAGGAAGGAGGTGGAGGAGGGGAGGAAGGAATTCAACACAAGATGTGCTAAATCTTCAGACATGGCAAATGCTGCAGGTTCCAGAGAAAAAGGAAGAGTGACTTGACGTTCTTGGACCAAATGTGGTCTGTGTGTGTGTGTGTGTGTGTGTGTGTGCGTGCATGTGCACGCACACACGCACACTGTGTGAGTGGTGTAGGACGTTGCTAGGTGGGAGGGATGCACGAGGAGGCTGTGGGATCGCAAACGATGAGAGCCTTGCCCTATCTGCAGGGTTAGAATCAGACCTCAGTGAGGAAGTCCCAGTCAGCTGAGTCTAGGAGATTTGACCTAGAGCCTCTGTGCCTCAGGCTGACCGCCAGCCTCCATCCAGATGAGATTGCTGTGGACTCAGCACTCCAGGTATGACTGCTGGGGCCACTGCCTTCTGGTTTCTTCAGAAACCGTGGAATGGGATGAAAGGTGGTGGACCCACACAAACACCCCGCATTTGGGGAGGGTCTCCCGCAGAGGTGGCCTGTTGTCAAGCTCGAGCATCTCTACGTGAGGGGCAAAGTATCCCATCTAGGGCTTTGAGTTGCATGATCATGAAGCCCCCAAGACTCTTGCATGAGAGTTACTGGCCTTATATTTGTCATACGTAGAGGAGCAGGAGACTCAGTAGAGAAGAAAGTCAAATGCTTAGGCAAGCCCAGACCCTGATCTAGACCTTGATCTGTGGAATTCTCATTCATCCCAACAGACATCTTGGACATGGTGAGTGTGTGTGGTTTTCTGTCCACCCTGCCACCCACACTGGGTGTGAGGCTGTTATAATGTCATGCTTCTCAGATGTCACTGTAGAATCAGGGGGTACCCAAAACCACAGAGTAAACCTGCAGCTAGCATCTTCCTGGGTATCAATTTCACTTTAAATTTTGAGAAAAGAATATAAAGGTGGTTTTTTAAAAGGTAAAATGAGGATATATTATTAAATAGAATGACAAAATGTATATACCCTCTAAGACTTAAAAGAAAAGAGCGGCTGTCAAGAGGCTTTAGGTGGTCCCATTGCAGAGTGCGTCGGTCACCCGGGAGGTGTACACCTCAGTCTTTAGGGGTACTTTTGTGGACAAGTCTCAATGATACTGATCAAAGAAGGAATCGGTATAGTGTATACAACATAGGGATATAGTTATTATCAGGGTGTATCACTGAGAAGAGAGTTGGGATCTGAGTAAGGGTACTTCATTAAGTCCCCCAGTTAGCCTGGGACAATCCCAATTTATGCCTGTTGTCCAGGCATGATTATTAATAGCATCTACTTCCACTGCCAAAGGAGCCCAATTTGGACGAAGAATCATATGGTCATTCTAGGTATGAAAACCCAGCAAGATTAGGGGAGGAGGCCTGGAAGCTCAGTCCCTGGCTGGGAGTAACTCAACAGAGGGAAAGTCTTGTATGTTCCCACAAGGAGCTCCCAGAGACTTTGGGAATCTGTTAGGAGGGAGAATCCTGATGTGGCCTTTCTCAGTGGTCCATTCTTGGTCCCCCCTCCCCAGGTCAAGGCATACTTGCTCTGGACAAAGGTCGTGTTACAATGCCAGGACAGAGTCGAGGAGGGCAGGCTGAGCCAGCCTCGGCCAGTTTCCGGAGCAGCCAGAGAGGAATCATCTACGGGAACAAGGCAAATTCTAGTCTGAGAGGTCGGCATGCCAAAGTCAAAGTGATGTGTCAGTTCCAAGGGATGAGTACAAAGACATCATCAGGAAACGAGGCAAGAAGCCCGGAACCAGGAGTGGGAGGAAAAGTTTGGGAAGAGGTGTGCAAGGTAGAAGCAAGGGTTGGGAACAGGGCTCAGGGCAAAGGCTACGACAACACAAGTGGCTGAGGGCTGGCACGAGAAGGGATGTAGCCTGGCTGGGTAGGAGGCCTTGGCCAGACAGGACGAGCCCTTCCCAGACTGCATTCACAATTGGCCAACTAAACTGCCTTTTGATGGCATTGCTATGATTACCTTACGAGTAGTTATTTTTACAGCAAAATTTATTCATGAGAGAAGAGAGGGATCTTTAAAAAGAAAAGGGCTTATTTTAGCATTAACCTTTTTCAGATTATTTCCTTGGGGACAAATTAATCAGCCTGCCCCATCCGTTGTAACCAGGCTTGTCCGAGTGTGTGTGTAACTGGGTATTTATGTCATTGTAGCAACTGGACAGAATGTCTTTCCCAGGAGACTTCTGTCATGTGGGTGCTGAGTTCAAAGAGAGAGATTATCATGGTTGCCAAATGCGTGACATGGACCGTCATATGGGGATCAGGCAAATGCTGCAGAAGAACCTGGTTTGGCCTTGTGTGTTGACTTGATTCACTTATATCGATTATAACGCTTGCCTTTTTCCTCCCTATTTTTGCCATCTAACAGTCTTAGGCTGCCTCTCTGGGCCTTTCCCCTCCTGGCCAGTCATGACTTCATGGCCAAAGTCTGGAGGACCCCGAGTCAGGGTCAACACACCTGTTCCGAATGCTTGTTCCCAGCATGCAGCAAGAATATTGCACCATGGCTGCTGTGTCTGGTACCCCTTATCCACAGTTATGGGCTGGGAGGCCAAGGGAACAACTAACAAGGGTGGGGTCCTCTGGGGTTTTGATGTCAGCAGTGTCAGGGAAAAATTCTGGAGCCTGGAAACCAAAAGCAAATGTGGCAAGTTGAGAATAAGCATCCCTGGCAGATCGGGGGCTGAACACATGTGTAAGGAGTTTCAGAACAGCCCCAGAAGGAGTTCACGGTTTTGGTTAAGAATGAAAAGTTGGGGCTTCCCTGGTGGCGCAGTGGTTGAGAGTCCGCCTGCCGATGCAGGGGACGTGGGTTCGTGCCCCGGTCCGGGAAGATCCCACGTGCCGTGGAGCGGCTGGGCCCGTGAGCCGTGGCCGCTGAGCCTGCGCGTCCGGAGCCTGTGCTCCGCAACAGGAGAGGCCACAACGGTAAGAGGCCCGCATACCGCAAAAAAAAAAAAAAAAAGAAAAAAAAAAAAGGAATGAAAAGTTGGGTTAACCTGGAAGAAAATCCAGACTTGAGCACTTACCTTGGGCAACGTAATTAACCTTTCTGTGCTTTAATTGATAAATCTATATCTATCTATCTATCTAAAGTTATGATGAGCCCTACGTCTTGGGGTCATTGTAAGAGTTAGACGAGACAACACATGTAAAATATTTAGAATCAGTCCCAGCATGTAGTAACTGCTCAAAAACAGAAACGTTAATTAATTAACATAAAGTTCTCAGGACCCAAAGGAGAACATACTAGAACATACTAAAACATATGTATCAGTTCCCCACTGTATATGACTGTTTTGAGTGGGATGGATGCAAAGGCCAAAGTGAAAACAGAACCTTCCAGGGGATTTGTCTGGGAACCTTTGTTAAAGGAGCAGATTCCAGTCACACCAGCTGGCATGAGGGAGAACTCCTGCAGGAGCTTTAAAGGTCTTCTAGTCCAGGTTCTTCATTTGCAGGATGAGGAACTGGCCCCAGAGAGGGGCAGTGACTTAACTAAGGTCACAGCAATTTCAAGGCAGCATCAGGCATAGAAGCCACATCCCGTGATTTTCAAACTAGGGCTCCTGCCGTGATACTGCACAGACCGGAGTTTTCTTTCTTGGGGTCTGTTCTGCGATAGCCCTCAAAGCTGGCCTTCAACCACGGTGAAGCCAGGAATCCTAGGGAATGGCCTAGGCCAGGGCTTCTCAAACTTTTATATGCAAATGCATCTCTTGGGGATCTTGTTCAAAATGCAGGTTCTGTTTTAGTAGGGCTGGGTAGGCCTAAGAATCTGCATTTCTGACAAGTGATACTGCCAATAGGGATCAGACTTGGCCTAACAGGGCTCTAGGCCAGCTCTGTCCAATAGAAATATCATATGAGCTGCATATGTAATTTTAAAGTCTCTAGTAGCAACATCAAAAAAAGAAACAGATGTCACTCATTTTCATATATTTATTTCTCCCAGTATATCCAAAATATTCTCATTTCAACATAATAATCAGTATAAACATTATTAATGAGAGATTTTGCATTTTTTTCGTACAAAATCTTCAAAATTCAGTGTGTGTTTTACACTTAGAGCGCATCTCTGTTCAGACTTGCCACACTTTAAGTATGAAGTCGCCGTGTGTAGCTGTTGGCTACAGGGCAGTCAGAGGCAATCACTGAGTGGGTCCCAGCCCCGTACCCCCTTTCACACCAGCTGACAGTGACCATCATCTTGGGTCTTCCTCTGGCTTTCCCACGTTGGCAGGCCCACCTAGCCCACTCTTGTACCTTTTTCATGGGTGAGGATGGCACTAAGCCTTGAAGAATAGCAGCCCAGGCTCCCACCGTCCAGCTTCCTGTGAATACGACAGCCTACGTAGGGTCAAAGTAAGAAAGGCCAAAACCTACCTTCCCTGCTTCATTTCTGGGTAACCCTGGGTTCATCTGGTCCAAAAGACCTCAGTGCGACTGGCACGGTGGTGTCGGAATATACAATTAAATGCTTGAAAGCTTGTGTGCTCTGTTCTCAATTAGAAGAGCGGGGCTGAGAATACTTTCCATACGGCTCAGGCCCTGCCACTGTCTGGCCTGGTCGTTGGAAGGGTTTTCTGCGGGGTCAGCCATGACGGTGAGAGAGACACAGGCCGTGATTCCGTGGCAGAGTGCCAGCGTGACATCTGTGGGCCCTCTGTGACTTCGGGCGCAGTTCTTCTTCTGCCAAAGAGACAACAATGGATCATCTGACAGCTCTGGCCGTGCTCACAGGCTCGCTGGGAGAAATCCCCGCCCCGGCTCAGGGCCTCACTGTGGAGGTTTCGGGTCTTGTCTGAGCCAGAAGGAAAGCTATAAGCTTCTCCCCCAATCTGTGACTTGCAGGTGACTCAAAAGGCACTTCTGTTCACATGTGCCCCCTGGAAACCCATGTCTGAGAAGCCGGGACATTTGGCTTCTCAATCAAATGTTTGCTTTTGCTTCCTTTTGTCTGAGAAAGCTCATAGCTTGGTGCTACCTAATGCTAAACATATGAATATCTGGAAACACCTAAATATGTTGTGCTCTATAGACAAAACATCTACACAGGGATGGTCTGATTAATGGAGTTTTCCAGTAAAGCAGAAACTGTTCCTTGTTTCATTCCTTATGGTTGCAAATCCTTCTAAACTTGGACTGACTTATTCCCTGCCTCAATAAGTGGAGGGTAGTGAGCAAAATCCAATTTTATCTAATGTTTGGGTATCATTATTGCCTCCACAGGCATTTTTGCCTCTTGACGGTATAGGCCATTATATTTCATTCATTCAATCGACAAATATGTATTGAGTACCTGTCATTGTTCTAGGCTCTGGGGATACATCAGAAAGAAACCTCTGCTCTTATGGAAACTGTATCCAAGTGTGTGCGTTTGTGTTGAGGTGAGGGGAAAGACAGGGATGAAAAATAAACAAGCAAATGACAGATAAAGTCTACCTGGTGGGAAGTATCCTGTGTGCTATTGCACACTTGATGGGGCCCAAACTGAGTCACAGAACAGCCAAGGCTCCCCAACAGTGGGCTGTCCCCCACCCAGGACAGATTTTGTTCCCTGCCCAGAGTCCCTGCTGCCTGAGAACCTGACCAATACCTTCTGTCCAAGCTCAACAGCTCCCTGGTTACCTATGGCTGAGATTTGCCAATTAAGCAGATCATTTGGTGCCCGCCTGCTCCAACATTTTCAAATTCATTTTCTGTCACTTGTCTGCCACCGTCCCACCTCTGCCTGGGCCCTCGGTTTCCTCTGTGATTGAAGCCATGACTGCACGTGACGCTCACCCTCCACAGGGTCCCCTCGTGATGGGAGGGGAGGGGATGATGCGTTTGGGGTGAGATAGCAGATGGATTGTTTGCACCGTAAACTTTCCCCATTGTCATGAGGTTGGAGCAGTGATAGCTAGAGGAAATATAAATAACAATTTCCCATGCACTTTTTATGTCTCTGTCAGCCAGGAGTGCCACGCCGACATGCACACAGGATTCATTTGTCCAGTGTTTGACGCTGAAATGTACCATAAAATATACCACGGCCCTTCAAAGAGTCGATTCACAGCAGCCTGCTTTAAGAGGTCGCCAGAGTGGCCTCTTTTTTTCTTTTTATTTCAGGAAAATAAAACAAAAATATATTTACAAAACATTGCCCTTGGGGGAAGTTAAAAACGTTTCTCCTGTTTATGATCTGGTCCTTTTCCACTTGACAAATATTGCTTGCTCTCCTCCACCCACAACCCTGCCCTTCCTCCTGTTTTAGGCGGGACCCCGGTTCACATGGTCTTCTGGTGAAATAACAAGTGTATCTGTACCCAGCCCCAGCCCAGTAGAGCCCAAATGCCAGCAACTGAGGGGACGTTTGAGGCCAGCACTATTCTAGGAAGGGGACAGAACAGAGAAGAGACACTGATTTGGGAAGCCACCAGAACAGGCTGTGGTCTTCATTAGAAAAATGTTTTCATTGTAGCTGGTGAGAGAATGTTAGGAGATTGGACCTATCATTGAATATCATTAGGTCGATCCATATGAAATGGGTGCCCTCAGGAGTCCATGCTCAGACTCACGCAGCTCTCTGCATACCTGGGTGAAGGGGCTCCAGTAGCCCACGTGCAGCCTCTGAGCAAGGTCACAGGTGCTGGCCAATAGAGGCAAAGCACATGGAATCCGAGGGAGGGGAGGGCCACAGAAATGGTGAGGGGGCCCTGGGCCTCCAGGCAGAACATCTTTGGAGTCCACTGGAGGTAGGTATCAGTTTCATCTCCATTTCACTCGGTATTAGTTTCATCTCCATTTCACTCATGAAGCAACTGAAATTCAGAAGGATAAAAGTAACCCAGCTCCTGCTACAAAGAGGTAGGACCAGAACTCTGCTGTCCTGAATTGGCCACTGTCATCCTCTCAATGTCAGTTCCAATGTCCTTGGTCACCAGGATCAAGCTGGTGGTGCCCGGCTCCTCCTTCCCTTAGAATGAGATTTCAGAGCCTACTTGCCTCATGCAGATGGATTTGGGTGGCAGGGGGTGTGCGGAGGGGGTGTCGCCCAAGTGAGCGAGAGCCATAGCCTGTCAAAGTCCATTTAGCAGGAAGCTGGACTTTTCAACACATTAGCTCTCCCCTGTGCCTCTCTAGGTTGGAAAAGGGGCCTTTCCGGCACACAGCATTGTGGGATCTGCTCACATGGCCCTCCATAGTCCCTGGAGCCTGTCCAACCACTCAGGGGTGCCTTGGCACAGGCAAGGGTGACCTGCTGCTCTCCAAGGCCATGGCCGACGGCAAAGCGCTATCCAGCGTCACTGCCTGAGAAGGCTGTTGCTGCTGTGATCAAGAGCTCACCCCCAGCTGAGCCAGGCCAAGGGGCACATGGGCACCAGAACACCTGGTGAGGGGGATCCCCTCCAGCTGCTTCCTCCCCCCTCCCTCCCCCAGCCAGGTGCAGTCACTTGCCCTTATTTAGCAGCCCAAGGCGGCCTTCCCGAGGGAGCTGAGTCAGAGCTCTCCAGCCAAGGACCTGCCATAGTGGGAAAGATACAGACTCTGGAGGCTGGATGGGAGTTCACAACCCCCATTCATCCACTTACTAACTGGAGTGGTTATTTAACTTCTTTGGTTAAAGAAGTGGTTATTTAACTCCATTCTATCATCTGTAAACAGGAAATAACAATACTCTACCCCGCAAAGAATAAATGAGATGTTATCTGTCAGTGCCTAGCACAGAGTGGGGATCTGAGAGCTGTTTGGTCCCAACATTTTTGCCTTGGCTTTGCTGACACTGCTTCCTGTCCCATTACCTTGTCTTAACTTTGCGTCATTGTGTGCATTTTAATTCAACCTAGCTGCCCTGGGCTTGCTTGGGTGTAGGGTGCAAGCCAGAGAAATGTGTCCTTTATTTTCATGTGTTTTGAAAGGGTTTGTCCCTTCTGGGTTTCCATCTGAGTTCTGTCCAAGAACACAAAGAGCCTGCTTTTTTTTCCCCCATTGATCTTGACTAATGGAGAGCTAGCACCTGGCGCTCTTCATTGAATTCCATTATACTCCATATGCTAATAGCTCCTCAGATGAAGCTCTCTTGGAAGCACACCACAGAGAAAAAGCAAAACGCTACAAGACACTGAGATGATGGGTCCTGCCCTGCTCCAGCCCTCTCCCCCATACATAGAAATACTGTCCTAGTTTTCAGCAGCCTAATTGAACATCAATCACTTAAGAAAAAAAAAAAAAAAAACCCTGGCTTGCCACCCACACCATTGTGCTAAGAATAACTTATCTCCCAGCAGTACAGCTGGTCAGTCACTTCCTAGTGTTTCCATCTGGAATTAGGTGTGAGGATTCAAAAAGTGCATTTGTCCATTTTGAGTCTGCAAGCTGGCATGGACCCTGAAACTTGAAGTCTGACAAAAAACCAAGAAACCTAGAGTAAACATCCAAACACTCAAATACCCGAAAACCTGTCTCCTGTTGAAAGTCTTTTTCCCTTTTGTGTGTTGTTTGGATCTCATTGAGTCTGTTCTTCCTAGTTTGTCCAGGAGTCAGTTTTAAATACTGACTTTATTTACTGAGATATGGCTCCGTTGAGCTCAGCATCTCATAGTTAAATTCTCAACCAGCAGGACTTCTCGATGAACAGGATCATGGGTTTACTGATTTCAGGCTGAAATTGGGTTTTTTGGAGTGACTGGCTGTCTGGCTTTGGGGAAAGGATCATTTATCCTTTAATCTTCCAAATAAATAAAATCATCCACTCATGCAAAATCTATTTCCAGAATGCCAGCTTTTTGCCAGGCGCTGTGCTACATAAGCAGCGAGGCCGTGAAGGACACACAACAAGATGCCTTCTCTACTCTGTTGGAGATTACAGTCTGGTACCAGAGATTCCCTAACCCTGGCTGCACGGTGCAGTCATCCGGGAGCTTTGCAAAAGGACTTTTTACGTGTATTTTCTTCTTTAATCCTCACAAGAATCCTACAAAATAGATACTGCTATTGCAGTCATCTTGAAGATGTGGAAACTGAGGCACAGTTGGGTGAGTCACTTGCCCAAGGATATTTAGCCTCACAGAAATAGAAGAGGACCCCAGGCGCTCTGCTTCCTGAGAGCTGTGCTAACCGCTGAACTGTGCCGCCTCTTCATGTGTGGAAGCGTGAGAGGGGCTGGCATGTCTGGAGATGGCTGGGGCATGTGACAAAAGAGAAACCAGGGAGAGGAAGCTGGAGAGGTGGGTGAGGGCAGGGCAGGAAGGGCCTAGGGAACCCAGACCAGAAGACCGGGTTTTATCCAGTGGACAGGCAGAAGAGCTGCCGCCTGTACCAATGAGAGTAAGAAGGCATTAGCTGGGGGGCTCGGGATACATTTCTACACGACAGAAAGTAGGTCAGTGTTTTGGAAGAGAGCGCGGAGGCGCAGGCGCTCCGCGATGACAGTCAGCTCTGACAGCAGCTCCGTGCTGCGTGGGGAGGAATGTGACAAGGGCCTCCTTCTCCTTCCCCGTCCACTGAACTCTTGCTTCGACATGTTATCTGGACCTCAGGGGTCAGCCCCGGAGCAGCTGGCTCTGTGCCTTCCCTCCCTGAAAGCTGCATGACCTACCCAGCGCCTGTGCCCACCAGAACCTTCCTACACAGCAACCGGCTCATCGGAGCACAGGGCTGAGCGCTGTGGGGGTGGCCACGGATGAACCAGAAACCCGCGTCCTGCCCATTATCTAAGCCAGCACAGAGGCTACCTATCCCCTCAGAAGCAGTAGGTGGTAATAGTTACACATGAGCCTGGGTTTGAATCCCAGCTCCAGCATTTATTTAACTATGTGATTTGGGGCAAGTCCCTTGGCCACTGTGGAGATCAGTTTTCTCATCTGTAAAATGGGGTGGCCGTTCCTACCTCTCAGGTTTGCTTTTTTTTTTTTTTTAATTTATTTTATTTTTGGCTACGTTGGGTCTTTGTTCTGTGCGTGGGCTTTTCTCTATTTGCGGTGAGCGGGGGCTACTCTTCCTTGTGGTGCGCGGGCTTCTCATTGCGTTGGTTTCTCTTGTTGCGGAGCACCGGCTCTAGGTGCCGGGGGCTTTAGTAGTTGCAGTACGCAGCTCAGTAGTTGTGGCTCGCGGCTCTAGAGTACAGGCTCCATAGTTGTGGCACACGGGCTTAGTTGCTCCGCGGCATGTGGGATCTTCCCGGACCAGGGCTTGAACCCGTGTCCCCTGCATTGGCAGGTGGATTCTTAGCCACTGCGCCACCAGGGAAGCCCTCTCAGGTTTGCTTTAAGAATTGTAGATATCATTCATAAGGCACCTGGTAAACGTGTCTATGGTTCTCAGTAAATGGCAGCTCTTATTATGCGCAGTTAACTGCCATTACCGTATCCTAAGCCCCTGTGGGTCTGGAGAGCCCAGGCTGAGCACCCTCTGTTTTGCAGCTGAGAAAACTGGGGCCTAAAAGGGATCCGTGGCTTTCCCAGGGTCACCTGGCATCTGAACAGCAGAAGGGAGCAAGAGGTACCTGTGAGCAGCCTCACTGAGCAGGGGTGAGAAGTTCAACTCAGGCTTGGCCATGGTCACTCACAGCCTTTGCTCTGATTTCCTCTCTCCATGATGGCACAGATACAGCCTTTCTGGAAGGGTTGTGTGTACGAATAAGCTGTCATTCCAAAGTGCTGAAAAGTACTCCACAGGTGCCAAATCATGACTCTCCATGGATTTCAACACCTCCGTTGGCATTCCTTCCTGCCAGATGCAAGCTGCATGAGGACAGTGTGCGTGTGTGTGTTTGTCTGTGTGTGTGTGCACGCGTGTGTGTAGGGGATAAGGAAAGGGACGAGGAAGAAGAAGAGCACACAGAAAATTCCAGATTTTCCAGCGCCTGTTTCCATACCTGAACCCCAGTACACTGTGGCTTAGCCCCCTGCCCTAGTACTCAAACAGAAGTACTCTCTTTCTTCCCAGGTCCTCTGCAACCTACTTTCAGCCACCTGTTGGAGGAAGGCGTGAGCCATTTTGCTGAGAGGCAATGATTTGCCCAACCTTCAGTCAACAGAGCCAGGGACTCAGTCCCAGGGGGCTGGTGTCAGAGAGGGCGTGGAATGGAAAAAGCATGGAATTTAGAATCAGACAGTTCAAGATTTGAATCCCAGTTCTGCTGCTTCCTAGCTGTGTGACCTTGAAAAAATGACTTCTGAGCCTCAGTTTCTTCATCCGTAAAAGGGAGAAAATTTGCATTATTTGGAGACGTTAAATGAGAGGCGTACTCTGGCACATGACTGTTTCATTCCCACCCCAAACCCTGCCCCCATCCCAGTGGCTTTCTGCACCCGAATTCCCACCGTGCCTGGGCTGGTACTATGTGTCGACTTTAACTGTGGATTTGGAAGCGTCAGAGAGACACCAGTATGAAGAGGTGGCTGCTGAAAGCAAAGCCTGCCTCCCCCAAAGAGGCATCTTCCTCGGAGAGGATGGCCTCGGTACTTCAGGCGTTTGGGATAAAAGCGGCCATTGTTGGGGGCGACACCCACGTTTGACATCCCGTGGCAAAAGAATGGTGCAGCACCCTGAGTGGGTGTCTTGGATATGACAGATATGCCCATAGCCTGATTGTGTACCTCTCTACTAACTGGGTTTGGCAGGAGGCCAGGTGAGGAGAGGGCAGATATGAGCTGGGGCTACAATGAGAGAGGCTGGACCTCTCTGCACCTCTCTCAGCCTGCAGAACTGCAAGGGAAGTGTTTGTGGAGAGGTTCCATGACCCTCTCTCTTAGCTTCTTTTTCCTGCCTGGCCCATTCTGGGTGCCCCAGTTCTAGGGATACAGATCCCTCCCCCAGGACAGGGGATGGTGTCCATGAACCCCTCTCAGAGAGGCAGAGGTCCCCACTGGGCTCCTAGCCTCAGGTTCTGGGCCTTCACTCAGTGTCTTAGCAATGGAAATTTCCACACACTCAGATACACCCACCACAAGGGGTCATGTAGTGACTCCAGGGTAGGTGGGAGAGAGGAACTGTGGCTTGAACTTACTGTGTGCCAGGAAAAGCGATCATCGTAATGGTGGTAGCGGTGACCATGTATCAATCTCTGATTTAGTGCTTTACACGTATTAGTTCATTTAATCCTTCCAGCAACCCTGTGAGGGAGGTACTGTTAGAAACCCCATTCTACAGATGAGAAAGCTGAGGCATTAAGAGGTTAAATAACTTGTCAAAGGTCACATGGCTGGTAAGTGGAAGAGCTCAAAGGCATGTGATCAGACTCATGCAGTCCAGTTCCAAAGTCATCCTCTTTTCAACCACTGTACCCACCTCTACTGCTTCTCTTATTTAATCTTGCTCCAAAGTCCCAGGAGGTTGGTGTTACTCATGGCATAGGTGAGGCAACTGAGGTTCAGAGAGGTTCAGTGACTAGGCCAAGGTCACACAACCAATTAAATGTCCATGCACATCTGTGGGACTCTTTCCACTTCACTGAAGGGCTTCCAGGAGAGCAACTGAAACCTTGACATCACCTCTTACCCCATGGGTAACAGGGAGGAGTATGCAGAGGGGGCGCCCAGGTCTTTGCACACTGCCCAGGCTTCCATCTCAAGCACACTGGCAGGCAGCCATGAAAGCCCCATCCCTGCCTCTTTGCCTTTCAGACCTCATCCCAGCATCACCCCAGCATCACTTCTCCAGGAGCCTTGGCTGCCTCGACAGTCTAGGTTCTTTATCTGCTAACATAACACTTGCCTTGCTTAGTTATTACACATCCACAGATGTGATTGTGTAATTATTGTCCATTTTCCTGATTATATTGTAAGCTCCATGACAAAAGAACTTTGGCTCTTACTAACATTATATCACCAGCAATTAGCATGCTGTCTGGCATTCAGTACCACTGAACGATGATTTAAGTGAATGAATGAATGAGTAGAGCACCTATGAGGTTCCAGATTCACACTTGGCCCTCTGCCTCCATTATCCCCAATCCTGGCAACAACGCAGAGAGCTAGTTACCATCATTCCCATTTTCCTGATGAACAAACTGAGGGCCAGAGATGAAATGAAGTGACCTTTGCTCAGTCAATGGGAGGTGAGATCAGGATTCACACCCAAGTTTGCCTGACGCCACCCCAGTCTTCTCTCTCCTTCACATCACTCAGAGAAGAAACTGGAAACAAAAAAGCAGTGATAAGCGTGGAATTTCCTGGTGGTCCAGTGGTTAGGGCTTTTACTACTGAGGGTGCAGATTCAATCCCTGGTTGGGGAACTAAGATCCCACAAGCCATGCAGTACAAGCAAAAAAAAAAAAAAAAAAAAAGCCGTGATAAGGGGCTCTGCTCAAGCTCTTCCTCTAGGGAAAGGAGAAGAAAATGGGGTTGTTGATACCGGACAGGACTGAAAGTCAAGAATAAAGGATCAAAGCAAGGAAAGCGCTAAAATGGTCATGGGAGGAGATTCTAGCAACCTGTCTGTGATAATTCAGCAGGAAGTCAGTCTTGCAGGCCAGAGGCCTTGGAAGACCGGATTCTGCCTCTCCACAGTCAACTCTTCAGGGTCCCCCCACACCCCCTTGGAAAGGATAAAACCCTAAGAAGCAAATGATTGTGAATAGGAATTCATTCACCATCCCCAAATTCAAAAAGACAGTCTTTGTGGAAACGAGGAAGCCAGGGTGACATGCTTGACAGTCTTCTTTGCAGCCTTAGGGAGACTGACTGTGTTAGATTCACATTTGATGTATATGTCCAGACTGCCTTGAGGAAAAAAAGTTTGATAAATGTATCAGTGAATGTCTAAAATTCTTGCACAATGTGGAGCTTCAAGAAAGATGCCATTTAAAAAAAAAAAAGACTGAATGGTATCTTGCCCCACTCTTTGTAAAACCGTCTATCTAAGCCAAAAAATAAAAGAAAATCCTTGTGTATTTTGTTCTTTTCCACCCTTCAAGCTCTTCGGTTTTATTTGCCTTGGGTTTGGAGAGCGAGTGGAAATCAACACAGCTGTTTATGTTTAGTGGCTTCGAATGATCTCAGGGCGCAAAAGTTCCTCACGGGTGTCTTTGCATTGTTGACAGTTTTTAGACCAGCTTTCACGCAGCCAAGGGGTAGTGTGAACTAGAATTCCTTTTTACATTTGCCCAGCAGGGTTCGTTTCAGGCATACAGGGGCCTACTTTCTTCTCCATCTTCTCTCTTTCTGCAAGATGAGGACTCTGTCTTCAGGCTAGCGTCGTGGCTAATAGAGACAGCTTGGTAGGTCAGTCAGAAAAGGATTTCCTAGTCCCTCTGCTAAGGGGTGGTCTTGGCACTTCCGCAGAGGAGGATTCTATTAGGAGCTGCTTCCCTGCAAGGAAGGGAAAATAGAAAGGGTCTCTGGAGTAACTGTTCCTGGCTGTCTTAGAAGGAGGGAACCCTGCTTGTTAGTGACTTTCTTATCTACAGTCATCCCTCAGTAAATGTGAGGGATTGGTTCCAGGACCCCCTCGGATACCAAAATCTGTGGGATGCTCAAGGCGTATATATAAAATGGCGTAGTATTTGCATATAACCTACATACAGCCTCCTTCCGTACACTTTAACTCATCTCTTGGTTACTTATAATACCTAATACAATGTAAATACTATGTAAATAGTTGCTAGGGCACGGCAAATTCAAATTCTGCTTTTTGGAACTTTCTGGATTTTTTTTTTTTCCATCTGCTGTTGGTTGTATCTGTGGACCTGGAACCCACGGATACAGATGGCCAACTGTATATAGATCGTATATGTGTATATATATAACTAAACTGGATTTAACTGAACTGGATTTTAGTTTAACTAAAACTGGATTTTAATCTTTTATAGCTAACAAAGCTTCTGTCTGTTTGTTTGGGAGAGGACTTATCCCTCCTGCCTGAAAAGGTAGAGGGCAGAGATGGATATAAGCTAGCTAACTTCTATATCACCAGCATCTGGCACAGGGCTTTGTTCGTTATGGGGCGTAATGAGTGTTCCTTGAATAAAAAGAAGTTTAAAATGAGTAAAGATACTTATTTGAAAAATGAAGAAAAACTTCATGGAAAATTAAGTTGAAATCAACCATAATCCCAACCCTTTAAAACGGTGATAGAAAAATAAGAAGGAACGACCAGAGTCCTAACTTGCTCCTCTGAAATAACCGCTATTATTAGTGTGACGTGATTCCTTCCTTCTCCTTCCCTTTATAAACGTATTTATTTATATATATGTAAACACACGTTAACATATTAGCAAGTTTTAACAGTAGCCAAACATGTATGTAAATAATAACATAAATACCCCCATGACATACTTTTTTAAAAAATAAATTTATTTATTTTTGGCTGCATTGGGTTTTCGTTGTTGTGCATGGGCTTTCTCTACTTGCAGCAAGCAGGGGGCTACTCTTCGTTGCGGTGTGCGGGCTTCTCATTGCGGTGGCTTCTCTTGTTGTGGAGCACAGGCTCTAGGCACACAGGCTTCAGTAGTTGTGGCACGTGGTCTCAGTAGTTGTGGTACACAGGCTTAGTTGCTCCGCGGCATGTGGGATCTTCCCGGACCAGGGCTCGAACCCGTGTCCCCTGCATTGGCAGGCGGATTCTTAACCACTGCTCCACCAGGGAAGTCCCGACAAATACATTTCAAATAAAGGAAAAAGAACCACAAAGTACATACCAAAGTTCTACATGATAATTTTTGTTATCCATTGTTGAGATTTTTCATGCCAGCAGCACACCTTTTCTGAGCACAGACCTTCATGAGTTAACTGCTCCAGGCTCTCCTCAGAGAGCCCTGAACCCTGAGCACCATGCACCTCTCCCAGGGCCAGGAGCCCCTCTGCTAGCAGATGCTCACCAGGCCCTGTGCCTGGGGCAGAGTCAGGGGGTAGGCAGGAAGGCTCACAGGAGGAAAGCAGTAACCCAAAGAGGAAATGGGTGGAGGGAGCTTGGAGCATCCTGGCTCCTTGCCTGGGGGCCCGCACTGACCAGAGGTCAGGCTGCTTGATGCGGTCTGCATGGCTGACTCCCAGGCAGCATTTGGGCAATTACCCAGCTGCCTTTGGGCTGCACAGGCAGCTCGACTGGCTCAGTGTGTCTCTCAAAAAGAAGATCTTGCACAGAAAGTAATGGAAGGCCTGGGTTTTTCCAGATTGTCCGTTCACATTGATTAAAATTGTCCAGGTTCTTGCCTCATCATCCCCCACTCTAAAGTGCCGAGGGAGCAAAGTCTTTGTAGCATTTCTTAAAGCGGCACTTTTCAATTTGCCTGCCCCCGGGAGCTTTACTAACAGACAAACGCTTGGACCCATCCCCAGAGTCTGATTTAACTGGTCCAGGGTGGGGCCCAGGCAACCCTGTGTTTTCAATTCCGCAGGCGACTCTAATGGACAGCCGAGGCTGTGAAGCCAAGTGTGAGAACTGATTCAGAGTCCATGAGCGCTTGTTTAAAATGCAGACACGCAGATTCAGAATTCTAGGTCTGTTGGGGATGTGCGGTTAGGGTTTTGCTCCTTTAACCCGCAGTTATTCTAAGGCTTCTATTGGAGTGCTAGTTCTACTACTTGTCATTTATTTCCCTGTTTGCTTGCCCTGTTCTCTCAGTTTTTCAGTTGTGGAAAAGGGCAACCCTCAGGTTGGAAACAGCAGTTGCATCATTCTTTGAACCTTGAGAGCAGGGAATGAGCACTTATTCTTATTTGCTCCCCGTCATAATGCCCAGAGCCTGGCACATAGTTGGCTCTCAGTTTATTCATTGAGTTAATGATTGAGCCACACCATATCAGATAAACCAGTGGTTTACCATATATTTGTTTGACATTTAGTCAGGGCTATTGCCTCAAACACCTGTAAACACACACACGCGCACACACATTCACACATACTCCTTACACTCCTTACACACCTGCAGGTAGAAGGCACTGTCTTCAGCTCTCAAAAAACCACCCAGAGATTACCATTGGGCATACTGATCTGCACACATCCATCTGGAAAAAGGTAGATTCGAAGCAAGTGGACGGGGTGGGGGGGGGGGGGTGGTGAGCAGACTTTCTATATAGCTGTTCTAAGGTTCTTACCCCAGCTTCTCTGCAGTCTGAGATGGGTGGGCTCTCATTTCAGCCGCTACCAAAAGGTGAGCATTTGTGCCAGTGCTGAGATAGGTGTCATAAGTTGCCAACCCATGCCATAAAAAATTAAGGAAAATTGCATTTTTGAAAATAAGCTAGTCTGATTTTCTTTTACTCTCAAATAAATTCAAGAATGTTTGCTTCTTATATTATTCTAGAGTCTTGCAACATGTTCCTTCTTCATTTATAGTAGGGGTCTCCAAGAGTCTGTTGATTCTTTCCCCAGATTCCTGCATTTTTTTTTTTTTTTTTTGTGGTAGGCTGGGGTTTAGATGTTTCAGGCTCTCTTAGGACTGTCTTCTTGGGAGGTCAGGCGCAGCCAGGGGTCTTTAAGTCAGATAAAGGATGGGTTAATGGGGCTGGTCACTTGCAGGTCAGCTCCGAAGCCCAATTTACACTCAGCTAATCACCAGTGGCTGATGTATAGGATCAGAAAGCAGTACAGCTGGCACATCCTGACCTGAGGATGGTTCTTACAGCCAGAGAACTACCAAACTCTTTGGATGATGACCTAGTGGTCCTGGGAGCTTTCGTAATATGTTTCAAATTGGGAGATTTTGAAAGTTTATAGTCCAAAAGAGAAAAAGAGAGAAGGGTTGTCAAAGTTGGGATTTAAAATAGTGGGCCGGGACTTCCCTGGTGGTGCAGTAGTTAAGAATCCGCCTGCCAATGCAGGGGACACGGGTTCGAGCCCTGGTCCGGTAAGATTCCCACATGCCGTGGAGCACCTAAGCCCGTGCGCCACAACTACTGAGCCTGTGCTCTGGAGCCAGCGAGCCACAACTACTGAGCCCATGTGCCACAACTACTGAAGCCTGTGTGCCTAGTGCCCGTGCTCCGCAACAAGAGAAGCCACCACACTGAGAAGCCCGCGCACCGCAACGAAGAGTAGTCCCCACTCGCCGCAAAGCCCACGTGTGGCAACAAAGACCCAAAGCAGCCAAAAATAATTAATTAATTAATTAATTAATTAAAAAAATAAAATAAAATAGTGGGCTATCCACAGTGCATATCAGTTTTTTTAAAATAACGTTAAAAAAAAACGTGGATAGTGTGTTCTTTCCAAAGCAGTTTGCCATACTCTGAACCAGTGACTTCTTTAGCTGCCAATGCTTGCCAGACTTATTGATTTAAAATGACTTCATTCATGTTAACACAGCATCTGTGTGGAAGGAGTAACTTTATAGGACTTTTTTTTTTTTTTTTTTGTGATACGCGGGCCTCTCACTGTTGTGGCGTCTCCCGTTGCGGAGCACAGGCTCTGGACGCGCAGGCTCAGCGGCCATGGCTCACGGGCCCAGCCGCTCCGCAGCATGTGGGATTTTCCCAGACCGGGACACGAACCCGTGTCCCCTGCATCGGCAGGCGGACTCTCAACCACTGCGCCACCAGCCAAGCCCTATGGGACATTTTTTATAATTTGAGATGATCTTATTTAAGGAGGAATCTTGCAATTATCTCTTTTGCCTCAGGGAAAATATAGCTTTTTCCCCCCTTTGTCTGGTTATAATGACAAATTATTTTGCTTTAAAGAAGGAAAATGAGGGAAAGACAGAAAAGATATAAAGGGAGATGAAAAATGTTCCAGGAAAGAGCAAATAAAACTATTAAAGGGATGCAGAGGCCAGGAAAGAAATTTGGAAGTAGACTAAAAGATTCACTCCTTTTCCATCAAGAAAGATGAGAAGTTATCAAACTTTAAATAAGTCACATAAGGTTAAGGTGAACGGTCATATGTTTACCAAATCCTAGAGTATTAGGAAGAGGTACTTTTCAAAAAAGAATGCATTGTTTTTCATATTAGTACATATCTGAGGGTCTCAGAATCCAAAAAAATGACCTTGGTACAAATATGATTTAAATGGGAGATCCAAGATGGCAGATACATAGCATGTATGTCACTAGGTCTCTTTCTGTACACATGACAGACATTATTAATTGATCAGGCTGCTGTTTCCAACTTAACTAGATACATGCACCCTTGGAATTCTTTTCAGCACAGTGTGACAGAAAGTCGGTTAGCTAGAGATGGCCCTTGAGATGAGCCCATTTTGCTACCTACGGATTAGCCTTACTACTCAAAGTGTGAGCTCCAGACCACCAGCCTGGGTGTCCTGTGGGAGCTTATTCTGAAACCAGAACCTCAGCTCCATTCTAGACCTACTGACTCAGAATCTGTATTTTAGCAAGATACATAATTCTTATGTATATTAAGGTTTAGGTGGCCCTGGAAGAGCACTGAATGCATGATATATTCATTAGGGTGGAAGCTCTGAAACTTCAGAGTGCTTCAGAATCACTGGGTTAAACACTTGGTAAACCTAGATTGTTGGGCCCCAGCTCCAGAACTTTTGGTTTAGAAGATCTAGGGTGGGGCTTATCAAACAAGCTTCCAGGTATTGATGCTGCTGGTGGTGGTCTGGGGACCACAGTTTGAGAAAAACTGCATTAAGGCCATGGAAAGAATATCTCCATGACCTTTAAAGTCAAAGACTGCAGTATATTTCCATAACTTTCCTTCAGAGGGAGGAATACCTGAAATTGTGTACAAGACTGTGTGCATTTCAGTTTCGCTAGAGTAGAAAGTTGCTGCATAGAATGGGTGGAGATAAGATAGGAGAGGGAGCAGGCCAGGGTAAGAGGCCTTCTTATTTCTTAATGCTGCTTTGAGAGATTGTTTTAAAACTTTATTTCCTACGATCTGGATAATGACAAATCAATGCTATTGGCATTGAAAATCAGGCTATAGGGTGGGCATACTGTGAAAACCTGTATCTCAGAGCCAGAGAAGAGAAACAGCTTATAAACAGAGATGACTGGGGGGGGGGGGCAGTTTGCAGAAGCAGTAATTATAATAATAGGGATAATAATACCCAACTTACTGGTCTCTCACATAGCTAAGTACCTGTGCTAAATGACTGTAATGAACGATCTCATCTAACCAAACAACAGTATATTATGTATATGTAATCAAACCCCTTCCTTACTCCCAGTGAGAACCGAAGCTTTGTAAGGATGTATGTAAAGTCAGAGAACTTGCCCGATTTAAATCCAGGTAGTTCTACGGGGGGGGGGGGCTTCTCATCTATGAGGGGTCTGGCTTGCCTGTGTCATCTCTTCCAACTCTCAGCGAGGAACCCATAGAGCACCTGGGACAGGAGAGAAGTCCTCAGGTGAATTAAAGTCGAGGAACCTGTAGGGCCAGTGCGTCCGAGGTGCGGACAGGGAGGGGCTCCTACATGAAGCGCAGCAGAATTTAGCCCGAGCCCGCCGGGGTCATGGAGCTTCTCCTGGCTTCCTCTGGCCAGTCTGTGGTAGGTTGCAAGGAGGAACCGTCTTGGGGCGGGAGGCTTCGCGGGGTATTGTATGTATGTGCCTATAAATACTTCAAATAGTTAAGTGAAATGTGCAGCCTTTGAAAGCTGGAGAGGAAGCTATTCGGAGGCCCCCCGGCCCGCCTGGAAGAGCTGGCAGAAAAGAGAAGAAATGGCTGGCGCGTCCTTAACGCGGGAGACGAGGAACGGCCCTGCCCAGACCAGATGGGGGGCCGCGGGGCTGCAGGCGCGACTCCGGAAGCCTCAGACCGTTAAGGTGACCAGAACAATTTGAAAAAGGAAATAAACTTCCCCGGAGCCTTCCCCGCGGGGCCCCGAGGCGGGCGCTTGCGTTCGAAAGGGCATTTTTCAAAAGGTTTCAGGGACGCGGGGGTGTCAGCCCGCGGGGGAGCGCGAAGCCCGAGCAGCGCTGCAGAGCGGCCACCAGCTGGCTTTGTACTTGCGGCCAAGCGCGGCCCCAGACTTTCGGCGGCGGCCCGGGAGTTGAGGCCACGCCCCCCTTTGCAGTGATAGCCGCGGCTGCAGATTGGCCCGCCACGGACCAATCGGCGCGCCGGGGCGGCCCGGGCTGTCAGCGCGCGTCGCAGCAGCGCGGGTAGCAGCCTGTCCTACCCTGAGCGGAGCCCCGCAGCCAGCGCAGCCTTCCCGGGAAGCGCGGCGGCCGCTCGCGAGCGCTGCGCTGCCCTGCCCAGCCCGCCAGCCGCGCGTCCCGGTGCCCGCGCCCCACGGCCACAGCCTTGCTGCGCTATAACGCACGGAGCATGTGCAGACCCGCAGGCGCCGAGGTGCTATCTGTCCGGCGGGCTTCTGAGCAGTGGTGACTGTCACGCGTAGAGAGACCTTTCGGGGGCTCTCGCCGCGCCTCTGCGTAGCGGGTGACACTGCGGTGCTCGCAATCAGGGCGGCAGCTGCCTCTCGGTGAAGACGTCTTGGGCTCCGTGCGCCCTCCCTCTCCCCACTATCGTTCTTTCCTTTCCCCAGCTGCTCGCTCCTTAGCTCGCCCGCTCACACCCGCAGCCTCCCTGAGCGAGAGGCGTGGGTCCCCGCCGCTTCTCTTCCGAAGGGGCCTCCTCACTTCGGAGATGCAGTGACAAGTTAATATGGGCGTCCAAGCCTCGAGTTCCCAGGAGGAGAATCGCAGGAGGCAACAGCTCCTGAGCACCCGGAGCCCTTGAACAGGCCGCCCAGGAGGGGCGTGAAACCCGGCTGCAGCATCCGTCCAGGTGGGACCAGCTGAGCGCCGCGACCAAGGCGAGCTCGCCGGATTGCTCCGAGATCCCCGACCCGGGGATATTTTTTTCTTTCCCTCGGCTAGTGGTGGGCGCCTCTCGGGCCGAAGCCCGGCGCCTGCTCTGCTGCCCGCGCTGCCTTTAGCGGTCGCCTCCGCCGCCGCTGCCAGGGACGTGCTGGGAAAGCCGAAGCCCCGGGAGAAGATGCCGGCCATCCTGGTCGCCTCCAAAATGAAGTCGGGACTGCCCAAACCCGTGCACAGCGCCGCGCCCATCCTGCACGTGCCCCCAGCCCGGGCGGGCCCCCAGCCCTGCTACCTCAAGTTGGGAAGCAAGGTGGAGGTGAGCAAGACCGCCTACCCTAGCCAGATCCCCCTGAAATCGCAGGGGCTGCAGGAGCCGGCGGGGGAGGGGCTCCCGCTGCGGATGAGCGGCTCGGTGGAAAACGGGTTCGATACCCAGGTGAGAGGTGCTGTGTGCCGGGGCACTGTTCTGGGAGAAGGGTGAATGCTTGGTGGCGGGGGGGGGGGGGGGGGTTGGCATGGCCGGATAGGGGACAGGGCTACCCTGTGGGCTGAGAAGGGAACCGTCCCACTTAGGCCGGCAGGTTGGGGGATGCGCGCGGAGAGTGGGCTGGCCAGTGGGTGTGGCCGGGTGACCGAGGTTTGCCTTAAGGAGCTCTGTGAGACCGGGGTGCGGTTACGTCTGCGGCTTCCTTCTGGAGGGCACGGTCAGGGTGTTCTCAAAACTGTGCCGCACTGGAAATGTCAGGTTCTGCATGTTGAGATCTTGGTCCCAAAAGGCAGTGACTGCTGCAGTGTCTCTGTCTGTCTGTGTGTCGGTTCTGCAGAGATTCTGTCCCTGCCGAGGAATAGTCCGAGGCCTCGTTGGGCTCCACGCCCTCTGGCCTGGCTGAAAGATCCAGGGAAAGGGGTCTGGGGGTGGCAGTGTACCTGCTCGCCTCGTCGTGAAGATGCCTGCCCCTGCCCCATCCTTTGGGTTGACAGGATTCCAGGCATGGTGCTGGGACCGCAGTAGAAGTGCTCGGTGCACCAGCGGAGGCAGGCAGCTGGAGACTCCTAGCGTCTCGGCTGGCTGTTGCGGTGGGCGGGGGTTCCTGCCTCAGAATGGCGGCCCGAAGCTAAGCCCCTCCTCCCTGGGTAGCAGATCTTGGTGCCGGTAGCCCGGGTGACTGGGGCTGGGGTGGGGGGATGACATGAAAAGAACTGATGACTTCTACCTTTCCAGACAGAGCCCGCATCACCCAGTTCGGCTGGGTGACGGGCCCTAGCCATGCAATCTCTTTTAAGGAAATCAGCAAGGGCCAATCAGGTTCTCCTGGCCTCCTGCCCTTTCTGCTGCTTTTTTTTTTTTTTTTTTCTTTTTTCCTCCTCTGGTAGGAGGGAGCAGGGGCGTGCTGTAGTTTCTTGGCCGTTAGTCAGCAGGGACTTTTGGGGACAGGCAGACCTGACGGATGTGACTGTCCCGGTCAGGAGAGGCGGGAAGCCAGCGGGGGAGGTAGTTTGGGGCTGGTGTCAGGGAAGTGGCAACAGACCAGCTGACCTTTTTGACACTTATTCTCTGCTGACACTGTCTCCACCTTCTCCTGGAGATTTCTCTGATCAGAGGCTAGAACTCAACACATTCCTAGCCTTTCTGATGGAGGAACTGGAGCTGGAAGCTAATTGTAAGCAGACTTTTGGAACTCTGGGTTGGAGAAGGCCCTCAAAGCAGATTAAGCTCCCACGCCAGGCTGATAAGCATGCCCCTTGCTGCTGCACTTGCTAAACATGTTTGGAAGCTGGCAGGTTTGAGTGATGGTGTGTGGGAGAAAGATTTCCCCCAGTGCGCCCAGGGCCTGTCTCTGCCGGGGTTTTTTGCTCTGCGCTCTTTTTCTGCCTTCGGCACAGGTTTGTACGTGGCTCTGAAATGGGAATGAGCTTGGGGGTGCACCCTTGTGAGGGTTTCCCCTCCATCCTTGGAGACGGGACTGATGAGGTGTGGTGGGTGGTATGCGGGAGGCCGGAGCAGTGACTCCGGGATGTGACACACAGCCTCCAGCCTGATGAGGAGGACCCAAGGAATGAGGGGGAAAAGTGGACACTGGGATCGTGGCTACCCAGGCAGCTATTCTACCGTTGCCCATCTGACCCTTCATTTAACAAACACTGTCGGTGGACTTGCCATGGGCAGGCTCTGGAAAGGTGATTCATCCCTCTTCTTCCTGAAAAACTGATCTCCAGCTGCTGCCGGAGGAGCTGGTGTGGTCCAGTTCCCTCGAGGCTTTTCTTCTCTCCGTCGCCCTTGGCCCACAGTCCCCTGGCTGCCCCCACGCCACCTGCCTCGCCCTCAGTGGGACCTTGTGTACTGACCACATGGATGGTTTGGATGGATTGCTGAGGAAATTGGCCACTTCCCAGTGGGCTATCCTGGTTTTCACCAGCCTGCCCTTTCTTTATTCATGGCCGAGCTTCCTGGCGGCTCTTCTCTGTGGCAGGTACAGATCCTTTGTCTCACTGCCTCACCCTGGCATCCAAGTGACATTGGCAAAAGGGGTTTTCCCGTCTTTGGACAAGGCTTCCTCCCCCTTTGCCTGACACGGTGTCCATTCACCATCCAGGAAGTCCTCTCCGTACGGCTCGAGGACTGTGTCAGACTTGACACACCTGGTAGTCCTGGACTCAAAACCTGGCGTTTATCACTAGAAGATACTCAGGAGATGATGAGTTAAATGGCAAATGGCATCTGACTCCCCTTTTATTCAGGGGGCTTTGGGGAGAAGGCTGGGTTGTGCAGTGGTCAGTAGCACAGGCTTTAAAGTCAGGTGGCTATCCCTGGTATCCTGTCTCCACCATGTACTAGCTGGTGACCTAGTCCATTAACCTCTCTGGGCCTCACTGTTCCCATCTGTAAAAATGGGCATTAAACAACCACACAAATTATGAGGATTAAGAAAAAGAACATATGTAAAGTGTCATATATACATATGTTGATATATACACATATACATACATGATTTAGACATGTGTATAGACATATGTAAGTAACATGTATAAAGCCTAATGTCAGGCCACTAGGAAACACTCGATAAAATGAGCTATTCGTATTGCTAAACCAAGAGATGGGGCGTTGTTGAACGTAGATCTGATAGCCTCTCAGTGAGAAAAGGCATAGCTTATTCTGTCAAGCCCTTGAGAAGGTATCATTCAGTCCGCGAGGATTTACAGAGCATCTGTCACATGCCTAATGCAGTACCAACCATGGTGGGAAGATGAGGGAAGTGCCTGATGTGCCAGGCTCTGTACATACGATCTCATTTCATTCCCACAGTAACACTTAAAGCATATATAACATTTTCTATGACAGTAATTTCCTGCAACATCTTCTTTAACGACAATAATATAATGATGGCGAGTCATCACATAGCACTTCCTATGTGCCAGGAATTGTTCTAAAAGACCTCATTTGATTCTTACAACAATCCAGTGAGACAAGTGTTATTATTCTCATTTGACACATGAGGAAACTGAGGCAAGGACCGGGTTAGTAACCCCTTGAGCAGCAGAGGTAGAATTAGGACTCGGACAGTCTGGCTCTGGACTCCATGTCCTAAACCAGCATGCTATAGAGAGAGAGTCATAGGGACTTTCCAGTTACTCGCAGGCCCTGATTTCTAAGAGCACTGCTCTAGCCATTGAGCTGGAAGAGTACGCAGGACTTAGCAAAAGGTAGAATAACTTGCTCTAGGTCATCCTGCTCCAGGGTGGCGAGTGGGGGGTCCAACTCAGGTTGGTCTGGCTTCCAGGCTGGGGGGGTCTTCCCCTCTTCACAGCTGCCGTCCTCCTGGATGCTCTGGCGGAGGTACAGGGGGATAAGACACGGCCTGGGCCTTGGAGATCTTATAGTCCAGTTGGGAGGCATGACTGATGTACCCAGGGCATCAGGCACAACACGAAGAGGGCTGAGAGGTGTGCTTGGGGCTGAAAGGAAGGAAAAGGCCACCATGGCTGGAGAAGTCCTGAGGGCCTCCCGGAGGAGGCAGGAGATGGCGGGCTCCAGAGATGGGCAGGAATGGCTGGCTGGGGAGGAGAGGGGGTGAGGTGAGCATGCCAGGGAAGGAGGAGAAGCAGGGCCATGCAGAGGTGCAGAGCAGGAGTGGGTGTCACTACCAGGAGGCCGCACCTTCGCCTAACAGGTGATTGCTTCGTATCTGGTATCTTCCTTTTGAAAGGTAGTCATGAGCAAAGAACAAAGGCTTCTTGCAGTTGAGGGATTGGATTTGCGTGGTCCGTAGTCATCCTGAGCATGCAGGGTAGTTATGAGAAGGTGGAAGGATGGTGTCCATAAAAGACCTGTTTCATAACAGCCCCTTGGGAAATGACAGTGATTATTATTATTAGCTTAGGGTTCAGAATATCCAATATGGTAGTGATGCGGAAAGGACATGGGTCTTGTGGCTTTTATTAGGCAGCAACTCTCTTTAGCCAGTGACAGCCTGTTCTCCCCCAAGCCTGCTGTCCATCGCCATCAAGTGTGAAAAGACCTGACGCAGCCAGCAGCTAGCTTTTAGGTGCAGCCCCACTGTCGACTTGCCAAACCCCTCACGTTGAATCTCTCCCGCAAACCTACAGCAGGGGCTCGACCCTCAGAGAGAGGAACTGCTCTGCAGCCACACATCCCTCCCGAATTCCCCTCCTGGTGTTGGGATACCTGGGCCTTCCCCCAAGAATGAACATTTATAGCATCTGCTCTGTTAACATGGCGTATAAATTATGACCATGTGCAAAGAATTGTTTTAGAGATCTGCTCTGTGTTAGTTCAGAAACTCTGTCCGGCTGACCTTCAGATAAGGAATGCTTGTGAGCTATTTGAGGAGAGGTTAGCCTATTTTTAAGAAGCAGTTGCAGGGGAAAAAAATTATATATATAATATTTTGATATTTCCTGTTTTTAGGAGCCTGGGGTTCAACTTGCAACTCGTTTCTTTAAAAAAGTAATTAGAAGTGATTGAAATCCTCTGTGGGTGTTTTAGATGTTTGAAAAGAAAGCGCAGGCGAGGCCCCTGGGAAGAGAGTGCAGCTCCAAGCTTGCAACCTGTTGCAACTTTGCCCCATTGTGTTTTGATTAGAATCCTCGCTCCATCATCAAAGTTGATTATGGATTTGATTAGTGCATTTTTCTGCTATTGTGTTATTCCCTTTCTTCTCTTCCTCGGTTCTTGGAGGGGGAATGTGTAGCATGGTTAGCTGCCAACATGCAAGAATGTTTATAGTTCACGTATTATTGCTTATTCCGTGGGTTAATTTTCTGAAGACACTTTAAGGGTGGGACTGGTGGCTAATTTAGGGTATCATTACGTGTGTATATATGTGTGTATAAATACATCTCCTTCTGGATATGTGTATATATACATATATACACACACATATACAAATATATACACATGGAGCAGCTTAAAGTAATGAGCACATGTGAGCACACACACATCAAAGGCCAGGCTGGGGGAATTACAGCCCAACTGCCAGCTTTCAGCGTAGCTAGATTTGCTTCCCGCTTCTCATACTCCCTTCCTCCGTGACCAAGATTGAAGCGCCAAGTCTTGGTGTCCCATTTTATTTACTTATAAGACATGAGAGGTGTGGCCTTAGTGAAGCTCCTGAAGCCAGTCTGCAAAAGCCGAACCACCCGGTGAGATTTTGGCTTAAGGTCAGAGACTCTTATTTCTTAGAATCAGTCTCATCAGCAGGGAAGGGAGTAGTTATGGGGCAGGTAGTAGTAGACTGCAGTGATTTCACATATATATATAATATATATATATATATAAATGATTTTATGTATATATAAATTTTATATGTATATGAAATTTAATGTGAAGCACAAGAAACTGGGTAAAATGTAAAGTGGCCCATGCCTTTCATATGAGGAAGCTGAGACCAGAGGAAGTTATCACTTGGAGACAGTTTTAAATGGTAGATTACACTTAACTGAGAGACAGACCTGGGTTCAAATCCAGGCTTTGGGCAAGTTAGTTAACATCTCTAAATGTGTCTTCATCTATAAAGCAGAAACGATGATGCTTATAGGTTGTCTGTGAAGAGTCAGTGAGGTAATACAGGTAAGTTGCTGAGCACAGAGCCTGGCGTGCAATAAGCAAGGAATATGTGATATTGCCTATTTTTATTACCCAAGGTCAGAGGCAAGTTTGGAAACCAGATCTGCCTCATTCCAAGCCTTGTTCTTTCTACCCTACCTCTCTGCCTCTCAAGTGCACGATTGATTACATGGAGGACAGGTGGCTTGCGCTGTGAAAGCAGAGGGCATAGCGGGGCTTTGGTCAGATGAATGAGAGTCAGAGTCAAGAGTAAATTAATGTAGTCATATCCAGAGTTGTGAAATGAAACCTCCACATTTTGGTCCCAAACATGCCATCTCTATAGCACTAACCAGGCTGAGGGATCTGCTGCAAACCAAATGTAATGGGAACCTCCTTTGTACACCCAGTCTGAGCTGCCACTGTCAAGGTGACTGAGTGGAGCTGGCCAATCTGACAGCACTGCCCAGGACCAAGAATGGAACAGTCCCATTGATTGGGCTTCTGAATGGTTTCTTACTGTTCTGAAGGCAGAAGGAAAGCCCTCTTCCCTTACTGCTGGCACGATTGTGGTGGGAGCTGGACCTCGTGATCAGCTTGGCCATTAAGGTGCCCCAAGGCATGGCCAGCTGCCCAGTGGTGTTTTACTGATAGCCACAGGGCCACTTTCAATGGTGACTCTGTCTCTTGGTCACATTGTTCAAGGAGATGGACAGTGTGTTCCTAGAATGTCTTGGGCAGAATGGTTCATGTGATTTGGGGAACAAAACTGGGTCAGGCTTTTGTGCTTCAGTCCACACAAGACACTAGTGAGTGACACAAAAGTTTTCGCAGGAACCCCAAGTCGCCCACGCAGAACCTAAAGAATGACTCACGACTTAGTGCTCCATTTCCCAAGGAAAACAGACCCTCTTTTGTGTTTTGCAAACAGTAGCCCCACAGCCTCAGGATATTTTCTCTCTCCTTCTAAGTGAAACCTTCATACCTTTAGTGAATTTTGGTTTGTTCCAACCTCCCCTGTCTTGGTGGAAGAGAAGATAGGGTAGGAAAGGGGGCTTGGTCAAGATGATTATAAAGTTCTTTTGGAGCCTTTGAACAAAATCAGTTAGGAGAGTGTGACACAGGAAAAATAGTTATAATAATGGGCACTGACACTGACGGAGCATAGCCTCTTACCAGCATAATGCATAGCTCCAGGCATGCACCATTTCATTTAATCCTCCCAACATCCCGTTACGTAGAAGCTACTTCCTGAAGAGAATAGAAATGACAGCTCTGGGAATCAGCAACTTTGGTTCTAATTTTGTCTCTTTAGATGCTTTACTGCATGACCTTCAATAAGTTACGTTGTCTTTTGAGCTTCAGTTGCCTAATCTATAAAATGAGTAGGATGATACTCGCTCTACTGTTTTTGAAGAGTTGTTGTAAAGCTTAATAGAGGTAATTATTATGAATGAGACTCTGGTCTTAAACATCTTACACCATAAATACCCTTTATGGAAACCAAGGGTAAGAGAGGTTAAGCTACTTTTCCAACTAGCACAGCTGGTTAAGTGGCAGACTCAGGATTTGAACCCTTATCTGTTTGACCTCAAAGTCAAGGTTCTTAAATAGCAAGTGTGAAAGCATTTTTTAAAAAATATCTGGAAAAGCATTGTTAATACGGGATCAAAGTAAATTGCTGGAAAGTCTCCTTTGGTGTGGTATATATGACATCTGGCTCCTCCCCTCTGCCCCAGAGTTTAGAAATACTGAATATATTCATTCAATATTAAATAAACATTAGCTGCTTCATCATATCAGTTAAACTCTCTGGGATTTGTAAAATTCTAAGTGTTCTGATGCCACAAGGTCCACTAAGGTGTTATCACTATGTAACTGGCAGGGCTGGTTCTGGACAGAGGAAAGGAAAAATGGGGAATTTGATCATTTGTTGGCACGCAGAAACAATCAGATAAATTCAGATTATGGGTCGTCTTTAAGACAACAGGCCTGGGATCTTCAAAACCGATAATGTCATGAGAAACAAAAAGGTTTAAAAGGTACTATTCTAGAAAAGGAGACTAAAGAGCTATGACAACCAAATCCAATGAGAGCTCCTTGACAAGCAAAACCATAAACGCTGGAAAGGTCATTTGGGAGACAATGGGAGATATTTGAATACAGATTGTATGTTAGATAGTATTACTCCATTGATGTTAATGGTTTGGGGATAATGTAAGAAAATGTCCATTTTCTTGGGAGATACATGCTGATATATTTACAGGTGAAGTATCTTGATGTCAGCAACTAACTCCCAAATGGTTTAGGAAAAAAAAAAGGTGAGCATATCTGTAGATAGAAGGAGAAAGCAAATGTCGTAAAATGTTAACAACTGGTGAATCTAGGTGAAGATACATGTGCAAGTCTTTCAACTTTTCTGCGTTTGAACTTTTTCAAAATAAAATGTTGGGAAGCAAAACAAAGGCTTGGCTAAAGAGTATACATTAGCAATCCCCTTGACATCTGTGGTGTATCCATGAGAACATATATGAGGTAGGAGTGTGTGTGCGTGCGTGTGTGTGTGTGTGTGCGTACTCACAGTAAATAGCCTGGCCAAGTTTGTTTCGCTGGGTTTAGGATCTGGACTCCTTATCTCCTGTCTCTGGTGTAGTGTGAGAATCTTGGCTTAATTCCTCTTCTTTTATGAGAAGGGTTGCTGAAATTTCATGGAAATCATAAGATCCAGGTTGATTTGATAATCCCTTATAAAAATCTAAGATGTTTCCAAGGATGAAAGTATAAAAGAGATTTTTTTTAATGAGGAACTTTTTTAAAATATGAAAATACCTGGTTGAATTTTACTCATCTGGGCATGAAGCAGACGAGGAGTATGAGTGGAAGCAGGCTCCTTTGTCTGCTTTAAGCTCTTTCTCTCCTCACTACTTAGAACTCCTTTGCCTGGCTAAACCCGTCCCAACCTTCACCCATTCGAGTTCAGGCTTAGTGCCGCCTTGTCCAGGAAGCCCTGTGCCACCACCACAGTCTGGATGCAGTATCTGCCCTGTGTTCTCCCATAGTGTGCTCTGAGCCCCCATCGCTTGGACTATGGTTGCTTATTTAGCTGGACCGTGGCTTCCGTGAGTTCAGGGATGTGTCTCTCATGATCTCTGCTGGTACAGCATCAACACATAGTAGGTTCTTAGTTCCTGTTTGCAGAAGAAAAGAAGGATGGGAGGGCGAAGATAAAAGAAAGAGTTGAAAAACAGGATCGAGTGGGTATTGAGCACCAGCTGTGTTCCTGAAGTTGCGGCTAAGCCATGTGGCTTCTGCAGAACTCCCTCTTGACATGTGAGCTGAGATGATCCCATGATGGTGGGTGGCCAAGCGAGGCCAGTGTCAAAGCTTTCCAACGCCAGGTCTTGGGAAAACTCACCTGGTTGGGTAGCAGGAAAAGGCAGATTCTTTACACAAGGCTGTTTACAGCATCCCGACTGGCTGGCTGCTCCACTGGAAGAAGGTCTGTCCAGCTGTGATCATGGCGGTACAGTAGACGGGAAGGGTTGGATGGGCTTCGGAGGGCTTGGCAGATTCCATCCCCACCCCCACCAATAACTTCGGAAGGGGGACCTGAGAAGGGTTCTGAAGGATTTTAGTAGGTTAAGCAAAGAGGATAGGACAAGCCTTCCAGGAATAATGATTTCAGCAACCACTTATGTGCCATTTCCATACGAAATCTCACTTAATCCTCACACTAACTCCCGTGTTATCCATCTTGTCTTATCAGTAAGGAGAAAAGTGAGGAGTCAGTGGGCGGAGGCCTGGGAAGGGTCATGGGACTTTTACAGGTCACACAGCTGGTGTGAACAGTGGCAGGATTCCAACCTGGTGTTTCTGAGTCCAGAGTCTGTGCTCTTAATCGCTGCCTTCTTCTGCCAGGAGTTGGAAGAGGCCTGAATCCCATACTGGGTGCTGCTTTAGAAAACCAAACCTCCAGACCCTCTTCTCCTTGGAGCCTCTCCCCATTTCCCTGGCCTTGGCCCCCTCACTGTCTCCTCCTTGTCAGGGCCTCCTGTGCCTGTCCCAGCCTCTTGCCAGAGGCTCTGCATTTGCAGAACGAGGAGCCCCGTTCGCTTTTGCTCACATCTTGCCGCAATCTGGGCATGGTCTCCTCTCGCTGCTGTGGCTGCTGTTCCCCAGGTCAGTGCTGGTGGGCTGGGCAGGGCCATGTGCCTGACAGCTGGCAGGACCTCTTTCCTGTCCTCCTGCTGCAGCTCTGCAGACAGTCCCCATTTCACACTGGTTTGCGTTGATTCTTTTCAGACCCGAGAGTGACGCACGTTGACGTCAAAAAATGTGGGCCACGAGCATCCTGGAGCTGTCACACCTTCCAGTGTGTGAACTTTGCTTGTTAACTGTCTCTGGACAGCGGAAGGCAAGCCCTGGAGGGAAAAGCACCATTTGGGTGACAAAAGCAGATTTAGAAGAATCAGCCTTCCTTGGATGTCTGCTTAGTGATCTGTGCCTCTATGGACTAGATAATTTGGGATGTCTGAGACAGTGTAGACCTTGGAGGCCATCTATTCCCAAAGCTCCATTGTGCAGATGGGGAAACATAGCCCAGAGTGGGGTGTGACTTGCCCATGGTCACCCAGCTTTGAGGGCAGAGCAAAAACTGGGATCCAGGCCCCCTGACTCCTGGCCCAGTGTTCTTTCCACCTCACTCATGGCAATTAGATGTTCTGCTCTGAAGTGCCTGATGTTTTAAAGAATTAGAACCGGGGCCTCCCTGGTGGCGCAGTTGTTGAGAGTCTGCCTGCCGATGCAGGGGACACGGGTTCGAGACCTGGTCTGGGAAGATCCCACATGCCGAGGAGCGTCTGGGCCTGTGAGCCACAATTACTGAGCCTGCGCGTCCAGAGTCTGTGCTCCGCAACGGGAGAGGCCCGTGCACCGCGATGAAGAGTGGCCCCCACTTGCCACAACTGGAGAGAGCCCTTGCACAGAAATGAAGACCCAACACAGCCAAAAATAAATAAATAAATAAATTAAAAAAAAAAAAAAAGAATTAGAACCAGCTCTAAGCTATGTTCTTTTCCCCTCCATCTACTAAGTAGTTAAGTATTATTTTTTAAAAAAATTTATTGAAGTATGGTTGATTTATAATGTTGTATTAATTTCTGCTGTGGAGCAAAATGATTCAGTTATACATATATATATACATTCTTTTTCATATTCTTTTCCATTATGGTTTATCACAAGATACTGAATATAGTTCCTTGTGCTACACAGTAGGACCTTGTTGTTTATCCATTCTGTATATAATCATTTGCATCTGCTAATCCCAAACTCCCAATCCATCCATCCCCTAACCCTGTCCTGCTTGGCAACCACAAGTCTGTTCTCCTAATTCTTTCATATTTGAAAGCTTTTGCATTTGGCTCAGTGGATCAGAAAACCAGGCCCTCTTTGTGGATCGTATAATTGTGGCAACAGACCACCATTCAACACCTCCCATGGGCCACTGTCCATACATCATCTCATTTAAGCTTCACCACAATGTGATAAGGGTGGTGGCATTTCATCAGTTTCATGTATGAGGTGCAAAGGAGGTCAGTAACTTGACCGAGATCACACGGAGTCAGTATTGGAACTCTCTAATTTCACATCTGTGCTTTTTCTACCAAACACCTTAGAGCCCCACCCCCAGGCCGGAAGTCAGAGAGACCTAGGTTAAGATCCTAGCTCCCCATTTATTTACTGGACATCTAACTTCCCCAGCGCTGGTGTAGGGCCTGGGACACTGTAGGCCCTCAATAAATAGTTGTTGAACTGCAGCTTGGACAAGTCAGTCCTACCAAACCTCCGCTGCTTGAGGGAAAGTGTCGCATTTCAGTGGGTCATGCAGACCAAAGCAATAGTGTATATAAAAATGCCCGGCATGGGGTAGATAAGATCACTTATTTACTGAGCACTTACTATGTGCTGGGTGTTCTTCTAAGCATTTTATATGGATTTACCCATTTAATCATCACAAAAGCAATAACCTCTGAGGTAAGCACTTTTGTTATTCTCTCCATTTTACAGGTGAACCAAGGCAGGTAGACCATAAGCAACTTGCCCAAGGTCACCCACCTGTAAATGGAGGAAGCAGGCCTGGAACTCATTAGTGCTGGCAGAGCATGCATCCTTACCCACTGTGTGGTCCTCCCTCTGTGCTGCTTCTAACTACTCCCAAACCTAGTTGAGGGTGGGGAAGAAAGATGAGGGCACAGAGATGGAAAACAACTTGTTTAAGGTTCTTTAGCAGGAGATGTAGCAAAACCCAACTAAGACTTGCCTTCCTAAAGTAGCCTGGGGCTCTGTTCTTTAAAAGGTGCTGCATCGGGCTTCCCTGGTGGCGCAGTGGTTGAGAGTCCGCCTGCCGATGCAGGGGATGTGGGTTCGTGCCCCGGTCCGGGGGGATCCCACATGCCGCGGAGCGGCTGGGCCCGTGAGCCATGGCCGCTGAGCCTGCCCGTCCAGAGCCTGTGCTCCGCGGCAGGAGAGGCCACAACAGTGAGAGGCCCGCGTACCACAAAAAAAAAAAAAAAAAAAAGATGCTGCCTCTGTAGTGGGAAAGGACAAACTATTTAGTCCTGGGAAGCACTCCCAAACGGGAGATGGTCAGTAAGAATCAGCGACTCCCAATTTGCCTGGGGGAACTGTGTGGTTTTCCCCTTGGGTCCCTGCTTGTCACTCATTTGGAATCATTTCTTTTCTGGCTTGCAGAGCAGAACCGATATAAATTTGACCTAGTCCCTAGAAATGTTTACCTGGCTAAAAATATGCCGGCTTTGATATATTTTTAGCCAAATTTAGATGTGAAGTATATGCATTGCCCACACGCATGTATTAGACATGAACTGTTGGTACATTTTGTAACAGGAAACTGCTGGTTTTCCATTCCAAAGAACTGGAATTCGGTCAGAAATTTGTCATTTGCAAATGCCAGCTCTCACCACATTCCACTGCTGTTTTTAAGAACGTCTCGTCACCTGGATTCGGAGGAAGCAGGCCATGGGCGAGGCCAGGCTGGTCAGGCTGTCTTGGTGTCTTTTCTCCGGGTCTGGTGCCTTCCAAGCAACCTCCGCCTGGCTCTCCCCAGGCCCACGCCATCTGCACTGTGTTGCCTTTGGATTAGTGTATGGGCAGACAGGGTGCTTATTTTAGAACTGGAAGGAGAAGAGATGTATCAATAAAAAAAAAAGCTGGGAAGGAAAAATCCATTCAGTGGTTTTAAAATATCTCTCCCTTAAGAGGACAGATTATTTTTGTTTCTTAAAAACAACGGGGTGATTTGCTCCTCGAAACAGAGTTGGAATGAGAGCTGTATAAGACTGTAAAAAAGGAGGGGGCTGTCAAGGTGGCCTGTAGGTTTCACCACCCTGGCCTTTTCACACAGCACAGGTCATTTCCCCCAACCTCCAAAGTCTCTCCTGCTCCTGGCTGGCAGACTCTGGAACCTTAGAACTGTATCACAAAGATCCTGTTTCCTTACCTCTTTATTTTGGAGATGATGAAGCCGAGCCTCAGGGCCTTTGCACTTGTTCTTTCTGCCTGGAATGTCTTCCCCAGATATTGCCGCTGCCCATTCTCTTACCCTCAGTCTGTGCTCAGATGCCCCTTTATCAAAGGCGCTTTTTCTGATAGCATTATAAAATAGCAATATAAATAGCAATCCATCCTTTTGTATCTCCTTGCCCTATATAAAATAGCAATCCATCCTTTTGTATCTCCTTGCCCTGCTTTATTTTTCTCCAGAACCAGAGCAGTCTACGCTAGACATGTTGTGTATTTATTATCTTGTGTCTTCCTCTATTAGACTTTCAGCTCCATGAGAACCAGGGCTTTGCCTCTCTTGTTCACAGCTGTATCCCCTGCACCTAGAACAGTGTCTAGCACATAGTAGGTGCTTACTAAATATTTAGTGAATAAACAGTAGGGACTTGTACAGGATTCCAAGCAGGTCTGGGATTAGCATCTAGGTCTGACTCGAAGTCAAGGACTCTTACTTACACTATTTCTCCAGATGCTACTAAGAAATCTACAGTGTGTCCCTTAAGATGCTAATGGGTCCAAATGTCCTCCCTTTGACAGTTTTGTGTCTTTTGTAGGGGCTCTTACTGCAAAGGGTGGATGAGTGTCTTAGCGCAAAGATCAGCGTCTTAACGCAAAGATGTAGATGAGTTAGGTTGTCTGGGAAATGGGAATACTTGTGATCAGGTTGGGGAATTCTTACCCTGTGAGCAGACTCTTACTTGGTCCAAGTTGAGAGCTGGATCCGCAGTAGAAGAGAGAGGTGAGAATTGGATTTGCCAGCGTACATTGGTTCTTTTGTCTTCAGTTTTCCTTCTTTCTTTTCCCCCCTCCCCCACCCCTCCTTCCCCCTTCCCTCCTTCCTCTCTCCCTCCCTCCTTCTTTCCTTTCTTTGTTCTGGCTACTTTTTGTGCTTTAACCCTCGTTAATAAAAGTATGGTCTATGGATCAGCAGTAATAGCGTCCCCTGGAGGCTTGGTAGAAATGCAGAACCTCCGGCCTAGCCCCAGACCTTCTGAATCAGAATTTGCATTTTAACCAGACCTCAAGATATTTCATAGGCAAATTAAAGTTTAAGAAGCAGAAGAACAATTATGTTTTCCTCACCCCTTCAGAAGTACTTAAGGGAAACCTTCCTATAAATACTCAGTTGCATCTTCTGTCTGGAGGCACAGGCCCCATTGCCTCTAATAACCCTACCCTCTGATTAGGGATGGGAGGGATGGACAGGGCGACCCTAGAAGAGGGTACCATAAAAGAGACTTCTAGAATCTGCGGCCGCTTCATTTCTTGCATTGCTCTGTCTTACTCACCTGTGCACTGGGCTTTGTGGCTAATGCTTGGTCAGCGTGATGGGAGGCTGTAATCTGCCTGGTAACTGCAGAAGGAAGGGAGATCTTGTCTTTGGCCTGGGAATTCAGGATCAATGGACCTCAGCTCTCCTCTCCGCTGGTGTGCTCTAGGCTGGCCGAGATGGCATCTTTCAGGACCTGGAGGCAGTTCCATCCCAGCCCTTTCAGCAAAGGGAGGACAGCTCTTCCCCCCTGTCTAAATAGAGCCCAACTCCCAGGATCCTTTGCTGTTTGGAAGTCTCCTTCCAGTTCTCCTTGAATTGCAATAGGAAATTGCATTGCATGATTCTAGCATAGCTCCATGAAGGAGTGCGCCCCAGAGAACCAAGGGGAGCGGCTCGCTCCAGTGGCCATGCTGGGGTCTCCATCCCCACCTAGGGAAGCCCTGTGAATGGGCAGGTGCCATGCAAATGTAATCTGTCTCCCTGCTGAGGCGTTTCTTTCAGTCATGCTGCGGCTGGGTACTGATTTGTGGAAAGCCCATTGATAGGAGCAGAGCAGATTAATTGAGCCCCTGGATCAGGCTGTTTGGTGAAATTATTGTCTAATGCTTTTAGAGGTGGGAGTTTTTTTGTTTTGTTCTGTGTAAATCAGGGCTACTGAAAAGCTGCTTACACGGTCACCATAGAAACCGCCCATCCCTGAGCACATGCCTGGCCCAGTCAGGCATGGGCCACTGCAGGTGGAGGAAGAGGACTTGGTCACCTTGCTCTGGAGTCCACAGGAGGGAGGAAGGTGGTGGAGAGAGTCAAGGGGGGCTTTCTGTTCCTTCCCCAGCTCCCCTGGACTTGTCTCATTTAACCCCATCCAAGTCACCTGGAGGAGGGACATCCCCAGCCCCCCTCAAGTCCAGACTGGGTCCTGATGGGAACAGGGAATCTGTCCCATGACTGAGAGATGATGAGTCTGATGCTAAGATGTTTGTGGGAGTGTGCATACATGCACGTGAGTGCACAGGCATGCGTGCGTGTGTGTGCGTCCAGATGCTCCCTGAGGGGCTAGAGAAAAGCCATTTCGACCGCTGGCAGCACCCTAGCATGTGAGCAGTGTAGGGAGGCTGAAAGAGCACTGCTGTGGGAGTCGAGAAACTTGAATTTTCTCTCTAGACCTACTTGAGCAAGCCGCATGACCTGGGCGCGTGGCCAGTCATTCTTTGCCGGGACCACGTGGAGCTGTCAAAACAGAACACACGTCCAGACATCTCCCTTCCAGACATAGGCCTGGGGTGAGGCTTCGGCATCTGTAGTTCTCAGGGCTCTGCAGGGCATTCTGATGCACAGTCCGGGGTGAGAGCTACTGGAGTTGAAACCAGCTCTTTCAGAGAAGTCAGGACAATGAAGTGAGTGAGAGCAAGTGGTCACGGCTGCATGGGCCAGGGTTTAGATTCCGGCACTGCCCATGTAAGGTGAATTGCTAATAAACTTGTCCTTTCTTCCTCATCTGCTCTAGAGGCATGAGAGTCACGACCTCACAGGGCTGCTCTGAGCCTTAAAGTGTATGAAGCATGTGGCAAATGCCTGGCATGTGATGAGTTCTCCGTAAATGTTAGGTCTCAGGTGTGTGTGTTTGTGTTTTCTGCTGTACTCTAATATATGGATAGAAACCTCTCAAGTAAGTCCAAGGAGAATGCAATTGGGAAATGAGATGGCAGAGCTCAATTATATTAGTGTAATTTGGCAATAAGGAAACCAATTAATTCATTCTTTCAGACAGTTATTAACAGGAAAGGGAGTGTGCAAAGAAAGGTCCTGCGGGGCCAGAGAGCGATGCCAAGCGTGCCTCTCTTCCTCCACGGCAGTGGTTCTTAAACTCTACTGTGCATCCGTGTGACCTGGGCACTAGTTAAATATGCAGAATCCTGGGCCCCAGCCTCAGAGATGCTGATTTTGTAGGTCTGGGTGAGGCCCAAGAATGTCTGTTTTTGGCAAGTGAATGTGCAGAAGATGGTCTGCAGCCCTCACTCTCTGACAGAGGCTAGTCCGGAGGGAAAGATCAACTTAGATGATTAAGAGAAGGAGGGAGCTGGGTGAGTGGAGGCAGGCAAGAATGGGAGCCTAGACGAGGTGAGAGGAGTTGGGTTTGAACGCATGCATGCGAGATGCAGAGACAACAGAGCAGCGTATTCAGGATTTCGTGTGCTGCGCAGAGGGTGGAGGGCTCTGATGGACAGGGAGCCCTGGCTCCTCTCCCTGCCGCCAGGGGCCAGGGTTGCCATGGAGGGTGGGCGTCATACCAGGACGTCAGCCGCTGGAAAGGGTTAACTGGGACTCCTGGCTAAGGGCTGTGAACCCAGGGTATGTGCCCCTTTGTCCCCTGCTTAAGGCCCAAGCTGGCTGCCTGTAAGCTGCCTGGCAGTGCCCATAAAGTTCAGCATCTGTCTCTCTGTTTGCTCATTTGGACATCAGAGCGCAGGGACAACCTGGGGGTGGGGAGACCTGGAAGGGTGAAGTCATTATGAGATACTCAGGACCCCAGAGTGGGTGGCAGAATGAGCGCCAGAGATGAGAGGTGGAGTTGTGTGTTGTGTGTCAGTGCTCTTTATCACGGGCTGTGTGAGCTGAGAGGGGTGTGAATCAGAGTGCCAGGTCTACGAGGGGCCCAGTGTCCACTTGTGAAGGCCTGAACCAAGATATCCCCCTAGCAGTGGCCTTTGGATCTGCTGGTCACAGGAGAGCACATTTCCTGGGGTCTTCCGTGGATCAGAAAGAGCTATAAGAAGGGATAGAGGAGAAGGGAACATTTATTCAGCACCTGCTGTGTGCCAGGCTCCATGCTACATGCTTACATGTTTCACCTCATTCAGTGTCCACCTTAGGAGGTAGGTATCAGGAGTCTCGTTTTACAGATGGAGAAAGAGAGTCTCAGAGAGGTGAAGCAACTTGCCTAATCCCACACAGCTAGGACTTGGCAAAGCCTGGGCTGGAACTCGCTCTGTCTGGCTGCGGCGAATCGCCCTCAGATGCTCAGTGAATGTAGGGGAGGCCCTGCTGCTCAGCCCTCAGGTGCGGGCCCCTCGGAAGCCTGGGTGCCCCGGCTGGGGCAGGGGCGCGGGGTGGGCAGAGTACCCTGGAGTCCCGTGACGTGTGGGGCATTTCGGTGCCCTCCGTCAACAATCCAGTCTTCAGTAACGCTGCCCTGGCTGCCGTCTGCTTTTGCCACAGCCAGAGACCCCACCCACACAGGCGAAGGCTGCGGCCAAGGGCACCCAGGACGGGGGAGGTGCCCTCCAGAGGGGCCTCTGCAAAGCCCCTGAATGGCCCCATTGAGGCACAGGCAGGATGACAATGGCCTGTTGGGGCCCTCGGTCTGGGTCCGCTGAGCTGAGAGGGCTGGGGCCCAGCAGGCAGCGCTGGCTCAGAGGCCAGATGCGACTTCCAGGGCAGGGAGCCAGCGCCTCTGACGCGCTCTGAAATGCCAGCCCCGCTTACTGGGGAGCAGCCAGCGCGGACTCCACACTCCTCCCTGTGCCAGGAAGACTGCAAACCCGGCTCCCAGCCGCAGGCCAGCTCTCAGCCTCCTCCTGTGCCCGGGCTGGGCCCTGATCCGCGGACACTGGGGACTGTGGGCCGCTCTTTCCAGGGTCCCCTCGATCCTCAGGGGCATCATTCTCAGCCCATTTGGAGAAATAACACCCACCCCAGTATCTTAGGGCACCCACAGGTGGAGTGGCTAGGTCAAACGCAGGCACCCAGTTAAATATGAATTTCCAATAAATAGTGAATAATTTAAAAATTATGTTTAAGTATGTAACAAATATAAATAATCGGTAAGGCCTGAACCAAGATGTGGGTCCATTTGGTGTGGCATGGACACACTTAAACTAAAAATTATTGGTTGTTTATGTGAAATTCACATTTAACGCGGTACCCTCCATTTTCCGTTGTTAAATCTGACAATCCTAGCTAAGGAAGCCATGATGGGCAGACGCGTGGAGGCGCTAGGACTCGGCTAGATTTTCATCCGTGCCGCCAAGGTGGGGCACGTGGAGGAGTCCTCTCCTGCACACACTCTCCACCTCCTGCTTCCCGTACCTGGGGTGCTGGCTGCTACACTTAGTAGGTGCTTTTCTGAAAGGCAGCCACTGCCCCATGGCTCTTCCTCACCCCCGCTTCCACGAGCTGCATCTTTCTCCCCCAGATCCCACAGTGGGAAGGGAAGCTTTGAGGTGCATTTCCAGTTGGTGACTATTTACTGAGCACCTGCCTGTCACACTGGGCTGAACCCTGGCGGCTTAATGGTGAATGAGCCACATGTGGTCTCTGCCCTCAAAGGAGCTTACAGGTTAGTAGGGGAGACATGCAGTGAACAAAAGAGCAATGACGATTCAGCAAACCGTGAACACTGAGGGTGGGGTGGAGCGAGTCACAGACAGGCTCTCTCTGAAATCCCAGGAGGACATCTCACCCACACCTGCACAGCCATACTAACACAAAGAATAGGGGTCTTGGAGTTAGAGGATCCAAGTTGAAATCCTGGGCCTTACCGCATGGCTGACTATCTTTGCAGCCCTGGGTAAGTCATTGAACCTCTCCGAGCCTCAGTTTTCCTCATCTATCAAGTGGGAACAATATACCTTGCCTCTGGGACTGATGTGAGATTCCAAGTAAAATAGTGAATGTGAACATGTGCTGCCAATGCAGGGTTCTAGATGGAGTGAGTGAGTGTGTGTGTGTGTGTGTGTGTGTGTGTGTGTGTGTGTGTTGGGGCATGGAGGGTAGGAGTGGAAGGAGAGGGGAAATACAGGGGGGCCAGGAATGTTTGGGCCCCAGGCCTACTCCATGCCCCTCCATCCTAACCCCCTCAGCACACTGGTTCTCTGCCTGGCATTGTTATTGTCAGTTGTTTTGTTGTTTGTTTTTTTTTTGCGGTACGCGGGCCTCTCACTGTTGTGGCCTCTCCCGTTGCGGAGCACAGGCTCCGGACGCGCAGGCTCAGCGGCCATGGCTCACGGGCCCAGCCGCTCCGCGGCCCGTGGGATCTTCCCGGACCGGGGCACGAACCCGTGTCCCCTGCATCGGCAGGTGGACTCTCAACCACTGCGCCACCAGGGAAGCCCCCTATTGTCAGTTTTTTAATATCATTCTCCTTCTGTCTCAGGTGAATAACAGTGATACCAGATGTTTATGTGGTATTTTACTTTTTGCAAAGCGTAATGATTAAGAGCATGGACTGGGGATTCAAACAGGCCTGGTTTCAAGCCTTGTCTCCGCTCTGTGACCTCAGGGAAGTACTTCACATCTCCATGCTTAGTTTTCTCCTCTGTAAAATAGAGCCTCACAGGTGTGGTTGAGAGGATGGAAAGAGACCAGTCACATAAAGCACTTAGTGTGGAGCCTGGTGCATAGCAAGTGCCCAAGAAATGGGCAGCTATTAACAGGGTCTTACTTGAGTATCTTAACACCCTTGTGAGGGAGTAATTATTAGGTGGAGAAGTGAAGGTCAGGGAGCTTAGATAACCATCCTAAAGAGGTATAGTCAGAGGGATGGCTGTGGAGGCTACACCCCTGGCTTCTCTGGAGGCCTTTGGTCACCTGGGCTTCAGCGGACTCTCTTCTAGCTTTCATCTGGATGCCTCTCTGAGGAGTAGCCGGTTTCAGGCCCTCCTTGCCCAGTCGTGGTCTGGTCCAGATACCAGGGTGTCTTCTGAACATCTTGACATGCCTGCCTGTGCTAGGCCTTGCCCTGCCCAGCCCCCTGGGAGGCAGAGAGAAAGAACATCCTTTAGGAATCTGAGGATTTATGCACGTCGCACCATCCGTTCTTCCTCTGCCGGGCTTGAAGTCTGAGATGTGGGCATTTTTATTACCCTCTTAAACCTTTTGGTCACCGATGCCTGCACAGTTATGCTGTTGGCATGGATGCTGGTTTTATTGTCTTGAACAGAAAAGCACCTTTGAAAAGAGGGGACATTTCTGAGGAGTGGGTGGGGTGGGCTTCTCACAGGAGAGGCCTTTCCACCGACTGCTTCACCCTCCTGTGGGGAGCAGGTGGATTAAATTGCTACTTCAGGTGATACTCTGGTTTCCAATAGAATAATGATCAACAGCCCACGATTGTTGAGGGGAGGGGAGGGGAGCTCACCTTTACTGAGCGCCTGCTATATGCACAGCACGGTAGTGGCTTCTTTCCCAGCATCGGGTTAGGTCCCCTGACTGCCCTCTAGGGTCAGGCCTTAGACCCATTTTGCAGATGAGCGAAACGCGCTGAAGAGGCTGGCTGATTTGATCTAGGTCAAGTGGCCGGTAACTGGTAGCACCAGCTTTTGCGCTCAAGAGCGTTTGGCTCCAGAGCCCACGACTGGCTGTCTGTCACCCACACACCTGGGTCTGCGTGTAGCATCTTCGAGGACATAGCGTGCTCCACCTACCAGACAGTGGGCATTAAGCCACTTGGTGCCGTTACGTGCCCAACCTCTGGACAGAGGACCTAGGCTTCTGAGGAAGATGGGACAAGAGCTGGGTTCTGATCTCCCATCTTTCCTTAAAGAGGATAAAGGATTTGCATACGTGGAGGGAGAAAGGAGGGTTTTCCGAGGACCAGAAGAGCCTGTGCAAGGCCTAGAGGCAGTGATGATCATGGCCATCATGCAGTGAGGGGTGACATTGAAGAAGCGTGCTTGGAGCGAATGTATATATGGGAAGGTTATGTTCAAGGCAGGCTGGAGGCTGGAGAATGAGGGCCTTGGAGACCAGTCAGGGACATTTGGTTTCAGTCCCAGAGAGTGAGAAGCCATGATGGAATTCCGAGTAGGGGAGGGCAGGCTGAAAACAGTATCTAAGGAGATCATCTCAGAACACTGCGATGAAAAGGCTGGAGACTAGAGGCCTGGCCAGGGATTGTTGGCAATCTTAGTACTAATATTGATGATGGTGATGGTGATGGTGACAATGGCCAATGCTTACTATGTGCTGGATACTATTCTAAGACTTTTACACGTATTAACTTGTTAAAAGATTGCAGCAGTCTTATAAAGAAGGTACTATTATTAGCCCCATTTTACAGATGAGGAAACTGGCACAGAGAGGCAATAAGGAATAAAGATGGGCATTGAGGCTGGAGAGGAGCAAGTCGACCTGAGAGTCGTTGGAGGAAGAACAAGCAGAGGACTTGGCGCCCCGTGTTGAGGAAGAGATGAAGGAGGGGAGGCGTAATGACTCCAAGGGAAGCTGTTGCTTTTTTTTTTTTTTTTTTTTTTTTTTTTGTGGTATGTGGGCCTCTCATTGTTGTGGCCTCTCCCGCTGCGGAGCACAGGCTCCGGACACGCAGGCCCAGCGGCCATGGCTCATGGGCCCAGCCGCTCCGCGGCATGTGGGATCCTCCCGGACCGGGGCATGAACCCGTGTCCCCTGCATCGGCAGGTGGACTCCCAACCACTGCGCCACCAGGGAAGCCCAGCTGTTGCTTTTTGATAGCAGCCAATTTCCCGGTGGGTAGTTATGGGTGAAGTGACCACGCAGCCAGCAGAGGCAAGATAGCAATTTCCTCAGTGCCTGTGAGAAAATGTAAATGTAAGATTTGAAAGGCAGAATATAATAAACCAGTGCCAGATACAGACAGCTCAGCATGAGCGAAGTCATCAGCTTCAGGACAGGGAGGATGGCTTAAGAGAAGGGGACCTGGATGGGTCAGTTTCAAGAAGGCTCGTGCCAGCCGTTTCCTTCCTTCCACGTGCTGCCTCAAAACGTCACTGCCCTGGGTCCCTTTCTCTTGAGCTCTTTGCCCTTCCTTCCTACTCACACTCAGTCTGATGCAAAACAATTCATGCTCAAGCATTCCTGACCAGCTGGGTTAGGTATCCGTCTTTCCAGGTCACGCGGTGGCATTTTAACAGACTTTCGGAAGTTTGACTAATGGAGATGGGGAAGTGAGTAATCCCTGTGGGCTGGGGAGGGACAGGAGAGGCTCACACATCCCCCCCCCAGAGAAAGGTACAGTGAGAAAGCTGGAGTCTCCGCCTGGGCCTGGAATCAGAGGCCTTGGACCTGGGTCCCCACTAAAGTCAGGAACCGCACACTGTCTAGGCCAGGTCTGCCATGGAGGGCTGGGCCAGGCCCGCAAGCCTCCTCTCAGGCTGGTGGTGTGGGAAACCCTTCAGCCCTCCAGCCCCACCTTGGTGGCGTGTAGTTATTATAAGCACAGAACCTTCGGTCGGCCAGGCCAGAGTTGGGTCCTGGCCTCATGCTTTCTTCTCTGTGACCTTAGTTTTCACATTTGTAACTATTTGTGGATAGTAATAATACCTTCCTCATAGCGTTGAGGGGACTAAATCAGAGAAGGCCTGTAACGTGCTTAGCCCAGGACCCAGCACGTAGTAAGTGCTTACTAAACGTGAGCTGTAGTTGTTGCTCCAGCCCCACTCTGAACCTCTCCAGGAGACCTAAGACTTCTCCATGGGTGCTGTGACTAAGCCTGGTACCTGGCAACTTGGTGTCACTGGTGGCAGTGGTGCCTGCCCACTCTCCCTGGCTCTCTCAGCCAGATACATGGGTGGTATTGGGGTTAGTGTTGCCCTGGGAGCAGCCCTCTCCCCTGGCATCCTAGACAGGGTCTTGTAGCATTCCTTTCCAGCCCTGCAGAGGTTTCCATCAGAGGTTATAATAGTTCCAGCCAATACTTACAGACCACCTACTGTGTGCCAGGCACCGGACTGATGAATTTAATCCTCACAACTACTCAGGAAACAAACACTGTTGTTACCCACATTTCATATGGGAGGAGATGGAAGCACAGCAAGGTTAGGTCACTTGCTTGCGCTTGGAATCGTACAGCCGAAATCAGAAGCGGGACTCAGACTCCTCACTTCTATGCTGTTCTGAACAAAGGAGTTTGAAGCCTTTCCCTCTGCACAACGCGTGAGATTTTAATAACTTCCCGATAGCCCAGGAGGTTTGCTGTTTCTCTGAGCGCAAGGGACCAGAGCCATCTGTTGGGTGCTTTTTTGAGGGAGCTGGTGTGACTTGTTTCAGGGTAAAATGCAGAGAAATAGCATCACTTTTTTTTCCTCCCATGGTAAAAATAAGCTGCAGGGATGGGAAGAACAAGCTGAAGTTGGGAGGCTGACATTGTGGAGAGGAAGGTGCCTGAGTACTAGGGGCTGCCCACCTGGGTGCCATCTGCTGCCATCTGCCCCATTTGGGGCCTACATCAGCCTGACCTGCCAGCACCTGTCCGGTCGCCAGCATCAGCCATCCGAAACACAGGATCTTTCCAAAGAGTTTTTGCTTCAAGGCAGCTCAAGGGGCAGAGAGAGGTCCATGGGGGATGGTGACAGTTCAAAACACATTGTCCCTTCATAGTATGCAGCAGTGACCATGTATCTCCCCCTGTCTGGAGCTGGTTGATACCAGCTCCAGACACAAACTGGGCATGGCTTTTGATCATGAAACATGTATTTTAAAAATGAAAAACTAGAAGTTGGTGCAGTTGAGATTATGTTAATGTATGCAGTTTCCACTGCTGCTAGGATTAAAAATAGCTTCCTCTTAGGAAAACTGGAGCTACTCACTGTCAGTCTGCCTCCTAGGCCCCCTCCTGTTGGGCTCCAGGGCTGCTGGGCTGGACACAGGGCAGCTTCCATGAGGACCTCCATGGCTGTCCCAGGCCCTGGAGCTTTGCTGAAGCAGAAGCTAAAGAGACAAGAGCAAAGTCTTTACCAGTGTGTTTAATAGAACCTGATCTGCTGAGCTTCAGGGAGAGCTCTTATCAGCATTAAACACCCGGGGAATATTCTTGTCCTTCTCAGGGAATAGCCTGGGGCACCTAGCATCTGTGCTAAGCAAACATACTGATTGATTTGGAGATCAAAGTCAATAACCATCATTTGTTGAATGCCTACCATGGGCTAGGATTTTTTTATATATAAGATTTCTCATGTCTTGCTCATAAGAAGCTTACAAGGAAATTACAATTATATCCATTTCACAGAAGGGATACCTGAGGGTTACTCTGTATATTTGACTTGCTAACAATCAGAGAACTAATTGGTGGCAGAGCTGGGATTTGGACCAGGTATCTACCCTCATAATCGCTTTGCCAGCCTGCCTTCCCCAGCCATCTGGATTTGGGCAACAAAACGCAAGTACAGTGTTGACCCTTGAACTGCACGGGTCCACTTATATGCAGATTTTTTTCAGTAGTAAATACTACAGTACTACATGATCTGTGGGTAGTTGAACTCCCGATTGCAGAACCACAGATACGGAGGAACTGGTATACGGAGGGCAGACTACAAGTTATACTAGAATTTCCCACAGCAGGGAGAGTCAGTGCCCCTAATTCCTGCATTGTTCAAGGGTCAACTGTAATTTGGAAAGATTTGGGGACCTCTAAACAAATTCACAAGGCCCCTAAAACAAAATGCTTACACTCCACTCCCCAGGAAGGAGGGAGGGAGCTTAGCCCATGTCACTCAGCCAGCAGACTGGCAGAGCTGGGATTCAGACTCACACCTGCCACCTCCAAAGCCCGAACTCGCATGACATCTTCTGCCCCAACTCTGCTGTTCCAGGTGTTGATCATGGCTACCCTTTGTGTTCATTTCAATCAGATTTCATCAATATAAACATTGGTGGAGTCTTCCTTTAGGGATTGCATAGGCAAAGCCTCCCCTAGGCTATATTAGGGCCCCTGACAAATAGTTTTGAGGGGTTCTTATCTATATTAAAAAAGTTTGTTGCCAAAAGTTAGTGTGCCAGCACCATCTGGTTGGGGCAAAACCTCATACGATCTCATGAAAGAACTTCAGTCCCAGCCAAGAGGATCCACACTCTCGCTCTCCTAGAATTGAGGCCCCGTCATGGAGCCCAAGACACCATTGGGGTAATTTCTGGAAGTCCTTGGGGCATCTGGTCAACACCACGAGCGGGTAGAAGTTCAGAGGGGTCCCTGAAGGGAGAACTGGGAGCCCCACGATTCCAGGTGTTAATTGGGGTGTACTGGCTGGTCCCAGGCCGTGGAGGGAGACTGAAAATTTCTAGGAAGGCACTCAAAAGCCTGATTTTTAAATAGTGAGCACAGAGACAAGAAAATATGAGGGAAAGAAAGGGAAGAAGGGAGTGAGTCTGTCTTTTTATTAAACGTCTCTATATGCCAGGTACAGTGTTCAGCAGGGTGGAGAGGGAGAGGCCAGGATAAGGTGAACCAGGAGGACAGAATCCATGCCTTCCTGGGTCTTACAGCCTGGTGGGGAAAACAGGCATGAATTACATCATTACAAGGAGGAAGGGATAGAATGAGTAGGGAGGCAAGGGGCCCATCTATCTAGTAGATAATTCCAAAGCAGAGTAACATGGTGGAAGGTGGTATACCATGATCACAGACTTTTGGGTCAAAGAGACTGGATTCAAGAACCGTCCTTGACTTATATACACGACCAAATGTAAAATAGCTAGCTAGTGGGAAGCAGCCGCATACAGGGAGATCAGCTCGGTGCTTTGTGACCACCTAGAGGGGTGGGATAGGGAGGGTGGGAGGGAGACGCAAGAGGGAGGGGATATGGGGATATATGTATATGTATAGCTGATTCACTTTGACAGACAGCAGAAACTAACACACCATGGCAAAGCAATTATAGTCCAATAAAGACGTTTAAAAAAAAGAAAAAAGAACCGTCCTTGCTCCTTCCTAGCTCTACGCCTCTGTGCAAGACACTTAAACTCCGAGCTTAGTTTGCTCGTCTGAAAAATGGGGAAAAGAGTTCCTACCTCCCAGGGTGCTTGAGAGGGTTCAGTGAAATCGTGCACGGAAAGAAAGCCCTCAGCCGGAAGTCTGATGCGCACATAGTGCCCAATGAATGTGGCTGTTGCTAGTTACTATCTGATTTCTCAGGCTTAAGTAGGTCCAAAGCAACTGACTAGGAGGGCCGGGGTAAGTAGGCACTCTGACAGCCCAGTCAGCAGCTGGCGGTGAAAGCACGAAGGAAGAGGGCACTGAAAAATCCACTGTTTTCTCAGCCCTGAGAGCGATTCATGATGGTTGTGACGCTTCTTGAGCCACGAGGAAGAGGTAAACTTCTGTTGAACGTATTCTGATTTTTGAGGTGAGGGTGCATAATATAGGGCTCTTGGGGGGATAACAAGGGCTAAAATAACAGTTTGGGTAGGTTTTCCACGTCGTGTGGCCCAGGCAGAGCAGGAGCCCCTAGATGTATGTGCTCTGAGGATCCATCTGGAGCCTGTCAGCCTTGCTCAGGCTGGGTTTCCAGTTGTGGAGATGTAGATCTTAAATGGGGGTGACAGATGTGGGAGCGGCATATCCAGGAGATGAAGAGACAGCTCCATCTGCTTGGTTCTGGAGAAGGTAGGGAGACTACAATCAGTGGGTGCTGGCTTTTCCTAGTGAGGAACTTGCGGGTGAGATCTCAAGGCAGAGGCGGTGTCTATAGCCAACGTAGACACCTAAGCTGGATATCCTGACGCCGGGCGTGGTGGCTGCAATTGACAGATAGGGTTTGTTTGTTAGGGAGGACAGTTCCTGGCCACTGTGAGGGGACCTCTGGGTCTCTCCCCTAGAGGAGGTCACACGGCTTTTGGTGCATGGGCTCTGTGACAGTTCTCTGAAGGTGTCTTAACTACTGCAAATGGGAAACTTCTGCTGCTATGCTGTTTGGCTGCCTGTAGGAATGCAGAGCTCTATGCTGGAGCCCAGAGTCCCCTTGGAGCACAACAAGTTAGGTTCTGTCCCCTGGGCTGCACGTTGTACCTGTTGGAGAAGAGGCAGTAGCTGGAGAGAACACACAGCTTATACCAGAAGGAACAATGTAATTAGAAACACATACAAATCCTACCCTCTCCTCTTATAATCCTCCTGTTTGGTCAGTAACATTTAAAATCACTTAACCTATATCAGATTCTATGTCAGTCAGTTCATGTACGTGTTCTCATTTAATCATCATAGCAACCCCACTAGACAGATTCTCATTCTGTTCCCATGTTAATGATGAGAAATTGGGTAAAGAGAGGGTAAAGTGTTCAAGATCACACAGCTAGGAAATGATAGAGTAGGAGTTCAAATTCAGGTTTGTCCCCCTTAAGTATTACTTCAGAGGTCATACTGAGGCCCCTGAATCCCTGTGTTTTGAGGGTCAGTGGCAAATGTTTAAGGTAAAGTTGGCAAGCAGATGGCCCTCAGGCTGCATTAGGTCCGTGGATACATTTGTTTGGCAAAAACTTTTGGGAATGACTTTAAGTAGTGTTCTCTGTTTACCACAGTCCCCACCACTCCTAGCTGTCTTACACCTGGCCAGCTGCTTGGCCTCTCTAGGAATGTGAGCTTACTATTCTTGGCTAAATCTTTCTTTTGCTTGAGTCAGTGGTTGAGTCAGAGGGATTGACAGTGTCCTAGGGGGAAAATACCCTCTTTTTCCCTCTTAGGAGGAAAGAAGAGCTGGCAGTTCCAGACTTGGCCAAGCTGGGTTGAAGAATTTCTCAGGGCCTTGGGTTTTGCTCTTACGCTTGGAATTCAGCTTTTGTGAATTCAAGTTTCACAGCGTATCTGAAGAGGACTATGGGGAAGGGAAATGCTTTATTCTGTCCTTGCAGAGGAAAAGGAAAGTTCTCCCATACTTATCAGTGCTCCAAGCCGGCACAGCTCGGAGGGTGGCCGTTTGGCCCACAGTGAGGAAGCATTTGCACTGTGCACTTTTGGGGGCACCTACTATGAACAAAGTAAGGTATTGTGTGATGTGCTGGGCGGGATGACTGCCTGCAAGCATCCAGGGACAATGAAACTTATTCACAAAGAACTAATTAAAGGCATACTGTACTAATTTGCGGTGGGCCTTGAAGTTTGGAGCGTTTTTTTCAACAGAAGTAGGGTACTTGGCGACCCAGGTTGAGGGAACATCACGGGCAAAGGCATGGAAGTCGGAAAACACGGGAGACATAATCAGGGAAGGAGACGTACTGATGTTTGGGAAGATGCAGAAGGAAGGTCAGTCAGGAGAACCACACCACAGCAATCCTCGCTTTGGTAGCCCAGTCACTAATAGTAGCATTTATTGAGCACTTACTGTATATCCAGGGCATGTTAAAAGCACACTCCACATATCATCTCCTCTGATCCTCACAATATGCCTGTGAGGGAGATACTGTTTCTTATCATTATCATCAAGTTTGCAGAGTAGGAACCTGACGCAAAGAGCTCAGGGTCATGTTCAAGGTCACCTAGCTAGTAAAGCCGAGCGTCTGGCCCCAGAGCCCACACCCTAACCTCTGCCCTGTGCTGCTTCCAGTAGCAGCCAGCAGCCCCGGCATGGCGGCTGTGAGACTGTGGTAGGAGGTGAAGAGACTGAGTTAGACCCTGTCATGGCACCGTTTTCAAAGTCTGGAATCAGGACCCTTTCCTGGATGGCCTCGGCCTCCCCTAACAGTTTGTCTTCTCCCACTGACCCCTCCCAAGGCCCTTATACTCCAGTCTAGCCAAACTCTTTTGGGAGAGCGTGAACTGGGGAGTTACGTGGGCTTAGGTCAAATTCTGGGTTACTGCTAACTGCCTCTGGTGACTTTGGACAAATTATTTTCTAGCCTCATTTTCCTCATCTGTAGAACGTGGGTGATAATAGCTCCTGCTCATAGGCTTGTTGTGTGAGAGCTGAAGGAGATACGTGCACTTAACATGGGATCTGGTACATCGTTAGTGCCCCGTAAACAGCTGCTTTGAGCACAGAATTAATTTCACACGTGGTCATCACCTAGGCCCAGGATTGGCAAAGGTGTGGGTGTGATTTGCAGCGTTGGCTCATGGACTCATGCTGCCCTCCACATGAGATGCTCTGGGTAGGACCTGGAGGCTAACGTTTGATGCATCCTTGCTCTGCCCAGTGCCTGTACCAAGAGCTAGGGCGCTGGTGCCAGGAAGGTTACAGGAGCTGGTTGCCATCCACTGGGACCTGGGCTGGTGTCAGCCCTGCCTGTCTCTAGATAGTGGGAGTAAACGATACTTCGATCCTGGTGCCCAGACAGGCAGGTAATCAAGAAACCACCTCTGGGGCTTCCCTGGTGGCGCAGTGGTTGAGAGTCCGCCTGCCGATGCAGGGGACAAGTGTTCGTGCCCTGCCGGTCCGGGAAGATCCCACATGCCGCGGAGCGGCTGGGCCCATGAGCCATGGCCGCTGAGCCTGCGCGTCCGGAGCCTGTGCTCCGCAAAGGGAGAGGCCACAGCAGTGGGGCGCCCGCGTACCGCAAAAAAAAAAAAAAAAAGAAACCACCTCTGCTCTGGTCCAGACAAATTCACATGTGGGCAGCCGACAAGCCCAAGTTCCCCACTGCTGCCTGGGAAGCTGTGGCTGCTATTGCCATCTGGTGGTGTGTTGCAGCAATGCATGCGTGGAGACTTCGGCAATATCATTATAAGCTTGCAGCATCCTGGGAAGTGAAGGTCCAATTCAACGTGCTCACAGTACAGAGGGCAAAACTGAGATCCAGAGAGGGAAAACAAGTGAAGTTTAGGAGGAAGAGCACAGTGAGAGGAGTCATGTGACCTAGGTTCAAATTCCACTCCCGGAGTTGGGATTTCAGACATATGACTGAACTTCGATGAGTCTGTGTCTTATCTAAAATGTAATGAAAATCCTCCACATCTACTCACAAAGCCATTGTGAGGCTCCCATGAAGGGCTTTATAAACTGCAAAGGAGGAGGTGATGGTTATGGGGTTGCAGCAGCAAAGAGAGGTCAGTGCTTCTGAACTTGTGAGTCAGGAGACTGGCCTTTCAGCTCCCCTGACCTTATTGGGAGGGACCACCGACCACCCAAGCCCAGCTTGGAGATAGGAGCAGGGCTGATTGTGGCTCATCCATCTTTGCCGGCCCAGGATATCTTAGGGTGGGTGAAGCACAGGGGTCTCCAGTCCTGGCTGTGTGTTCCAGGTCCTTCTTCCTCCTGAGCCTTGTCTGTGAGCTCCTTACCCAAAGTGGAAAATGCCTAGTGCTTGTAATTCTCAGTTCTGGGCATGGGAGCTTGTGACTGGGTTTCCCCCGAGGACAAAACTCTGGGTCTGAGTGAGGGACAAGACACAGCACTCCAAGATAAGGCCACATAGAAGGGCTGGACTCAGCCCCAAGCTGCTTCTCTTGCCCCAGGAATGTGATGGTATCTGGACCTGGACACGAAGCATTAGCTCATCCCTTTCTGCTAATGGACAGAGGGCCAGTGTGCTGTGTCAGGCGGTCATCTCAGCGGCTTCTCATTGTCCTGCTGCAGCAGCTGCTGGGCTGGTCCAGCTCAAGGAGCCTGGGGTGTCTGTTTGCCCCACCAGCAGTGGAAGGTTTGGGTCAGGCTGGGGCCATCCCCATCCTCAGGCCATAAGGGTCCTCTTCAGGCTGTGATGTGCTCCCCTGCCCATAGCATCGCTTTCCCCTCCACTGAGTTCAGATGCATTTGATGTTTCTTGAGTACCTAATATGTGCTAGACATGGTGCTGAATGTCTTCACAGAGCTTGTCTCATTTCCTCCTCAAAGAAGACTTTTAAGGGTGGGGTAGTTGTTCCCATATTACAGATGAAGAAACTGAGGCTTCCAGAGGGTGCCACTCAGCTAGTGAAGTGGGAACTTGGTTTTAAGCCCGAACTTTCTGCCTCCTTGTATGTATAGAGTCTAAGAGTGCAAGACCTTCCAGAAAAAGACCTGGAATGAAGGCCCACCCTAGATTCCCAGGCTTCTCTGAGCAGAGAGGTAGGATCCCAATGACACAGTTTGCCAGAGACCCAGTGAGATGCTCCCCTGCCAGCCTCGCCCTGGCAAGGCCTTACTCTCCAACCAACTTCATTCCCACTCCCCTAGCGATCACCTCTATGAAGTGTGCATCCTTCCAGAAATTTTTGTACAAAAACAAGCATATTCAAATACATCTATTCTTTTCTCCCCAGTTGGAATCTCCCCATACACACCCTTCTACAGAGGTCTTTCTCTCCTCACTGTCTCTTGACACAGAGATCAAATGCCCTCTCTTTAACTGCGTTATATTGCTGTCCATTGCATGGCTGTTGGCGCTACACAGTGTATTGGCTATTGCCCTCCTGATGGACACTTCGGCTTTTTCCAGTTTTTTACCATCATGAACAACGTGCTCATTATACCTTTATCTGTGCACAGTTGCACAGGAAGGACTGTAAGATGGATTCCTGAAAGCAGAATTGTTGGGTCAGAGTACATACTATTTAGATTTTACTAAATACTGCCAAATGGCTCTCCAGAAAGTTTGTACCAGGTTATACTCCCACCAACAGTGGGAGTAGAGAGTATCTCCGCCTGCAAAATGAGTCCAGTGGTCAGGTTGGACGGCAGCTTAGAAGGTATGATTCCAGAGGCATCCAGAAACCGCTCCCCCTCCGCCCTCAGGAATCTCCCTTTCCATCCAGCCATGGTGTGGGGAATTCCTACTCATTCCTTGACCTGGACATTGTCTCCAGAAGATTCTGATGTCTAGGAACAGACATCAGTCTCAGAGGAACAAAGCTGGGCTCTGGGAAGGGTAACAAGGGAAGCCCATTTGCATTCATTAGCAGTGGACTTGGTCAGGGCTACATTATGACTTTGATGGGCCCTCAGTTTTGCCTTTGTGGACCCCTTCCTCTATCAAAAACAGATTTAAAAAAAAGTGAATTTTATAACTGCATTGGTATAAGACCAATATATACTATATTGGTCTTATACAAATATAATCCAGGCTGGATTATATTTTTTTTTTTTCTGATTACAAAAAATTTAAAGCATTTTCACGGGCCCTAAGCAATGTGCCTAATGGGTAAGTTGGCCCTGGACGTGGCCCCCAGATGAGCCCTCCACACACCTGCTTCCCTCCCTGTTGTCATCCTCCCTGACTCTGGCTTTTGACACTAGGAAGGCACGAAATTCAGGCCATTTGGGTATAGTTGACCATCACATAAAACACTGGGCAACGTTTGGGCGATCACTTAGAAACTTGCAGTTTTCAAAGTGTTTTCACCAACGTGGTTATCCTAAAGCATTATACCCATTTTACAGATGAAGAAATAGAGACACTGACACAGAGAAAAGAGAAGTGACGTGTCCAAAACATATGGCTAGTAAGAAATAGTATTGTAAAGTCAGCTGAAGCCTCAGCCCCCTTCACACCCTCCTGCAAGACCAGCTCCGCTGCCCTGACTCAACTTAGATGTCATGATACAACTTTGTTCTCTGAACATAGTCAAGAATGCAACTTTACAGAAGACAAGGCAATGACAGTGCCACATCCTGACAGGCACACAAGTGGAGCTCCACATATTTGGGTGACATATGGAAGCCAAGTGCTTTCCGAATCTCTCCCTAAGTAACTGACTTCAGTTTGTGAGTGTGTGTTTTTTTAAACTAGAGTAAAATTGATTGTCACACATGTCTGGAATCTCATTTTAATGTAAGTAGAGCATGATTAGAAATTCGGAATTAGTTGGCTTGGCATTAATTACCTCTCTACTACACTTTTTATTTATGGAGTGTGTTTACTGTCATTAACTAGGAGAATGCTGAAAAAGCATGGAAGGAGGATTAATCAAAAGAAGGCAGATTTAATAAGGAGTTGTGGATGGCAAAATTAGAAATGGATTTCTTTCCTTTTTATTTACATTTTATCTGATTTCCACAACATTTTCATTCATCTAACCCCTTTGCCAAGTGCCCCCTCCATTTCTCTTTAAGAATTCTGCTCTCACTCCCCTCTTGTTGCCATATCCACAGTGTCAGTCAGTCATATCCACCTTCTAGAATGCTCCCTCCAATCCCGACTGAGAGGGGCCACAAGACTAAGCTTTATAAAGCTAGGCTCTCATCATGCCCCTCTTAAAAAAGCCGTGATGATTATTATCATTATTGTCTACCTTTTATTGAATACTTATTATGTCATCACTCATATTATTTTACTTGCCAATAATACTTTGGGGTAGGAATAATTATATGCAGTTTATAGATGTGAACCTTGAGGCTCAGAGAGGTTGAGTCAGTAATTTGAGGTCACACAGCACAGATGGAGGACTCAAATTAATCACCTTCCATCACACTGTGCTATTCTCAGACAGGACGACAGAAAGGACTGAATCAAGCAAGCTCACTAGATAGCCAGGGGTGGACAGGACCTGGGACAAGAGCTGAACATCCATGCTCAGATCACCCAGTGTCCAAGCTGCCCTTGGGAGGAGGCAAATCGACTTTTGTCCCATTCCCGGCCTCCTTTGCTTCTCCCTGACTGTCTCCAGGCAGTGATATTGATCTGGTTTCAAGATGTTTGGTTTTTTGACACTAAAATTCAAGTTGAGTTGGGGTAGGCTATTCACTTAATACTTTGCCTCAGCAGTTATTTCCCTTCCAGGAAATAGCCAGTGTCACTTTCCCTCTTGACAGTGATCCCATCTGGAAATCGAGAACTCTCTGCCTAGGTGGAGACCTGGGAGGGCCTAGAAGACTCGGCCGTGCTGCCAGGGCCCCTGCCCACTGCCCCCAGGGCCCCACTGACCGGGTGGCAGGGAGATTGTGCACAGCCCAGGAAACCTGAGCACACGGGCAATTGAGCGTGGCATTTGCGGGATGTGCTGGGCATGTAATGAGACCTTCTGGAGGCTTTGTGGGAAGGCTCTGATGTGCACTGAGGCCTGGGACAGGGCTGACCAGTGGAGTGGTGGAGCCAGGGAGATTGAATTTCCTGCAAGGAAATCGCCTCCAAGTCGCATTTGCTCCCAACTTGTTCACAGGCCCTTCCAGATGCCCATGTGTGCCCTGGGCTCTTCACATCCATCCCATGATACAGTGAGGCAGACCTGTTTACCTGCATTTTACAGATTAGGTAACCAAGGGTTGTGGAGTTCAGCTAAGCCAGCCTTGGTTATTCAGCATCTGAGAGAAAGACAGGCAGGCACAGGAGACCTGGAGCCCACCTTCAAGGAATCTGGGAGAGGGAAAAAAAAATGTCCCTGGACAGCTGGAAGTGAAACAACTTGGGCTGGGGTTGAATCCCACCTCTGCTACTTCCCACTGTTTAGCCTTTGCTGGGTCTCAGTCTCCTCGCCTGTAAATTGGGTATAATAACACTTGTACCACGAGCTCCTTGGAGACAAGAGCTGTGCCTGCCTTGTTGTCCATCTTATCCCAAACACCTAGCATGGTGCCCCGTACAGAGTAAGTGCTGGATAAACACCTGTTCATTGAACGAACATTGTTGTGAATATACAAGGTGACGATATGAGCAAAATACTTCTTTAGGGATTCATGGGAAGCACTCGTGGATGGGGGCTTTAAAACTCCCTGGAGGGCTGAGCACAGCTTCTATAGAGAGTTGCAGGCCAAGGAAAAGTAGGCTCAGAGGAGAAGAAGGGCATCTCAGCCGGGCTCCCAAGGAAGATCGGATGCTGAAAAGACAAAGATGTGCATGAACACGATCGAGGATACTGACAGGCAGAGATGGGGGAGGATTGACCAAACTACAAGACTGGCAACTGGCAAAAGACCGGATTGGAACCCAGAGATTCTAACCCTCAGAGTGTCATTTCTGAACCACTCTTTTAAGTTTCACGGACAGATTGTTTAGGCATCCACTTGTAAGATGCTCTTAGAATTTCAAATGGACTCATTTTTAGCGGCAACATCACACTGAGCGTTTGACAATGATTGATTCATTTCTCAGTTTATTTTTAATAAGCTTAAAGGCTACAGTTGCTAATCGTTTATAGACATAGTTAATGCAGCATTTATAGTTCCTGACTCCGCAGGCCCAGAGCTCATTGTGTCTTCATTAAAATGATGAAACCAAGAGGTGGGAGGAGCTGGGGACGTCCCTGTTGCAGGTTTGTCCTCACCTCTTTAAACATCTACTTCGCCACTCCAGTCACCGGCTGCCACCACTGCGGTCCCAGTTTGACTAAACTGTCATTCCATTTTATTACAACTTTATTCTCTCTGTCCTAAGCTGGTTGATGAGGTGCTAGCTAGTAATTAAGCTCACCTGTCAGAGTTTGGCTTAAGTCAGAATGAAGTACCTTCTGCAGCTTCCCTTTTTCATTTCCCTGGACGTCAGGGCATCTGAATTAAGTTCCTTATGGGAACAATACCTGACCCAAAAATGTTAGAACAGGGGTTACCGAGCTGGACATTCAGTTAAGTTACCTACTTGTCATGACTTAGAAGAGCTGTGAGTTCTCAGGCTGCTTGAGAAAACTATTCATTTGTGAGGAAAACTGAGTTCCAAACCATAATAGCCAGTGGAAGCAATTTCTGGGATCACAGCATTCAGATTTGATATTCATTTGTCCCCCAGAGAAGAAATTCAGGCAAGTCCAGAGACTTTGACAAAGAAAAGTGCAAAGTCCACAAAATCTTTCAGGGCAGCTTGTCATCTGCGGGGAGGCCTGCCTCATGTCTGTGGCTTTGGGGGAGCCGTGGCAGATACTTTGTTCCTTCTGATGGGCCATATGAGCCAAAGGCTAGATGAAGCTTTGTTCTTGACTCTTGAAAATTATAGTCTGATGTACTTCAAAGGGATTCTAATGAGGACATTGGAGGCACAAAGAACTCAGCTTTGCACATTCAGCTTTCAAGTCCCTGAAGTTTGGTGCTACTTGATGTCTCTAGCTAACCTCGTGCTCTTTCTGCCTTGCTGTGCGTGGTGGGATGGTCTTAAAGGACCTTATCGTTCTCACCTTCCTTTTTCCCTCTTTGCCTCTGATGCGCTCCTCTCGCCCAGCATTTCCTCAACAGCTCCTTTCTGAATTCTTTACATGCAAGGTTTGGCAGAAACAGCCTTCCTTTCTAACATGTTTATTAAAGACATTTTCTGAAAGCCAATCAATCCTGACCTTACTCACTTAAACAAATGTTCCTTTTCTCTCACCACGGCCATAGGTCTCATTTTTTTTTTAATGTATTTTTCTCTGACTCTCCTGACCTTTTGAACAATTCTTTAGCCTTTGCCAGGAAAGAACTTGCTATCCCAGGCTCTGCACACATTTGCCACCTCTGTCCTGGTAGCTTTTCATACTGATGAGAATCTAGGCAAACTCTATGCCTCCCTCACGCCACCTTGGTAGCCTTCAGCCACTTGTTCTTTCAATGCAATTTCCAGACCAGTCCCCAAAGTAGGAAGTTGCAGAATGTCCAGTCTGGAAGGGACTTTATCAATAGCTCTATCCCTCACTTCAGATAGAGTAACTGAAGCCCAGAGAGGGAAAGCCACTTGGCCAAAGTCACACAGGAGGCAGAGACAGAGTCACTCTAGGGCCCCAGTCTTCCTCTTAGCCCTTTTTACCTTCAGGAATCATTTCTACATACAAAAGCCAGACTGGAATTCAACATCCTTACTGAATACAAATTGTACCTCATTTATGGAGTGCGTTAGCTGTGTGCCATTCATTATGCTAAGTGCTTTTAACATATACCTCATCTAATTCTCAGCAGGTACTCTTTGAGGTGAAATCCATTTTACAGATGGAGGAACTGAGGCAACGGTATGCTGGAGCTGGCTAGTACTGGCTCTGAAGAGCCAAACGTGTGTCTCTTCCCAATTCCATGTTCAGTGATTTCATGCTGCTAACTGAAATCAGCCACAGTGGGAGTATTTACGCCACAGAAATGGGCGAATGCTACAAATCAGGGCTTTTCTCCATCCCCTGCCCCCCTCTCCTCCAGGAGATCCAGTTTACCGGCATACTCCTGGGCTTCCTATAAGTTTGCCCAAGGACACACAGCGGGGATGTGACAACGCTGGACCTTTACCCAGGGGTGTGTGACTTCAAAGCCTGAGCTCTCAACCATTACCCTGTATAGTTAACAGGGCCGAGTTGTCAGACTCGATCCTCTTGGGCTGGAGGTGGCGGTAGGAGACAGCTGATCCACAGGACTGTGGCAGCGTCTGAGGTACCCGTATGCAGAGGGACCGCACCTGGCTGGCTGGGTCTGGCAGCCCTGGGAGCATGTCTCAGGTTCCCTTGCTCCAGCGGCACTGGCTTCCTTGCTATTTGGGGGTTTTCCAAGCATGCTCCTAACACAGGGCCTCCTGTCATTGCTGTTCCCACTGCCTTAAATGCTCTTCCATAGATCAGCACAAAGCCTGCTCCGTCACTTCTTCTAGTCTGTGCTCTTCCCTGACCAACCCATCAAAAACAGCACCTCAGCAGTCTCCATTCACTTGCTTTAGTTGATTTTCATAGTACTTATCATGGCCTGTCTTCATAGCACATACGCGTTTGCTTTTTGTCTTTCTCAACCAGGTCCGTGAAGGTTGGACCTGTGTCTAGTTCACCATCATAGCTTCGGAGTGCAGACTAGGGAGGGATCAGATAGGTGACTTAAGGAATCTCAGCCGTTATTCTACATCACTGTTGCCTTTCTCAGACTTGCCTTAGGTAGTCAGCTACTAGCTCGTATTCATTTGTAAAGGTAAAGGGCTTCTCCTTGACTCTCTGATCTCATGGGATCTTCAAAGTCTACGACCATCTTCTCTCCACCCTGGAGCTGTTTCTTTCATGTTCCCACCTTCCCCCCTCAAGTAGGCCAACAGTCACATCTGTCAATGCTGATTTGCTAACAAATAATTAATCAAACATTTTACGAAGGAACCTTTGACCCCAAGAACTAATTACATTCCCATCTTAGAAGGCGAGTGTAGCTGTGTCCTTTAAACTAACTCTTTAAGCGGATGATTGGGACTGACTGAGTGTGACCTTTAGGGAAGCAAATACGAGGGGATTCAGGTAACAGTCAGCAATGGAGTGGCTGCAGGGATCCTGGGCCAGGTGCCTGTTCACTCATTCTGACCTGGAGGGTCACACCAATGTGCTCTCCCACATTTCCTGGGTCATGCCTGGCAGTAAATACATAATCACTCACGTGCATACACACGAGCACACACACGCATGCACACACACACCTTCCTTTCTGATTCCAAACATTTTACAAGTCCGTTGTAGAAAATTGAGAATACATGGAAAGACTAAAAGAATAGTTAAAAAATTACTTGTGATCTCACCCCTGAGCTCACAACTGTGAATATTTTGGTCAGTTTTCTTTTAGCCTTTTTTTTCTATCAATTACCATCTATGTATTTTCTGACCTATATTTTAGGAAACTTAATACATCATGGACATCTTTCCACGTGATTAAATATGCTTATACACAGTCGCTTTTAGCTGGAGAGTATTCAGTGTATGTAGGTACCATGATTTAGTAATAACGTTTGGACAGTTCCGGTGTTTCCAGCTCTAGATTATTACAGATGATGCTGTGATGGAATTTCTCACTGGTATGTCTTAGACCAACAGGGATTAATCTCATAGTCCTTAACTTCAATTACTACAACTCAATGCTGTGGACTGAATGTTTGTGTCCCCCCACCCTTCCAAATTCATATGTCGATGCCCTAATCCCCAATGTGACTAGGAGAGGGGGGCCTTTGGGAGATAGTTGCGTTTAGACGAGGTCACAAGGGTAAAGCCCCTCTGATAGCATTAGTGTCCTTATAAGGAGATGAAGGGACCAGAGCACTCTCTCTCTTTCTCTCTCTCTTTCTCTCTCTCTCTCCCCCCATGTGAGAATACAGTGAGAAGGCAACTCTCTGTGAACCAGGAGTACTGTCAGCATGAGCCCCACCATGCTGACACCCAGCCTCCAGACCTGTGAAAAATACATGTCTGTTGTTTAAGTCACCCAGTCTATGGTGCTCTGTTATCACAGCCACCTCACTGAGACCTCCTTCCTCACTAGAATGGCACCTATATGGCAACCATGATTTTACCTCTGGGCCTTTGCATATTCTGTTCCCTCTGCTTGGGTAGCTCTTTCCACTTCTCCCTCAAACTTTTTTTTTTTTAAATTTTTGGCTGTGTTCGGTCTTCGTTGCTGTGCACGGGCTTTCTCTAGTTGTGTCGAGTGGGGGCTACTCTTCGTTGTGGTGTGCAGGCTTCTCATTGCGGTGGCTTCTCTTGTTTTAGAGCACAGGCTCTAGGTGCGCGTGCTTCAGTAGTTGTGGCACAAGGGCTCAGTAGTCGTGGCTCGCAGGGTCTAGAGCGCAGGCTCAGTAGTTGTGGTGCACGGGCTTAGTTGCTCCGTGGCATGTGGGAATCTTCCCGGACCAGGGCTTGAACCTGTGTCCCCTGCATTGGCAGGCGGATTCTTAACCGCTGCGCCACCAGGGAAGTCCCTCCCGCAAGCTTTTTTACCTGATTATCATAGGTTCTTTTTTTCTCCTCCAAGTCAGACGTTTCCTTATGTTTTAATATTTCTGAAATGACAATGACTGTAACAGCCAGTGTGTGTATTTGTGATGGGAGCGAGTCGTGGGCTTTGAGAAATATCATCATTCCTCTTCGTCCCTCAAGGCTCAGTAATGCTCTGGGTTTAGGTTGTCATAACCCCTTGGGCTATCACTGCGCTCCTCACACTGCACTGCACTTGCCTGCTGGTTTCTTTTCCCTACACGAGGACCTCCTTGAGAACAGCAAAAATGTATCTTACGTTCCCGTGGCTCCTCCTTCCAGTAGTTCAGTAGCCTGGGCTCCAGGACAGGTGCTGAGGTCTGTGGGGGAAGGGAGTGGTTTGTCCCCTGTCCTCCCGGCTGAATAGGTAAATGGAAGTATTTCCTTGTTCCAGGCCCATCGAGAGCTCCTCTACAGAGCCCTTTGGGGGTGGATCAGAGCACTTCATCTGCCCTACCTTTGAGGTTAATGCCCAGTTCAGGCCATTGTGGATACGTGTATTTGCTTTGAGCGAGGGCAGGGAGAAAACTTGGCAGGCGGAGGTTTTGCTAATTTCCACGTGGCTATAGAAAGCTTCCAAGAAACCACATTACCAGCAGAGCAATTGTTTTCACTGTGCCTCAGAATGACACTCAAGAGTCAGGGGACATGCTTGAATTTCAGCTTTACAAAAGGCCCCGCTTGTGATGTCACCTTTCCCTTCTGTCCCTCTCGCCCAACCCAGATACAATGACCGTGAATGAAGTTGGTCACTTGAGCTTCTCAGGACCCTTTCCTCCCACCTTCTCCCCCTCCCAATCCCTTCTGGGTCTTTCTCTTTGTCCTGAGTTCATCCTCCCTTATCTGCCTCTGCACGACTTTTTGTCTTGTTTTTTATTGATTAACTCTAACTCCAGAAAGACTACAGTGCGTACCTGTTACGTGGGAATCCGGGCTGCACAAAATTGGGAGAAGAGGGAGCGTCCCTTTCCAGCTGGGAAGGTGGGGGAAGGCTTCATGGGGAGGCAGCTGATTCTTGAAGGATGGGTAGGATTCAAATGGGTGAGGAAGTGGTACAGGAAGGGCAGAAGTCACTCGAGCCTCGAGCAGGAGTCAGGCGTGGTCAAGAAGGTGAGGACTGTGGCCAAAGCAAACATTTATGTGTAATGCTTATAAAGTACCTGCAACATGCCTGCCACCAAATGTCCCTGGGTCCCTGCCACCAGGTACCTGGGTCTCCAGCTCATGTGTCTGTGTGAGCTTCTCTCATCTTTACCCCCGTGACAACCCAGCCTTCCAACTTGGTACCTCTCCAAGTTCAAACTGAAAAAAACTCCGTGAGCATAAAAACATTGGTACCCAATTTAGTCTTTACTGGACATTTTGAGGGGAGGTGGGGAAAAGACCTTATCTTGTATACCTTGTCGCCAACAAGGGATGGCGACTTTGATGGGAGAAGGGCTAGGCATGTACGTGGGGACCAGTATTAGTTTCCCGGGATTGCCATTAAAAAAATACCGTAGCGGGCTTCCCTGGTGGCGCAGTGGTTGAGAATCTGCCTGCCAATGCAGGGGACAAGTGTTCGAGCCCTGGTCTGGGAAGATCCCACATGCCGCAGAGCAACTAGGCCCGTGTGCCACAACTACTGAGCCTGCGCGTCTGGAGCCTGTGCTCTGCAACAAGAGAGGCCGCGATAGTGAGAGGCCCGCGCACCGCGATGAAGAGTGGCCCCCGCTCACCGCAACTAGAGAAAGCCCTCGCACAGAAACGAAGACCCAACACTACCATAAATAAATTAATTATTTAAAAAAAAATACCGTAGCAGGGTGGCTTGAGACAATAGAAATTTATTCTTCCCCAGCTCTGGAAGCTAGAAGTCTGAAATCAAGATGTCAGCAGGGTTGGTTCCTTCTGGTAGGTCTGAGGGAGAATCTGCTTTATGCCTCTCTTCCAGCTTCCGGGGGTTGCTGACAATTCTTGGCATTCCTTGGCTTGCGGACGCATCACTCCAATCTTTGTCTTCGTTTTCACATGGTGTTCTTCTCTATGTGTGTCTCGGTGCCTTCATGACCTTGTTCTGAGGACATCAATCACTAGACTTAAGGCCCACACTAATCCAGTACTAACTACATCTGCAAAGACCCTATTTCCAAATAAGGTCACGTTCTGAGCTTCCAGGAGGACACGAAGTTTTGGTCAGACAGCATTCAACCCAGTACAGGACCAGTTCATGAAGCTCCTAGAAGGTAGAGCCAGGAAGTTTAGACTGTGAGCAAGGAACAGTCATGAAGGGTTTTTGAGGAGGATGACAGAATCCAATCAAATTTCCACCCATTAGCACCACCACCAGCCCCCGCCCGCTTCAAATCTAACTGGTTCTGAGTGATTTCTTTCTGGCTACAGCTCCTTGTGCCTTGTTGCTTTTTTTTTTTTTTTTTTTTTTGTGGTACACGGGCCTCTCACTGTTGTGGCCTCTTGCGTTGCGGAGCACAGGCTCTGGACACGCAGGCTCAGCGGCCATGGCTCACGGGCCCAGCCGCTCCGCGGCATGTGGAATCTTCCCAGACCGGGGCACGAACCCGCGTCCCCTGCATCAGCAGGCGGACTCTCAACCACTGCGCCACCAGGGAAGCCCCCTTGTTGCTTTTTTAAGGAATTAAACTGGGTGGGTTTCCCTCAGCAGGTGGGTGTTTCCGAGACTGGCAATCTCCACTTCCTTTTGGAAATTTTGCATGTGAAACTAGTCAAAGCCTAAAGCATTAGTCACAACAAATCCGCTCCTACTGGACATTAAAAAGACTAAATGGGGCACCGGGTTCTTTTTGGTGAATGCAGTTTGGCTCTCCTTCCCATCATTTGCCTGCAGCCCCTTGGATTCCTTGGACTTTGTGCCCAGAGCCCCTTTCCTGAATTGTCCCTGGTGCAGGAAAAGCTGCTAAGGCCTGGTCAGGCCACCTCTGATAACCCTTCTGAGGACAAGGGCCAGGTACCGAGGCAGGGCAGAGGGTCAACCTGGGAGGGGCCGCTAGGCCTGGCTGATCCGCAGCCAGGACCCTGGTGCCCAGTGAACTCACCTGCCAGCTGGAAGCGGATGACAGAGCCCTGGGTGACCGCTTCCGTGCCCCGGTCTGACCCACCCCCAGCCAGTGCTGAGCTATTTTGATGCTGCTTTGAGGCTGGGAGAGCACTAGAACTTTGGGCCTCCTCTAGTGGCCGAAGCCACAGGCTCCATCCGTCTTTGTGGCTTTGCCAAGCTCTCAACTGGCCTACGAGGGAGCAGGCTTGGGAGAGACGCACTTGGCCTCAGTGAGTGTGCAGAGGCCTAGGGCTTCTGTTTATTTTGAACAGGAATACTCAAGCAGCGCGGCAGGGTTTCTCCATGTTGGGCCCAGCGTGCTGTCTTCAGATTCTGGACTATAGGTTGGATGAGGACACAAGCATAGTGTGGTGACCAAAAGAGAGTTTGAATTCCTGATTCAGAGGCTTTTCCTCCACTGCTTCTGGCTAGCTGTGTGATCTCAGGCAAACTGCTTGACCTCTCTGAGTGTCCGTTTTTTCATCTATGAAATAGAGTGGATAATTCCTAATCCTCATAGGGTTTCAGAAGCAAGAGCTGAGAGACTTCATGTCAAAGTGCTAAAGGCTGTATAGTGTATAAGGAGAGGGCATAATGGAAAATGTATAGCCCTATATCTGTACACAATAATAGCTTACATTTACTGAGGGTATAGTTCCTGCTAGACAATGTTCTGAGTACTTTTCATGGATTGTCGTATTTAATATGCACAGTGGCCCTAGGAGTTAATGCCATTATTTTCTTTTTTGTTTTTTCTAACATCTTTATTGGAGTATAATTGCATTAATGCCATTATTATCTCTATTTTACAGATGAGGAAACTGTGACTCAGAGAAGTTACATAATTTGCTGAAGGTCAAACAGCTAGTTAGTTGTGAAGGCCAGATCCAGGCTCTGGAGCCTGTAGGCTTAACCCCAAGTGTATACTACTTCTCTCAGTGCAATCATAATCATCTTAAAACTGCCTGTTATTGGGACCTAGTCTCGGATAAACCCTGAAAATACATTGCCTATAATCCTTACAGCAGCTCTGTGATACAAATATTATCACCTCCCCTTTAGAGATGAGGAAATTTGAGATGAAAGATTCTGTTCACTCCATTTATTGAGCACCTACTATTCTGTTTAAAACACTGGAGACACAACAGTGAACAAAATGGGGAGCTTCTGCCTTCATAGAACTTATATTTTTGTGCTGGGGGACAGGTGATGAAATACATAAACAAAATAATTTCAAATCACGGTGATGGCGATGAAGAAAATAAATGTAGTGATGTGGCAGGGTGACAGGAGGTCCGGGAAGGCCTCTCTGAGGAGGGGCTGCTGGAGCTGAGACTTGAATGGTAAGAAAGAGGCAATGGTGTGATCTGCGTGGGGAGGAGTTATCTCAGGTGAGCAGAGGTCTGTGAGGAACAGAGAGGGGGCTGGAAGAGGCCGGGGAGGGGAGATCAAGGGTGCTGGGGGTCAGGGGAACAGGAGGCAGTGGCCATGGTGGAAAGCGAGGTGACTCTTGTAAGAGTCAGCGTGGACTCATTTCTGCCGAAGCTGATTCTGGGGGCAGTTGTGCCGCCATGTCATTGGCCGTGTGTCCAGTGAGGGAGGATGGCCAGACCTGGGCAGGGCCGGGTGGGCTGGTGGGCGGCCTGCTTGGTTAGTGGGTGGGTGGGCTCAGGCTTGGCGCCTGTGAAGCCCTCTCTCATTTTGCTGCAGGGTAAACAGTCAGCAGGCCTGGGGGCTCAGGGGTTCCACCCGCACGGGCTGGTCGTCACACTCTGATGCATCTAGGGATCGGCACAGCTGGTAATCACCTGTGACTTAGACCCAGGCCGCTGCCAAAGTGGGAGCCAAGACCTCCCCGGGAAGGCAGAGCCGTTTCCTGGCCCACTTGCACACATGCCCCTGGAGACCGTGGATCTTCATTTATTACAGATTTTGTAGGAACCCCACCATCTACAGAGAACTGCAGCAGATGTTTCAAAGAGCCTAATGAGCACTTTTTCCCCTCTTGAGAGGAGGAAGATGCTTTGTGCCATTGATCAGCGTGAAATTGCAGCCCTTTGGACCTGGAAGATACTTTTTTTTTTTTAAGTAAACATTTATTTATATTTGGCTGCGTTGGGCCTTCGTTGCTGCGCACGGGCTTTCTCTAGTTGTGGCGAGCAGGGGCTACTCTTCATTGCAGTGCGCGGGCTTCTCACTGCAGTGGCTTCTCATGTTGTGGATCACCAGCTCTAGGTGGGCGGGCTTCAGTAGTTGTGGCTCGCGGGCTTCAGTAGTTGTGGCACGTGGGCTTCAGTAGTTGTGGCTCACGGGCTCTAGAGCGCAGGCTCAGTAGTTGTGGTGCACGGGCTTAGTTGCTCCGCGGCATGTGGGATCTTCCCGGACCGGGGCTTGAACCCATGTCCCCTGCATTGGCAGGCAGATTCTTAACCACTGTGCCACCAGGGAAGTCCTGGAAGATACTTTAGAGACAATCTTGTCCAACACTCTCACTTAGAAGAAGAGACTCAGGCTCAGGTGTTATTTTAATTTAGTGTCATGAAAAACAGTTGGTAAAAGTCTTTCTGGGGAAAATCAAAAACCAAACAAATATACCTTTTCTGATTTAGTGAACAGAGAAAATAGACTGTTGGATTGAAGAGAGGCTGGCAGCAGAGCAGAGCGGGGCTGCTGGTGTCAGATATAGGATTGGTTCCCACATCTGCTGCTTACTAGCTATACGTTCTGGGGCAAAGTTATTTAATGTCTCAGTTTGTAAAATATAGATAATAGTGGACGCTCAGCTCATGTAAACTGAATAAAATACCGTATAAAGTGCTCATCGCATAGTGAGTGTTCAGTAAGTGGCTGCTGCTGTTACCATTTGCAGGGGCAGACGCAGAAGATGCAGATGACCAGTGATGCAGAGCACAGGAAAATGCTCAGTGATGGCAAGAGGGTCTACGAATGGTATTATCTTGAGCTCAGCCCTCCATAGCATCCCTAAGAACTGATTTTTATTAATTCCCCTCCAAAAGTTTGTTATGTGATCATTTGCCTCTACTTCCTGAAAGGCTATTTCTAAGACAAAAATAGTCCCCGTGAAGCGAGAGTTCCGACATATGAATTAGCGGTTTGGAACAGAGATTAGTGTTTCTCATTTCAAGAGCAGCCCCAGCACATCTGCCAGTGTGTGAGGCGTGAGACGGCTCCTCAGAGAGACAGGCTGGAGAAAGAGGTGTCCAGCCTAACCCAGCTGTTCTAGAGCCTATCCTTTGTCCAATTCCAACTCAACCTTGGGGCAATACAGTAAGGTGTATTGCTTTTTTTTTTTTGTGGTACGCGGGCCTCTCACTGTTGTGGCCTCTCCCGTTGCGGAGCACAGGCTCCGGACGCGCAGGCTCAGCGGCCACGGCTCACGGGCCCAGCCGCTCTGTGGCATGTGGGATCTTCCCGGACCGGGGCACGAACCCGTGTCCCCTGCATCAGCAGGCAGACTCTCAACCACTGCGCCACCAGGGAAGCCCAGGTGTATTATATTTTAAGGGGACAGTTTCTCTTATCTCATCAGTTCCACTATGGTTTCCATTGAAATTATCACTGGACAGGGATGTCTGTTCTTAGTCATTTCCCTCTTGGCTTCGGGGAGACTGCAGGCATGAGGAGAAGATTAGAAGCCCCATCCACAGCAGCCACTGACTCACAGGCTCTGACGACTGACCATCCACTGGTGACTCAGCACCAACTCGTCCCTTCGGTGGGCTCTGCAGGGGCCGGGCTGGGCCTTGCCACTCCCTGTTTCTTTCCCTGCTGCAGAATGCAGTCTCCATCTTCCTGTTATGAAAACAGCATCTTTTCAAAATAAAATTCAAAGAGTAGGAAGAATCAAGAGGCCTTTGCAAGATAGAATTTAGCTGAGAGGACCAAATCGTGTCCAATATCTCAGGTTAAAAAGAATCAGCTATGAAGTACAAATGCGGTTGACTTTGGCCCTGAGATCTATGGGGAAAACTGGGGGGGGGAAAGAGCAGCGAATCAGCAGCACAAGCAATATTTGCTGTGAGCTGTTCCAGTCATGGGTGTGAGTAAGTAACTCTGTCCCAGGATCCTATCGAGTTTGGTTTGTGCCTCGAGGTGTGGAGTTTGGAAAGGTACCAATGCTGGCGGTTCTTCTGCTTTGGGGAAGAAATAAAAGGAAATCCCTGTGGGAGTGCTGTTTCTTGAAAACCTGCTGCTTACCTGAGCCCTGTGTTCAGGAGGCCAGGGGGAGTCTGAAGGAGCTCGTGTGGAATCTGAGCACAGAGGCTGCTCATCTGGGCCAAGGCTCAGAGCCAAGGCCAATGTGAATGTCCAGATTGCCCAAGGAGAGGGCAGTGGGGGGTGGCTTTGGTCTTTGGGGTGTCATTTATTCATTCATCTTTTTATTGAGCACCTACTATGCCCCAGGCACTGTTCTAGTGAAACAAGAATAGCGAGGTTTCTGTCGTCATGGAATTTAGCTTCTTGTGGGGGGATACAGACAAACCACAAGTAAACAAATGCATTAAAACGTTTATTAATAAGAGAGTGACAGTGCTGTGCAGAAAGTAGAGCAGGGTGATGTGTTCCAGAGTGGCTCAATGAAGACCAGTCTGGGGAGGCAGCATTAGAACTGAAACCCCAAGCACATGAAGATGGGAGAGCCTGGTCCAGGCAGGGGAATCCCCAACACAAAGACTCCAGGTAGGGACAGGCTTGGCTCATTCAATGAGCTTATCGATGGCCAGTGTCCCTGGACCATTCTGCATTTGTGGCTTGTTTCAGCTGTATACCTGGCGTACTATAACCCCAACTGGAGTATCCAGGAGTGTCTAGAACTGCTTTGGGGGCAAGCAGAAATGATTACTCAGAGAACGAGTCCGTCCCTCCTTCTCACCTCCACATCTAACCTACCATCAAGCTCTCTTGGTTCGTGTTTCCTGTGTTTTCTGAGGTGAGTCCACTTCTCCACTTCTCCACCTCTAAACCAGATTCCTCACATGCAGTCTTGCCCAGTTCCAGTCCACTCTCCACACTGTGTTCAGAATGATCTTTTAAAACTTCAAATCTGGGGGGGTTCCCTGGTGGTCCAGTGGTTAGGACTCCACGCTTCCACTTCAGGGGGCATAGGTTCAGTCCCTGGTCAGGCAACTACGATTCTGCTTGTCGCACGGCGTGGCTAAAAGATAAAACGACCGACCAAACAAACAAGCAAACAAACAAAAACAAAATCCAGAAAACCTCAAATCTGGTCATGTCACAAATGCGTACACACACACACACACACACACACACACACTCACACTCCCCTCCTTGGTACTTTTTCATGAGTCCTCTTGCTCTCAGCGTAATCCCACAATGACATGCAAAGCCCTGTCTATGCGGCTCCCCTATTTCTTCCCTAACCTTATTTCTAGCCATTTGTGGCTTCACTTTCCATGCTCTGGCTACACATACAGTTCCTCCAATCTGCTGTACTAGTTCTGGCCTCGGGCCTTTGCACAAGCCTCAGTGGCTCCTGACCTGTCCTCCTTCCATGCATCTTGGCCTCAGCAACTTCTCCTCGGGTCTCTCAGCATAGCTGTTACTTCAGCAGGGATGGCTTCCTCGTTCTTTGACACTATGATATTACATAGGGTCTTTCGGTTTCATGTGCCCACTAGCACTTCATATTTTTTTCATAACTCTCAGCACACTTGCATTTACTTGTGAAATCTCTTTCTTGCACTAGTCCACAAGCTCCACGAGGGCAGGAACCATGCCTGTCTTGTTTGTTGCTGTGTCCTCAGCACTTAGAAAGTTTCTGGAGTACAGTAGACACTTAAGATGTAGTTGTTGAAGGAATGAATGCTTACAGAGACCTTGAATCCGAAATGTTCCACTTGAATGTGCTACTTGCTTTCAACAAAATGAAATAACAGGAGACCGTCTGTATTTTCTGTTCCATTTTCCTACCCTATAGAGATGGTGATTGATATCTGGAGTTCAAGAATAAGCATAGCGAGCAGGAATTCTGGCAGATGCACAACCTGCTTAGGAAGTCTGTTCTTGCCTTCGACTATCAGAACAGTGTTATTTTCTTTGGCTCGAAGGAATCTAAGACTGTGTGTATTCAGGGAAACGGTATAGACCCACGGTGTGGAGTCAGGGCCAGGGGTGAGACTCCAATAATAATCAAGTGAAAGAGGGTTGTGTGAAGCCTGGTAGGGGACGTTGCCTTTCTCAGCGGCTGAGGAATTGGAACCTTCCCCCTTGTGTCAATGTGGAAGTGAATGAATTAAGCTCCGTTTTTTGCCTTGCCTGGAAAAATACCAGTGCTGTACTTACCGAGTTCCTGAAAGCAAAGCCCACATGCCACTCAGTCTCAGGTCTATGAGAGACTGTTATAGGAAAAGAGAGTCAACATTCACAGACTATAGGAAGTATCACTGAAGTGGAAAAAGATTAGAGCCATGGATTTCGACTTTTTTGAGGTTACACACCCTTTCAAAATTCTGACAAAAGCAGTGGACCTCCCCTCCATGCCCCTTCCCCCTCTGCAAAACGTATATTTATATAACATCCTCCCATCCATGGGGACCCTGGAGGGCCTCAGGTTAAAAATTCCAGTTAGAGGGTCTGACTGGAAATTGAGCAGAAATATAGCTAATAAGAGATGACAGTGAAGCACAACTTAGACAATGTTTGGTCTGAAGAATAGAATAGAAATGCTCCATAATTAGATTTTTCCATTCCTGAAGGTCTTTACTTTTTAGAAGTTGGTTGACGAAGGGTGAATATGTGCATCAGAGTGAAATGAGATATAGACCTTTAGGACCTGGGGGCAAGCCACGCTGAGCATATCCCAGATTTAACCACCCATGGTGATCCATCCACTAAAATGTGAGCCCCGTGAGGCCAGGATTTTGGTCTGTCATCTTCACTGCTGGTCCCTGGTGTCTAGCTCAGTGCCTGGCACTTAGTAGATGCTCAGTAAATATGTATTGAATGAATGAATCACTTAATTAATCTATCCTGGGTTGTCCCTGTTCACTCTACCTTCCTCTCCTTAGTTTTGTTCTGAATTAATCAGATTCCTTAGTTTTGATGTATTTGTTCAAGAACTGTTTACTAAGCACCTCCTAGCCTTCTGGTGGACCATTGTTGTTCTCTAGAATAGAATAACATGAGATGAAAGGGCTCCTGCTCTGGGTTAAAGTCTCAGTTCTGCTGCTGGAAAATGGGTGTGAGAATAAAATAAGATAAAATAAAAACTGTAAAATGGGTGTGAGAATTAGGTAAGGTATGCAGCTTAAGCACTTAGCACAGTTCTCGACACACATCTTTGTGTTGTTGTAATAAATGCCAGCCATTTTATTATTTATTGCCTGGCTCCTCTGCCATATACTTCATTGGCTCCTTTGGGGACCTCTTTACTTGCTGAGCCCACATTTCTGAATCTCAGAAACTAATTGTTATCTAAAGCAGATAAAGTGTCTGCAGCCTTTAAAAAGTCCCAGAATATTCAATCATGGCTATATTTGAGGATTGGGAACATGACTAATTTTCACCCTTTTCTATTTTTCTGTATTTTCCGTTTTAATTCATAAGCATGTATTACTTTCATCAGTTAAAAAGTATTGTGTAAGAAAAAGTATTATTATGAAAAATGTGTATTTTCAATTTTACTAAATTCAGAGGTAGAAAACAAGAATATTTTATTGTATCTGGGCTAGAGAATCAATTGGAGAACTCAGTTTGTCCATTTTGTTGCCCAAATAAAAATGCCCAAACACAAACAAACACCAAAAAAGGAAGGGTGCCTTCCTGAGCTGACACGGTTGTGTTCAGCTTAGTGGATGTAGGATTAAGAACTTGGACTCGTGGCTTTGTCTCCCAGCTCTACCTCCGCTGAACTCTGTATGTAATGCTGGGGAAACTGTTCAACCTCTTTAAGCCTCAGTTTTCTCATCAGTGAAAGGGAAGGGACAAATGGAGAACATTTTCCTTATAGATTGTTATGAGCATGAATATCTTACTTCACACGTAAGTCTTCAATACACTCTTTTCTTCTTTTTTCCAAGTACATCAGTAACATTATCATTCTTTACGTTATATGTGACATGTTTGTCACAATAGGCATTCCAGAGTTGAGGCATTGGAGGTGACAGATACTCAATGGTCATCTGAGTCAGTATTGCCTTAATGAGAGCATCTGCGCATTCTCACAATTTAAAGTCTCCTTCCCCTTCATTTTGGTGACCAACGATACTACCGTAAATGTCTTCGGTTTTCTGAAGTTCACAGGGTATTAATATGCTGGGGCACTATGTAAATTTAAAGAAGTCATACACAGCAGTTATTACCTTGGTATAAAAAATTTACATTATATGCATTTTGTGCATGTGTGTATATACGTCTCCACTTTGATGACTAATCATCATCTCACACTGATCACGGCCACACCAGAACTTTGAATCTCTCACACCCGTCTCACCAACTGCTTCTCTCTTAGTCTTCTGCACTCAGTAAATGGTACCAACATCTGCCTAGTTGTTCAAGCTGAAAACCCAAGTTGTCCTTCACACCTCTCTTTCCCTCACCTCCCATACGTGATGTGTCTCAAACCTGAGCCCTTCTCACCACCGCCACTGCCGCCATCGCAAACAGAGCCACCATCCTCTCCCTCCTGGGTGAGTATGACAGCGACAGCCCACCTCCCTGTGCCACCCTGGACCCCTACGGCCATTTCCCTGCGGTGGAGCCAGAGGAAGCGCTGACAAGTAGACCCAGGTTGTGCCACTCACTTGCTCAGAACCTCCTGCCCCCATCCCAGCAACTTCCTATAATATTGGACATGAAACTCAAAAACTGGCTTACTGTCCTTCAGATCTCAATATTAGGGGATAAGCAAACTTCTTCTGTAAAGGGCCAGATGGAAAATGTTTTAGGTTTTGTGGGCCACATAGGAGTCTATCACGTTGCCGTCATCTTCTCCTTCTTTGCCTGCATATTTGTGTCTTGTTTCTGTCTCCATCTCTGTTTCCTTCTCCTGTGATACCACTCATTTGCAGCAAGGCGACCCTCTTTTAAACACTCGGCCCTGTTGCTCGGTCTAATAAAGAGAGATCAGGTGAAGACGCCGAGCTGTGCTCTGGTTGATACTTTGAAGTGAGGGGAGCTGTCCAGCTCCCAGGAAGCTGATGCCCTTGGAGCATCCCTGGATAAGTGCTCAGCGGAGCCAATTCCTGATGTCTCTCGAGGAGGGAGAGAAGCATCTCTTGGAGCCAGAGGAAAGCGCTGAGATCAGCGCTCCTCCCCTGGAATATACAGCTAAGCCAGCCTGCGATCCAGCGAGTACAGACATTGAAGAGATGGTGCTTACCAGGCCTAGATGGGACATGGTGGCAAGATCTGGTATTTCTGGAGCCATTGAATAGAACATGGTGACTCCCAGCCCCAGGCACAAATACCCCAGAGTCTCCTCCTAGGGGCCCCTTTGGATTGGCAAGCGAGAGGGGTGCCTCTGGAGCAGGCAGGTATATCCTCCTCCCACCCTACACTCCCACCCTGCCTTGTTCTAGTCCAGAAGCTTCAGAAGGAATAGGCCTGGGTCTGGATCGTTGCAAAAGAGAGGCTGGGCCCCTTCCTGGGGCCACTGTAGGAGGCTACTCAGGGGCTGGATGGGGTGCTGCACGGGATGGTCCTGTGGAGGACTCCAGGAGGACTTGGGGCCACACACCCTCAAATTCTAGCTCAGGGTCAGACAGTGAGCCTTGTATTAGGCAGTGAGCTTGGCTATAAACTGACTCATACACCAGGCAAGGACTGGGCCATCCCTGGCCCAGGAGCCAGGTTACAGAGTGAAAAGATATAGGAATCTCTTCCCTGGATGCCCCTTAGGATAGAAACTGGGGAGTGTAGGACAGCGGAGCCCATACACTGTCCAGAATGGGGAGTTTTATGTCTGAGATCATGAGTCTAGCTCTTGATTTTAGAAAATAAGACAGCTGTGGAATACGGGGAAAAATGCAATGATAGTACAAATCAAACTGTGCATCACAGCCGTGCCTCAGGAGCTGAAGGCAGGAGGTCAGATGGTTTGGGATCTGATGACGGGTCTGCTGTGTGGTTTTGGACCAGTCACTTGACCTTTCTGGCCTTTAGCGTTTTCACTTGTACAATGGTAATGGTAAGTCTTAACATTGTCATCTCGTTGAGTTATTAGGATTATCAGCGAATTAAGAAAGTCTTTGCAAAGTTAAAAAGGCTCTAGTCATGTATAACTTGGTCCCTAATCAAGTTGTGTGAAACAGTAATACCAAGAGAAATAAGAAACATCCAGTGAGCACTGACCGTGTGCCAGGCACCATGCCCAGTGTTCATATGCATGTCACATGTGGTCCTCACAGCAACCTTGAGAGAGGGCACCATATATAGAGAGAGATAGATATCCCCATGAACAGATGAGGTCATAGACCTCACAAGAAGTTAAATAACTTGCCCCAGGTCACACAGCTAGCCAGGGTGAACCAGACTCTAAATTCAAGAAGTTTGTTCCGGAGGATGCGCTGGGACCTCGAGGGCCTGTAGCCCAGATCTCCAGGCTGCCAGCCCACCCTACTTGGCTTCCTCGGAGGAGATAACCACAGTCTGTCCAGAGAAAACCGACCCATCACTATCTCCTCCCTGCAGATGGGTTCGATCCCTGCCAACTGCAGAGAGGCTGTGGGGCTTTGACACAGCTTGATGTTTCCCAACTCCAAGGGTTCCAGTGGGGTGGCAAATCCCCACCAGTCCTGGGACACGGGAGAGATGCAGGGAAGCAGGTGCTCCTCCAGGTTACGGGGGCAGGCACGTGGGGTGGAACTTCCTCATTCAGGATGGGCCTCCCTCCCTGCATGTTGAGTGGGTCTTGGAAGAACATTTCCGTGAGAACGCAGAGGCAGGGAGGCCGTCTCTGAAGGGCAGGCTGTTGTTTTCCATGTTCTCATCAGGAAGAAGAGAAGGAAAAGCAGTCAGTGCTCCCTCACCGCAGCCCCTCCTTCAGGAAGGGGGCTATCCAGCCCTCCTTCACGACAGCACAGCGTGTGGCGGCAGCCCAGGCCTCTTTGCTCAGCAAGCCTGATGCTTCCCCGTGCAGTGGAGTTTGGCGAGTTCGGCCAACAGAAAGTGGTAGATAAGGGATTCTGGATGCCCCTCTCTGAAAATTCCTCAGGAGCCTTTTCAGATGGATGGGGATGCGGAAAGGACATGAAAACAGGTAGAAGAGGAATTATTGAAAGAACTGTGGCCTTTGTCCTGGACAAGAGAAGACCCAGGAAGCCTGGGCTCTGTGCATATCGGAGGGACCGCCCTGGGCAGGTGAGTTCGGAGTGGCCTCCATGGAGTGGAGGAAGGAAAGTCAGGAAATAGTGTAAGGAAACACGCAGAAATCTCACAGAAGGAAAACGCAGCATAACGACGGGCAGATGCTTCCAGAAGCGAAAAGAACCGCCCTGGGGCGGTGAGCTCTCCATCACTGCAGGAGTTCAAGCAGTGGAAGGGGGCCCCCTTGGCAGAGGCTTTGCTAAGGCGGGGACGTGTGCCCGGTAGGAAGAGAACTCAGGGGTCCTGAGGACTGCACAGCCCTGAGAGTCTGTGGTTGTGGGAAGAGGGAGGGCGGGAAATGGGATGGAATGGGATAGACTGGGATGGAAGTGGTGGCATATTCACTGCAGGCCTGGGCCGCCCTGGCCTTTCCCTGCCCCGACACCGGACCGCGGCTCTCCCTCTCCATTCTGTCTTGGCTCTAGTGCCCTGGGACCACCAACCTCACTATTACTTTTCCTTCCCCAAATAACTACCAGCCCCCCACCCCTGCCCTAATGTGCCCTGCTTGTTGCTGGGTGGCACTACTGGATAATGGACCAGAGGACTCATTCTGGGGCTGTGTTACTTTTCTCAGGTAATATGATGCCATCCCCTGGGTACAAAGCCCTTGCCCCAGAAGCAGTGGTTGTCAGTCATTAGTGGGCCTTAGAATGAGCTGCAGAGGTTGTACAAAACACAGACTGCTGGGTCCCACCAGAGATTTTCATTCAGTAGGTCTGGCATGGTGCCCAGGAATTTGCATATCTAACAAGCTCCCAGGTATTGCTGATGCTGCTGGTCCGAGGACCACCCTTTGAGAACCACTGCTCTAGATGACCTATAAGGCCTATAACCCTAGGCCCAAGGCTGTGGATTCAGACAAACCTATGGTGGAATCCCAGCTACACCATTTATGAGCTGTGTGACGTCTGGCAGTTCACCCAATGCCTCTGTGCTCCCAATACCGGCTCTGTAAAATGTTGATGGTAATACTTTCACAGAGTTATTGTGAGGATTGAAGATGGTGATTAGCTTAGACAGTGCTGGGGACATGCTAAGTAGGCAAGTACTCAATAAATGTTAGCAACTTTTATTATCAGAATAAAACAGTGGGGATTTTAGACATCCCACGTCCACCTCCATAGGATAGTGGTGTCAGAGCAGAGAAAGGCATCCATTCTCCTCCAGTTGTGCTCCATGTGTTGGGCCAATCCCATGTTATTCTTTACGCATCTGCTCTGTGGGTGCCGGAAGGATGGGAATTCATCATTAGTAGGGCCATCCTTCAAATGTGGGTTTTGTGTTGGTGGCCAACCACGCATTCTGGGTGACTAGCTCCTGGTGCGACTCTGCAGCTTTTAGCACACAAGAATTACAGTTGGGTCATCTTAGGTCTCTTGTCACGTTTCTGTTGGAGTCCCAGAGCCCCTCTCTCTTGTCACTCATATCCTGTTATGAGGATATAATTGATAGTTATAATAATAGAAATGCAGGCTTAAGTCTTTTGCTGCAAAGTCTCAAAGTTAAGTGGAAAAATCTAGGGCTGACTTCAGATGGCCTGGAGCTGCTCTGAATGTTGCTGAAGAGGGGGACCCTCTGGGAAAATACATACCAGTTTCCACTTTGTGGGAGACATATCCTGAAGTGTGTTACTTGGAAGAGTAGCTGGAGAAATGCTTCACCCAAAGGGTTCTGTAGTCAAATTTGGGAAGTACTCCATTTCTGGTTTCCTGCTAAGAGCTCCAAGATGTACACTAGCGTATTTAAGCTTCCCAGGAGTCCTGCAGTTTGAGACACATATGTAAGTTTGTGGAACGAAGTAAACTTTGTTTACCATCAATTAATTTGGGGAAACTAGTTCTAGGAATCTACAGTTTTCCAGGTGCCTTCATAGGTAGTATCTTACCTGATTTTCAAAACAACCCTGAAAGGTAAGTATGATCATACCCATTTTATGGAAGAGGAGGCAGAGAGGTTTATAATTTGCTCCAGGTCACATTTTAAAAAAAACCTTCAATTGCATGACCTGAGAAAGAATCTGGTGCATCTGGTGGAATTTTATTTGTAGTAACAACAATCATTAAAACTAAACAAAAACAAAAAACAAGCAAAAAACAAAAACAATCCTCCCCCGACTAAATGGGAATGGTACCTATTATCTGTCAAAACCCTTTCAGTGGAGTACATTTATATTATTCATTGATCTTAGGCTCATGTTATAATTATGACGTCACCACACAGAGAGATAGAACAGCACAGGGTAAGAATGTAGATTCTGCAGCTAAACAGAGTTTAAATCCAAGCCATGTGACTCTAGGTGGGCTATTTAACTTTTCTGTCCTAATTTTCCCTCTGTACCATGTAATTTTCAAACCTATATCATAAGGTTACTACTACGATGATTCAATGAGATTTTACATGCAGACTTCTCAGAATGGTACCTGGCACATAGAAATTCAATGAAGGTATTAATTATGTTGCTGCTATTGCTTTTGTTAATAGTACTATTATTATGTAAAGTCCGTTTGTCTTGAGAACCCTTGAGAGTGGATTTGGATAGCAGCCAATAAGGTCTAAGACCTAGTTTGGCGGTCTCATTAAACAGCTGTGCAACTTTAGACAGCTCACTTACCCTCTCTGTGCCTCAGTGTCCTCTTGGAAACTCATGCCAACCATTCAACTTAGTTCACAGAATAGTTACCTGGGTAACTGATGAGAAAGTGCTTTGATAAATATAACACCAGGTCACCTTGAGTTCTCGATGTCCGCATTTGACTGGAGCATGACCAGAGAGGAAGTTGTGTAAAGGGGTTGGCTTGGGAGAACCTCTCTACTAGTCTTACTCTAGGAGCTGAGAAATGCCCTGAACTGCCAAGGCCGTTTGATCAGCAGCCGCAGTAATTATGACCAGTGTAATTTCATGGGCCTGTACGGAAGCCAAAAGCAAGTCATTAGTGGCGCTGGGAGTTTTCCTTTGCTCAACAATGGCGCCCTCATTCTGGGATTTCCCTGCTGTCCTCTGTTGACTTGGAATAGAGGGTGATTGTGTACACACACTCTCTCGGCTGGTGCATCTCAGACATCTGTTTCCTCCTGTTTATCCTCAGCTCAGGCCCTGTGTACTGGATCCAGAGAGCCAGCCCCGATCCTCTCCCGGGGCGCACTCATCACAGTCACCCTCTCCTGGGCTGGCAGGGAGAAGGAACACTCAGTGTGGATGTGTACACTGCTGGAGGGGTGTGTGTGTGTGTGTGTGTGTGTGTGTGTGTGTGTGTGTGTGTGTGTGTGTGTGTGTAGCCATCTCCTGTGAGATCAGGAGGCCTAACAAAAGTGGAATCAACTTACCTACTGCTTTTGTTCCAAGGGGAAAAAAAGCCCCCATTGGGGAATAATTTTTAGCCCACGTCTAGGGTATTCGTGTCCCTTTAATCGTTCAATCATGTAACTTTTCTGTTGAAAGCAACTACACTCCCAAGAGCAAAGTTATTAGGGAGGCGTTCAGTTCCTCAACAGTTCCCAGGAGGTGTAGACCACGGCCCCCTGGGAAAGGCGCAGCCTCTTAAGTTGCTAACCTTAATCCCCGGGGAACAGAATTGGCCCAGAATGAAAAGGCTGATCCCACAGGGAAAATAAAATAAACGAAACCACACCACCCTCTCCCCCACCAAACCACAGCCACCGAAAACCAAACATAGCAAAACCCAACACCCTAACACACCCCAGTGAGAGTTTGAGGGCAGCTCTGTTCTAAACTGTTTCTCTGAATCACTCAGATGCAAAACCAGAACAGAGGATAAAAATTAGAAACCATTTAACTTTCTTAAGTGCTTCCACAATAGCTATCCATATTTCTGTGGCCGCAGTTTTGTGGCAGAAGTTTTTCTACATTTTTTTCTTTTGCTTAAATGGTTTTATTTCACCTTATGTGAACCCCTAGCCCCCCTAAGTGGGCTAGATAAGCCTGAAACAAGTCTTTAAGCCACTTCCCAAAATGTCTGTGGGTCACCATGCCCCAGCACCTCCCTGGGGTCAGAGCTGGAAGTGGCGGTCCTCAGAGTGGGGGAATTGGAGGGAGGACTGGCCAGGCGGAGGCCCTTCAAAGGGGGGTCAGAGGTCACACAAAGATTGTGCAATTTCAACCCTTATCTGCCTCACTGAGGTGATGGGAGGGGAAGGGGCTGGAGGAGGAGCCCCCAGGCCTGGGGTGTTGAGCAGAGCAAATAAATACCGGGGGCACCTGGCAACCCTCCGATATGAGGGATGAACAAGCTCGCTCTTTGGAGGTGTGTCCTCCATTGCTGGGGACCAGTTTGGCTGCCTTGTATAAATCAAAACCTCTTGCCTTGGAGCTTTGAATTTAGTCTTTAATTCCTTATTCATTCACCCTGAAACTTATTTTTTACCCTACTCCCCCCTCTATGTTTGACAGTGTTTAAGCGGCTCTAGAGAGAAATAAGATAGAATCCTCACTCTCAAAAAGCTCTTCTTCTACTAATATTTAAAAGAAAATATCAAACACCCAGACTCCCAGCAAACAAGTGAATCTTTAGGCTGAGTCACCACGGATTTCTGATTTCTTCCTGAGGGCCTGCCCAAGATGCCATCATGCCCAGTGCTTCCAGCCTCACAATTCAGTTAGGTTTATTTTTCATACATTTTTCATGTTACAGTGGAAGGAGCTGTATACGGGGATTCTTCTGGAAATTGGGGGGGGGGGACTGGATGATCTTTCAACCCCCTGTAGCCCTGACATTCTGGATTTGTTAATTGTGTTTAATTATACCAATGATAAGCCAAGCACTATTCTGCATGTACAAAGACGAATAAGGTAGAGCACCTGTTTCTAAGCAACTTATAATCTAGTGGTAATAATATCAATACTAATACCCATAACAGCAAATAAAACATACCAACCTCAAACTCCAAGAGAAGATGGACTATTATAAAGGCCGTCAAGAAGATAGAAACAAAATACTGGGGACCACAGAGGAGGGTGGAAATAGTTCTGATGCGGGGGAGATTGAAGAGCAATTCACCAACTAAGTTAGTTTTGCTCTGGGTCCTGAAAGAACAACATGATATCGTCCAGCAGAGAATGGAAGGAAAAGCACTTCTAAGCTGAGGGAACAGCCTAGGCGAGGGCATGGCAGTGTGACCGTGAGTGGCCTAGTCCTGGGGAGTGAGCAGCTCACAGGTACATTGGGAGGGGCGATGGGAGACCCTGTTCCACCCAGAAATTCTCTACCACCACCTGACCCCGTCACTGGAAGGAAGAAAGTAAATTGTGTGGGGAGCCAGGAAGCGACCAATTAAACCCTGTTCGGGGGAATACAAAAAAGTCAGTGATATTTTAGTATGTGTGCTGGGAGATGCCTTTACATAATTCTTTATCTTAAGACAAAAGGAAAGGAGGTGTGGGGGGAGAGAAATCCTTTGCTAGCCCAGCCAGCCCAGCCCTTTCTAGGGGCATATTCATTCATTTGTGGACTTGTCACTGTGATGCTGTGTCTGCCCTCTTGAAAGCCATACATCTTACTTTCAAACCCCCCAATCGCCTTGGACCCCCTGCAGACCCCAGCATTCCCAGGCTGACCTATAGGCAGGGGGCTCACTTTCCCAGAGGTTGGCAGAGGGGAGGTGGCACCTCCTGTGCTCAGACTCTCCTTGTCCCTGGCTTTCAACAAGAGTTTTTTCTTCTCCAGGAAGGCTTAGTGCTTTTCTTAACTTTGATGCTCAAGTCCTGAAAAGCCTGCCAGCTGTGTACTTTTTCAAGCCTTTTATTTTAATTTTTATACATCTTCTTTTTCCATATCCAAGATTGCAGGGCCCTACCAGAGTGGGAAGGAGACTTAAAATAAGTCTGAAAGCCCCTCGCAAAAATATCTGCTCACAGGTCCTCTTCATTATCCCAGGGATGGCATTTCTGTACCTTCATTTCCTGCAGGAAGTTTGACAATAACACAGACACTGCAGAGATAGTGGGTGAGGAAGGCTGACCTGTTTGGCGGCTTCTGAGCCGGTTGAACAGAGCCAATCACTCTCCCTCTCTCTGAGTCTTTATCCGCAAAATGACCTTTCTTAGCAGGGCTGTGATGAGTAAGTGAAAGTTGCCCTGTGCCATGCTTGATACATAGCTGCTAATATGGCTAGGTTTTTCATTTGACAGGTGATGCTAAGCTCTTCTGTGGCATTTTTCTGTTCAAGCCCAGTTATTTGGGGGAAAAATAGTGGACTCTCCACGTCAAGCTAACTAGCTTGTCCCTTCCTCTGGGGTGGCACACCGCTTCTGGTCTTAACTTTGTTAGCCTCGTACCACGTAAAAGCTGACATCTCTCCACAGTCTGCCTCACATGTGGGTGGAAAGGCACCAGCCCACGTTCAGGCCCGTCTAAAGAGCCCATGTTGTTTGCTGTTCCCCGGGCCTGCCCGCACTGCATCTGAACTTTCCCCTATTAGTCACTGCTTTGGCTGGGAGAGTGGAAGACCCCTGTTAAACTGAAATCCGTTATCTGGGAAACGCATTAAGCCATTAACAGCCGGACACAAATTAGTTTATCAGACAGGGGCTGGACTTGCAGGATTTCAGAGTGAAAAGGAGCTTCACAGATCATCAGTTTATAGGCAAGGGAAAGAAAGTTCACAGGGGAGCAGGGCTTTGGGATTCTAAGCCTCGAACCCTGCTTTCTGGCCTGGCTCTCCTCCCCTCCTTATTCTGCCTTGAAGAGCAAGATGGACACTCCCACTTTTATTTAGGAGATATTTATCACATGTCTACTGAAGCTGGGCTAAAATTCAGAGAAGCAGACAGGAAGGAAGATAGACGTGGGAATAAGTGAACGCTGGTTGATGTGGGATGGATCCCTTGTATGCTGGGGATGGAAAGGTCTGGAACATAGGACACTGTCAGCAAAGGGCAGATTCAGCCTCTGGGAGGGGGGGCGGTCAGCACCACCAGGGGTTGCCCAGTACTAGGACCTGAAGTCCTGCCTTGTGGCTACCATGAGAGTATAAGAGAGTTCACGCTCAGGGAGCTGGGCCAAGCTGGGGGTGTTACTACCTGCAAGGGTCAGCGCTGAATGGTCAGGCCCAGGGGATGGGTCAGAGGCCATGAGCTGAAAAAAGAGGCGGACAGCTGGGAGGAACCAGACCGCACTTCAGGGCAGATCTCCACAGGCCTTGTTCCCACCGGCTCTGTCCTATGTGGCCCACACATAGAGAGGCTGATCTCTTTCTCTGAACCCATATCGAAGGCCTTGATGGGAGATTACAGAAATGAGAAGGAGAAGAAAGGTGCTGGGAGAGGCAGCCTGGTGAATGAGAAACAGCTCTTCAAGGTGTAGTAGGAGGTTTAAGGAGCCACGTCTGTCCCTGAAAATCTGCAGGGTCCTGACACCTACTTGGGTGAACGCACAGCCATTACCCCTTGGAGCCACTCATGGCATCTGTGGCTTGCTGGTGACATCAGCCTCCTTTTCTATACACGTCTCCTCGCTCAGGTCCTTATTCTGTCTCCCCTGTGTGATTTCAACAGCGTTCCAACTGGTCTCCGTCCCTCCAGCCTCCACCTTGTCAAAGCCATCCTCTTGCTATTAATAGAGAGGTCCTCCTAAAATGGGAACTTGGTCAAATCACTCTCCTGATTTATAAGAATTAAGGGTAGAATCCCCTTTATAGGGACCTAGCCTGCTCCAGCCTAACAAATTGCCCCACTTCCTGCCACTTCATCTCCACATTCTGACCACACAGAACTTGCCATGCTTTTTCACTTCTCTGCATCCTTGAACGTGCTATTCTATCTTCCTGGGATGCATGCCTCCTCTTGTCTAGCCTGGCTTCATCCTTCCAGATGCAGGCCAGCGTCACCACTCTGAACTTCTTCCATGCCTCCCAGTCTTGTTCGTAGGTTTTTTTCTTTCTGGCCCAGCTGTACACTGTATAGCCCTCTTCTGAAGCGCCTGTCACATTGCATTGCAACTGGTGGTGTATGTGTCCACCTTCCACTAGACTGTGTGTGTGCATGGTAAGAGTACACACACACACACACACACACACACACACACACACACACACACCCCGGAAAGGAACTCCTCTGATTCTCAATACCCAGCACAGAGCCAGGTAAGTGCATCATGGTAGATGATCAAGGAGAATTTGCTAAACAAGGTAACATACCTGTGGTCTGAAGGGTGTGAGACCTGAAAGGCAAGGCCACAGGATTTATTCTCTTAATTAAAGCTGGGACAGGTGCCCTCTCAAAATCCCCAGCCCTCAAATTCCTCCTTGCACCATGACTGGTGTTTTCCATCTTTGACCAACAAAGCTTTTGATTGGGAACCAAATGCTCATTCAGTGACTTCCGGGAGACCTGTAGTTTTTTGATGTTCTGGGTATCCTAGAGAATGTGATAAACCTATACGTGTTTCCCCAGAAAATGCACAGACGTCCAGTCACAGCGTTTTTTCATAACCAGAAGGTTTCTGGACTCCAAGAACCCCTGGCTTGAAACAGCTGCAGTAGAGAGCTTGTGTTTTGCTTTTCTGGCCAATACGATTTTGTCAAGATTTATTTTAAGAAAAAAAAAGTTATTTAGAATCTTGTTTTCCAATACGTAAGTATATTTCAATATGGAATATACTTTTTAAAATGATACCTGCTTTCCCCTTTCTGTGTTTCCCTAGGATGTGCCCCTCCCTGGAGGAGCAAAGGTGACTGCCTTTATTACATTCTCCAGAAATATGTGTGGAGATGTACATAAAAGGGTCTCTTGCAGACATTCAGTCTAGGTCAGGGCCTCTGGCAGGATGTGGGATGTGCTGCCTGGGTCTGGCTCAGTCCTCATTGCAGAGGAAGCTGCATGAACTTAGAGTAGGACAGTTGTCAACAGTTTTCAGTTGGGAAACATTTACTGAGCTCCCACTCTGAGCCATACACTGTTCCAGGCCCTTGGGGACACCATGGAGTTTCTAGCCCAATCGGATGATGCAGAAAATAAACAAGAATACAAGTTAGCTAAGTTTACAAAGTGAGCAGAACAAGGAAGGAAAGATGACTGTAATGAGATAGAAGAGTGTGGGAAGGAGAAGGTCACTACAGGAAAAGTCAGAAGTCCCTCTGAGGAGGTGACATGAAAATGAGACCATGGTCAGGTCTAGGGGAAACTGTGATCTAGGGAGCGAGGCTGTCAGGTGCAAAGGTCCTGAGGTGGGAAGGATTTCCATGTGTTTTTTTCTCAGTGCAGCTTGCAGGATCTTAGCTTCCCCACCAGGGATCAAACCTGGTCTCCCGGCATTGGAAGCTGAGTCCTAACCACTGGACTGCCAAGGAATTCCCCCTCCGTGTGTTTAAGAAAAAGAAAGAATGCCACTGTTGCTGGAGCACAGAAGTCCGAAGGAGAGGCTGGGAGATGAAGTTGTAGGCCATAGAAGAGTTGGGATTTTTCAACTATGAAGGGAAACCAAATCCTGAAAGCTTTAGTCAGGTAGGGCAACATTTTGATCTAACTGGCATGTTTTAAAGATCACTTTGAAAAGATAAGGACCCATTTTATCACCTCCTGTCATTTTGTACAGTTTTGACTACTGAAATGAATGTGTAATAAGGCCATTGCATGAGTTCTCATAGCTCTCCATCAGCAGGGGAGAGCCATCCCAAGATGTCTGAGCGGCCCCAATCAGATACAGCCCTGAGGTCTGGGTGGCTAGTGTCATCTTGCCTTGGGGAGCTGAAGGATTTCTGAGCCTTTTCAGGGTACTGAAAACTGCTGGGGAGCCCTGGAGGATCACTGCCAGATTAGGGGGTGCTAGACCCAGGCCAAGGGTTGGGCAGGAAGGTGTGGAGGTGCCCAGCCCCCAAAGTCTCAGAGGAGGGCACAGGGTGGAGGGGACAGGTCCCTAGAAAGAGCCCGTGGCAGGTGGGAAAGGCAGAAGAGGAAACAAAGGCCACAGAGCCTCTTCCTCTGTCCGCCTGTCGTTGCCTGCCCCCTCCTCCTCCCCTCCACTGACGTCCTTTCGTTGGCAGCAGCAGCCAGGTGTGTTTGAAAACACTCGAGCCCCGTCCTTCACGTAGCAGGAAATAAATGCTGCTGGGGAAGCGGCGTGTGGGCTGGCGCGGGTGTGTGCGTTGCGTGGGGAGCGGTGCAGGGGGCGGAGTGGGGTGGCGATGGTGCATTCACCTCCAGCTGCTCCGGGGTCGGCAGCCCCAGAGCCGCCACTGTCAGACAACTTGGATGAGTTCGGTGCAGAAACAAAATGCAGACGGAGCTGAGCACACTCGGTTAGGGGCGCGGGCTGTGTCTGGGCTTAGGAGCCACGAGGACCGAGGAGCCACTGACTGCGCTCCCGCAGCCCCCGGCCCATCAGACCTTCCCTGTTTCTGCCTAGTCGGCTCCGCCTACCCACGCCCTCCCCGAAAGAGTTAAGTACCTCCCCCTCCCACCTCTGCCCCTTCCCCTCCCCTCCCCCCGGCCCCCGCCCCCGCCATGGGGAGCCGGCCAGTTGAAGCGCCGGGGGCCACGCGGGGCAGCCCGCGGGCCGGCGAGGAGGCGGAGAGCCCGCCGGCCCCGACCCCCCTCCGCCGCGGCCCCAGCGGCCCCCGCGCTGCGAGGCGCGGGCGCTCGGACGCAGGGGGAGTTGTTTGATTTGGCGGAGGCGGGGAGGCCGGCTGGGAGCGAGCGAGGGAGGCACTAGAGCCGGGCAGCGCGGGCGCCGGGCTCCTGAGGAGGGTCCCCGCGCTCGCGGCAGCGGCCCCGGGCGGGGGCGAGGCGGCCGCGGGCGCCGGGGATGCCCGGAGGGGCCGGGGTCGGAGAGGACGACTCCGGACGGGGCGGCCCAACCTGCCGGGCGCGCGGGCAGGTGCTTCGGCCCCCTCCCCCCTTTTTTTCCTTTTCCTCTTTCCCTTCCCTCCTCTTCTTGAAGTAAGATGAGCGTGATGCTGTGGCGCTGGGACCAGAATAACACCACCATGAAGCTGGTAAGGGTGGACTGCAGCCCTCACTCCCGGGGCACTGCTCTACTTTTTATTCCTCACCCCACCCCACCCCCCCAGCCCCATTAGGAGCTGTCTCCCGTGACGGAAAGCCCCTGAAGTGCATCCAGTTCTTGGTATTTCCCTTATTGTTTTGAAAATAGATTTCAGGTTTTTTTTGTTTTTTAAGCCAGGAAAGTCGATGTGCGTCTATGTGTGTGTGAGCGATTGAAGGCGGGTGGGATGGGCTGCGTTATCTCCCAGACCCTTACACCTAGGAATTCCTGGGGCTTTCTAGGGTTGCACACGCTGGGGATTGTCTCCTGCGCGTAGGTCGGAGCTCTCTATGCGGGTCCCGGGTCAGCATGGCCTGCCCCCCTCTCCCCACCCCGCCCCCATTGTGTTTTGATAGTTTGGGGATGCGCGCGAGTGTTGATCTCTATTGCTGTTTGGCTTGTTCGGGCAAACAAACGCGAGCCCAGCTTGAATATACACTGCGACCTCTCCTCCCGCCTCTCACAATGCCTTAGTTTTCTTTCAAGCTTGTAAGAACCGTCTAGGCTGCAGGTACTTTTTCTCTCCTCCGATTTCAAAAATAACCGCCCATAACTCCTGGGACGGCATAGGAGAGCGGCATTTTCCTCTCTGCCCCAGGAAGTCTGAATTGTTTCTCCATCACAAGGAGAAAATGTGATCGGAAGGCTCTTCTTTGGGTTTTGCTTTTGTGATTTGTTTTTTATCTGATGGTTTCAGCTGGCGGGGACCTTAATTCCCCATTGAAGTCAGTCAGCGCTGAGGCCAAGTGAGTTACCCCCTTGGATATCAGCTTCCTCCTCAGTAAACTGGGCAAGTTTTCACCTTGTAGAGCGGGTGCAAGGATAAGGAATTATATTTGTAGGTTTCTGACCCAAGATAAGGATTCAATAAGGAATAAGTATTAATAAACTGGAATTGATACTTATGGGGTGAACTCTTTAAAGATGCTACCAAAAAGAAAAAAAAAAGTCATAGCAGCTGCAGTGGATACCAAGATGCTAAATCAATCTAAGCTGGTTCTTCATATAATGAACTTATTTGCTGGAAAAATGGCACCTTGCTTTTCATACTTCTTGTGTTGTGTTTGGCCTGTCTAACTTTAAGCTACCGTTTTACAACTTCGTTTAATGTGCTGTGACATTAGCAGATGTTATGCACCTTTGCTGCACTGTGCCAGGACTCCAGTTCCCTAATCCTTTCCTGAAATCCTTCTCCAACCAGACTGTTGTGGGAGAGCCCAGAGTTTCACACATTTTCTCTCCAAGCTACACCTGAGATGCTACTTTAAGATACAGCCGAGGAAAGTTGGGTCCTGGTCTGGACTGGGTAGTGTCAGGCTGCCAGACCTAAATACTCTCAAGAAAAAAAAGAAGAAAAAGAGTTATTTCCCAGGCAGGGAAAACGTGGAGTATCCCAGGGGATGGTTTTCTAGAGCTTGGTGGCAGGTGGCTATGGTAAGGGCTGGGATGTCCTCACTGCTCCAATACAGCCTCCCTTTAAGCCTATGGAGGGAGCATTCCCCAATATGAGTCTCACTTTTCGAATGAACTGTGAGGACCACCCAAGGTAGTTGTGGTCTGACCAAAGTACTCCTGTGCCAGGTGGGGGAGGGGCTAGAGGCACTCAAACAACCTGGGAGCATTGGGGGAGGCGGCAGCTACTGTCCCAGGCAGGAACAGCTGATGACTGCGTCTTGACGTTCAGAGAGCCTCTGCTACCCTCAAGGATGGGCCTCAGCTTTTTCGCAGAATCCTAGAAACCACGACACATCATTAGTTGACACCTCATTAGTTTGTCTTTGGTTTCATCATGTACTGTTTGATTTACCAGTTATGTTGTCTGTTTCCTCTGTGCAGAGCCCTTTCGTGGTGGGAGGCCTTGCTCCTTGTGAAAGACTTCGCTCTCAGGTGATTCTCAGTTTGAATTCCAGCCTTGTCACTTGCTCGTCTCCGAATCAGTTTTCCTCTTCTGTAAAAGACGGTTTTATAGCCCTCTTTCCCAGGTTGTGAAAAGATGAAATGAGAATATAGAAACAGGATCCAGGGCCAAGTCTGATATATGGGTACCTAAAAATGGGAACAACAGTAGTTGTTATTATTATCTTCTTCAAAGGTAAATGTCCTGCTCTCCATTGTGCTCTTGGGTGAATGGTTTTTTCTCCTAATGAGCTTGAGGAAAACAAACCTTTTTTACGTTTGAGTCATTAGTGGCCCTCTGTAGGAAGGAGCTCTCTGGGAACATCTTGGAAGTCAATTGTGTGTGAATAACCATTCCAGAATGGGGCCTGGGGCCAGAGGTGGGTGCCTGAACTTTTATCACTGATGCAGTTCAATAAACATGAAGTCAGTAAACCCACAGCTTGCAAATTCACCTTTCTGATTGAATACTGGAACCAAAGGTTTTGCTTCGTGTTCTATTTTAAGGTTAATTGGATCAAAATACGGCTAAGAGTAATTAGAGGCAGAACTTGCATCTTTATGTATTATCTCTGCAGGGGGATGTCAGAAAGGCACCTGCCCACCTAGGGTAGAAGGCAGTAGCTGATAAATCCTTCTCTGTTCAAATCCCATCTGACAGGGTCACAGAGCCTTTGATAAAAGTGAGAGGAGGTGACTGCTCAAGCCTGAAGCACCCACTGGGAGGGGGTAAGCACAGGCCTAGAGCATGATGTAGATGGTTCTGACATCCTTATCACCCCCCTTCTCACTTCCCTTCTTTTAGATTCTTTCAACTTGGGCAGGGCAAGGAGAAGAAAATGAGGCCACTTCTGGAGCATCTAGTGTCCTCTGAGAAGTGGCAGAGCCATCAAATGGGGAGAGGAAAAGCAGGGTGGGGCGGCCACCCTTGCAGCCTGTCCTCAGGCAGAGAGACAGGCACACCAGCTAGAGAGGCCCACAGTCACAGCTCTGTTCAGGAACAGCTAGCCATGTGACCTGGCTGCATAACCTCTTCAGCCTCGCTTTGCTCATCTGTAAAGGGGTACCACAGTGCCTCACAGGGTTACCGTGAGAATTAGAAAGAAGTGTGCTGCAGGCTCTGAACTCAGGGCCCAGCAATGAGTTGACAAGTGGCGGACGGTTGCTCCTGTGATTACAAGGTGGTCCAGTAGTGGGTGCATGTCTCTGTGCACAGAGGAAACACTCAACAGAAATATTCCCACTGTTAACAGTGCTCAGTTCTGGGGGGAGATTATCAAGGATTATTTTTGGTCTATACTTTTGCTTATATTTCAAATTCTGTGCAATGACCATACTTTACATTTATCATCAAGGAAATATAGAAATAATAGTACTGCTAAAATAATCGTATAATGAATGTTCATCATATTAGTAGCTACTTTACTTTGAGCTTTGATCCTTTACTTTGAGCTTCATTCCGTTTCATCCCTGCCATAACCCTATGAAGGAAAAACTACTGTTACCCCATTGCTCAGATGAGGAAATTAAAGCTTAGAGAGGTAAGTGACTTGCCTAACATTCCAGGGTTAGTAACTTGTAGACCCTCTGCCTTGTCTGATGGCAAAGTCTTTGCCTTGAATTCCTCCGTCATAAAACTGTGAGCGCATCCTGGGGACCGGTGGGGCCTTCTGCTGAGCTAGGTATGTGTGAATGTGCTGTGTACAGGCCTGTGCTTACCTCTGGGCTTTCTCCCTGCGAGGGGCCTCTCTGTGAGTTGCTACCCACTATTATCCTCCTTGGCCAGGGAGATGCAGTGAGCGAGGTGAAGAGGAAAGGAAACACAGTGAGAGGGGCTGGGTTGGGTCATTGCCCTTCAGTGTCCTGGAAAACACTTATGGGGCCCTTCCTCAAAATGGGGGAGAAAGTCGCTCTGAACGAAGAATAGTTGAGAATAATGATGATGAGGGAATGCGCCTCTGACCTTTGACCTTTCCCCAGAGAGCCATTGATCACGGGCCCCTTGGTCCTGCCCACAGCCAAGCTAACAAGCAGATTAAAAGAGGTCAGTGGGTTAAAGGGCCCTGTCTGCCTTTCTGCAGTTATACTGCTTCCTCCCAAAGGCAAGGATGCCAGGACACTGCAGAGCCCACGTACGACCAGCTTCTGTGTTTAAAATGCAGTGGTCCTTCCACTCTTATTTGTCTTTCTGTGCATAGAAAAGTGACAACTTTTGCTTTTTTTCCGGATAAAGCTCGTTGACTACTCACCTGAAGGTATTCCCTTCTTCTCCTGGAAAATACCAGCAATTTCAACTCTCAGAAACTTCTAGAACTTTCTCCTGCTTTCCACTAATTGTAACTGGCATAGATTTTTACCATATTCCAGGTACTGAAGTCATCATGTCTTTTCTGTTCATTCCAAAAGTCTCCAGAGCAGGAAATTCCATCCTTTCCTGGAGAAACCAGGTTGAAATATACAGGAACGTTTCAGTATGCATTTCTGCTATAGGTAATGAGCCATCATAGCCTTGATAGACTTTTCAGAATTGAAACCAAAGCATGTAAGGAAGGTTTTGGCTCTGGTTAATTACTGAGAAAATAAAGAAATGGATATCGGGAGGGGAGGAAAGAAAACCGCTGAAATTAGTGACTTCCTTAGGATGACATTTTAAGGTAACACATTTTCCTTCATTTCGGTGTTGATATGGATGTAGAGATTTATAATTGGTCCCTCTGGTGACCCAGTAGTGCTCGCATTACTTTTGCCATTGTTTTTGTGTGGAGCCGGCAAAATATGTATATTTTTTGGTTTTGTTTCTGGTTTCTGTCATAAAATGCCAATCACCCAGAAGGCATGTGGCTAAGCTTTTCTTCAGGGTGTCTGGGCTCTCCAGGATATGTGGACCAGACTGCCGTCATCCATCTAGCTGCGAGCCTAGGGTTCCTGGCTGGGTGACACAGGGGCTGTTCCCAAGGGTTGTTCGTTTTGACTCAGATGTTGCAGATGTGCTGGCTCTCATGTTACAGGAGTAGCAGCCAGGGAGGTGGAGAGGCCGTGAAAAGAGGGGCGAGGATAGAATAAGTTGACAGATAGTGTTTAAACAGGGTAATAAGAGGTATGATGGAGATGTTTGGGATGGCTGGGGGTTAGGAGAGGATGGTCCTTGCCACCACAGATACTCATTACATCCATTCAGAACACTGTGGTGGGGGACAAGGGTTAGCGCCTGCGTCATCTTTGTCATAGTAGACAAGGGCAACATGCTCAAAGGAACATGATAGGACCCAAAACACAAATCTGTGGGAAGGAGTGTGCTTCAAACGGGGATTTACCAGCTCAAGTATGTGCCCTGGGCTTTTAAGAGGATGTATATCTGCAGAGGCTCCAGGGGGAGTCTTGGTCCACAGCGGTAGCTCCTGCCAACTCCTCTGGCCTTGTTACCAAGGTGAAGTTTCAGGAATGCAGGCTGCTCACTATGTCATTCCTGGTAGGAAACCTTGTGGGATCCTGCTTACTAGTGGATGAAGCTCAACTGCTCCATGGCATTCAAGGCTCTCTAGGTGATGGCAGTGTTTTTGTTTTTGTTTTAATTTAATTAATTAATTTATTTTTATTTTTTGGCCGCACCGTGCAGCATGTGGGATCTTAGTTCCCCGACCAGGGATCGAACCTGCACCCCCTGCGTTGGAAGTGTGGCGTCTTAACCACTGGCCCACCAGGAGAGTCCTGACAGCAGTGTTCTAAATCTTGCTCTGCAGGGCCTCCAGATAGAAGCTGTTTGTTCTAATCAGCATGGTCAGCCCTGTGATTTTCCGCTTTCACTGCTTCCTGGGACTAAATACTTCTTCCATCTGTCCATGTTCTATCCCATCCTCCAAAGCTCAGATCAAGTCCCCTTTCTCCTAAGAAGCCCTGCCTGACCACACACTCTCTGGGGATCTCTGACAGGCAGTAGCGCTGACCCGCCTTTGACCCCATACTGCCCTGAATCCTTGTGCTGCTTGTGTGTGTGCTGTGTCTCTGCCGTCAGAGTGGTGGTTGGTTGTGTAGATGGTCAGCTTCACTTCCTTCCCAGCTCTGCCACCAACAGTCTGTGTGCCCTTGGAGAGTATCGCTTCATCTCTCTGAGGCTTCATTTCTTCATCTATAAAATGGTGAGGATAACTCTTCCAAACTTGGGGTTGTTTGATAAAATATATGTATTTTGAGCAGCACCTAGCACATAGTAAATGCTCAATAAATGTTTGCTGTTGTTCCAATGATGATGATGCATTCATTCATTCGACAAGTATTTATGAAACATCTACTACAAACGGGGATACACGAGTAAACAAAAAGCCATTTTTGCCTGCATGGAACTTATATTTTAGTGGAGATGATAAGCAAAATCTGTATTTTTATGTTGACGAATGCTATGGAGAAAAATACAGCAAAGTAAGAAGAAGGATAGGGAGGGTGGGAGAGGTCTCTCTTTAATGTAGAGTGGTTAAGTAGGGCTTTACTGCAAATGTGACATGGTTGTTTAATAATAATTATTATCATTATTATCACCCCTCAGGGAGGCATTATAAGTAGGCGACTGTATAATTTATCATCCAAGCCGGCACACTTCTGAGAGTGAAAGGTGGTACTATGAAGAACGGCACAGGGATACAGGTGTAAATCAGTCCTGTCCTGGGCAAAGTGAGACGCTTGCATATTTATATTTGGTTACTCCAAGCATCTAGATTGGCTAAAATGTAGTATCACGTCAGAAAGGCCTGGTCTGAATCCTTGGTTCTGCCACCTCCTAGCTGTGAGATCTTGGCCAAATCATTTAATCTCCTTACATCTCAGTTCCCTCCTATGTTATGTATACCTAAGAGGGATTTTATGAGAATTAAATGAGATGATGCAAGTAAAGTATTCGGGGCAGAACCTGACACCTCATAAGCAGTTAATAAAATTTGATTACCATTATCCTCGCCAGATCGAGGGTATCACCAGATTGTTCTTTTTTCCTCTCTCACTGTGCCAGGGGAGTGGCTGAGGATATGCAAGGTGGGTGAATGTCAGGGTTGGAAATCTGGCCGAGCAGGGGACTTGGGAGATGAGCTGGCTCAGTCTGCAAGGTAGTTGCTTCCATCCCTACTCACAGAATGTGTGAGTCACACAGCGTTTGGGCGCTGGACTCAAATGCCCGTTGGGAGACTTTGTGCCCAGGCAGCCACAGGAAGAGTTGGACAGTGGAGTCTAGGACTAACAATCTTGGGATGTTCATTCAGGAAGGGGCCCCATGACTAGTGGCCCCTAACAATCCACTTCACCACGGCGGAAGCAGAGACTCAGAGATGAAATGACCTGCCCAAGGCCTCATGGCTTGCAAGCAGTTTTAATACACCTGCCATTACCCATCTAGCAAACTGGTGTAACAAAGTTTATAAAGAGAAGTTTATAAAGAGAAGAGAGAGCACTTAGAATTCCACCTGGAAAAGCCATGTTTCTTTGGAAATGGGCCGCAGATGACGTAACCCTTCCATATCCCATTACCCGGTACTTGGCTAATCTTTGTACGAAACTTGTTTTGGTGAAACTTGAGCCTGGAAAAGCCAACTAGAGTATATTACTTTCTCACTGTTGAATGCCTCCTAGACTTGGGCTAACATTTAATCTAAAGAGTAAGGTGATATTTCCTGAGATAGCAATGAGTTCATGTTTTGAAATTAAATGAACTGAGTTTATTGTGTCGGTTGGCTTTTTCTTTTTCCAAGCGCTAACCACAGTAGTAAATGTTCTCTCCACAGTAATGTCTGGCTGCCGTATGGGGAGGAGCGGGGAACTATAGACACGGTAGTGTTCAGTCCTCAGAAGTTGTCTCACTGCCTCTCTGGTTAGGTACTATTCCAGATTGAACTATATTTTGGTTTAAAGGGGCCCCTATTTGAATACATAGATTTCTGACCCAGGAAAACGTGGGGACAGCTAGGTTTGTGTTACTTTATATTTTCTGAATCCATGCTGCATGCCCTCTGCCCTCTCTCCCTCTTAAGTTGCTTCTCACTCAGTGAGAGGGGGCTGCACATCTACCTTACACCAGGGAAAGAGGAGAAAAGTTCTCGGACATGGGCCTCCCTGGTGGCGCAGTGGTTGGGAGTCTGCCTGCCGATGAGGGGGACGTGGATTTGTGCCCTGGTCCAGGGGGATCCCGCGTGCCGCGGAGCGGCCAGGCCCGTGAGCCATGGCCGCTGGGCCTGCGCGTCCGGACCCTGTGCTCCGCAACGGGAGAGGCCACAACAGTGAGAGGCCTGCGTACCGCAAAAAAAAAAAAAAAAAAAAAAAGTTCTCGGACGGAAAATTAGTCAAAAAAGAAAAAGCATGTATATAATCAGACAACACTAGGAATCTGGAGTTCGGTGCGTTATCCTTTAACTTGGTTCCCGGAAGCGTTCTATATTGTGAGAATGTGGAGATTGATATATGGCTGTAGACGTCTTCAAGGAGACAATTGGGGTTTCAAGGCTGTATATGGTGCAGTTTCAAGATGTTTCAGTTGCTAAGCTCTGTTGGTTATGTCTCCGGAGTAGCCATTGTGGGTAAAGAATCCCCTTTCCCATGCCCCCACCTTGCTTTCGGCTCGCCTGGTCCCTCTGCAGATGCCTGCTAGACGCCTGCAGTTGAATCTCCGTCATCTTTGCCTTCCCTGGAACCAACATAGCACCTGGCACACATACATGTTCAATGAATGAAGCAACTGTAAAGTCACCAATTTGATTTTTCATCATAATGCAGTGGGTTTTTTTTTTTAGTTTTAAAATTCTGTTTTTAAAATTTTTTTTGAAGCATAGTGGATTTATAATGTGTTAATTTCTGCTGTATAGCACAGTGATTCAGGTACGCATATATATATTCTCTTTCAGATTCTTCTCCATGATGGTTTATCACAGGATGTTGAATAGAGTTCCTGTGCTATACAGTAGGACCTTGTTGTTTATCCATCCTATATATACTATTTTGCATCTGCTAATCCCAAACTCCCAATCCTTCCCTCCCCCCATCATGCAGTGTTGAATCCCATAAAATGTCGTGTTGTGTACTGTAAGGTTAATGAAATAGCTGGAGTGAATCTGAGCAGTAGCTGGCAGGGGTTCCTGGGTTCTCTCTTGGGGTTCCCAGTCAGTCTGGGTCCAGGCTGCAGTTTGGTTCCCTCCCAGTAGAGGTCCACGCCAGGTTCAGTGTGGGTTGAATGTTTTGGGGTTCTGCAGCTGCTTAGGAGGACCAAGAGAGTGGCCGTTATTCCAAGAGTTTTCTGATAGCATGGCTCCCGGGTGGCTCCCCAGGCATATTGGGCCTGGGAAGCATGAGGGGTGTGGCTGTGGAGCTCTGCCCTGCGCCTCCCCAAGAGGCGGTCCTTTCCACATCTCCCCTTCCCTCCCCTCCCCCCTCCTTCTCACACACATGCATAAAGATAAGACCTTTACCTACTCTTGTTGGAGATCGGGGTTCAAATCACCAGGCCATTTAAATGGGAAATCAAGTTATCACGAGGCCCAGTTATCTCAGGGTTTTACTGTGTGTCCCAGCTGGAAGTTGATGGTTCTGGGGCTCAGCTCTTTGCAGGTGGAGTTCATTCACCTTGTACTATATGTAGGGTGTAGCTGTGCTCTGGGAGCAGAGGGATGTGGGGATCTGATGAAGACCTTTTGATTCTGATGTTTGGTGTCACCTTTGCAAGAAGAGAAGCTTCAGGCCGTGCTGCCTGTCCCTCTGAATTTCCCTGGCCCAAGACTGTCAGCTAGAATGGTGGTCTTATACTTGCTCCAGGTTGGGAACATTCTGTGTGTGCCAGGGGAAGGCAAAGATGATGACGACGTCATGGCTCTCCTCCCAGGGTTTATGTTTTGGCGGGCTTCTCTCCACAGAGTGAGCAAAAGCTCAGGTAGTGGCCTGGGAAAGGCATTCTTTGGGTAGGAGTGTTGTTCCGGGGTGATGGGGGGGTGAGATTGTTCTGGTTGTCAGAAAAAGGGGAGTTTAAAGATTTCTGAGGCTTTTATCCGGGGAGAGCTGGGCTTTCACACTGTCACTGGCCGAAATCAGGACCTCAGGAGGAGGAGTGGGTCAGAGAGGGAGGGGGATGGGACATGGCGGATAGGCTTGGTAGTGCCATGTTGGAGTTATTTATATCATTTTCCAAGTTTTATTGAATTCTTATCTAAACTGTGACCCAAATTATGCAAGGGGGATGTGAATGCAACATAAATCAAGGCTGTGCCCTCCTCCCTCCCTAGGGACAAAGACAGGTGGCCTTTACTAACCTGGGTAAGCACCTTTTTGGTACGCCCCTTTTAACTCCCCAAATCCAAGGCTTCTGATAAATTGTGAAGAACATGACGTAGGCCTGAGTGCAAAGGAAGGCTTCCTGCCTTATCTCCTGTGAATTGGCCACAGGGTTGACCTAACTGGACTTCCAGGTGGAGACTCTGAACAGTGAGAGAAACAGGGCCAGAGTCGCCTGCACCCCAGAAGTGAAAGAGACCGCATGGAACCTGACTCTTGCCTTTAAACACAGTCATCCCACCCACCAGTAACCTGAGACCCCAAAGAGTACTAGTCTCTGCCAGGTCAGATTAGACCCAGCATCTCCTGTGGGTGTGCAGATGCGGCCAGAAATACTACTGGTGCTTCCTTCTTTGGGGAATCCAATGGGATCTTGGGAAAGAAGGAAAAGCTGAGCGTTTCTGCTCTTCCCCAACGTGCTTCCGTGCCTTCAAGCTCTTAACAGACCAGCGGGAAGGGCCAGGCTAACACAGGGGGAACACGCTTCTACAAATGATCAAGCACGAGCTGTGTGCCAGCCCCTGGTAGGCACAGGAAACCAGTGTCCCTGAGAGCTGTGGTCTAAAGCAGGACATGATCATCGTCCAGAGGCTGTAGATTGAGTACTGTAGGAGATGAGAGGGAGGCAGCCTGTATGGTGCGTTGATTTTGGAAATAGAACTTGGTCTACATCACCATCAACTTGGCCCACGAGTTACTTGTCTGAGCCTCAGTATCTCTATCTGGAAGATTGGTGGAATCCTTTCCTCTGGGGGATGTCAGAAATCTAAAGGAGATACGTATGTCGTAGCAGGATGGCATACCTAGAGATTTGCCAGTACACAGCAGGTGCCAGAAAAGTCAGACTCCTCTGAACTTAGATGCAGCAAGGATGGGCACCGTAGGGAAACCTTGAAAATCTAAGTCTTGGCACTGGGCTTGCAAAATAGGCAGAACTGGGGACAGAAGAAAGGAAGGGCTCCAAACAGGGTGAGTGGCAAGTCTAAAGAGACTCCCGTTTTTTTTAAAATTCTTTTTCAAGTTCTTTTCCCAGTTAGGTTATTACAGAATGTTGAGCAGAGTTCCCTGTGTTATACAGTAGGTCCTTGTTGGTTATCTGTTTTAAATATAGCAGCGTGTACATGCCAATCCCAAACTCCCAATCTAGCCCTCCGAGACTCCCATGTTTTGATTTTATGAAATTTCTTTTATAATTTAGCAGCAGAGAGGATCAAGAGTATGACCACTGGGTTTTTTGAGCCCAGAGAGAAAGGACTGACACTCTCTCCTCCTCCAAGGAGCCTGTTGCCAGTCCCACTTTTTACTTTCTTCGTTCTGAGCAGTGTGGTTCCAAGGACAATTTAACATGAATATTTCCAATTTAATATGTCCCAGATGTGGCACTGAGTAACCCCTCAGACTGTCTCCCATCCTCACTCTTCCTACTTCTGAAAGTCGGCCTTCCTCAACCTTGGCACTAATGACATTTGGGGCCAGATAATTATTTACTTTTAATTTATAGCAGCATCCCTGGCTTCTACCTATGGTAGCATATTTAGTAGGGACCCCCCCAGTCGTAACAGTCAAAAAATGTCTCCATAAATTTCCAGATGTGCCCTAGGGCGCAAAATCACTGCTGGTTGAGAACCGCTGCAGTAAGTGGTCCTCTGTTTAGCAGAGGCTCTAGCCACTGAGGAATTATCTTGGAGTCCTTTCCTGCCCTCCTTCATCCCAATAGCAAGTACTTCTGCTTGAACCTTGCCAACAGATCTAGAATCTGACCACTTCTCATTTTCTCACGTGGCACCATCATCTTTCACTCAGAGAGCTGCAATGGCCTCCTAACTAGTCTCCTAACTAGTCTCCATAGTGTTACTATTGCCTGCCTGCAGCCCATTCTCCATAAGGCACCAGAGCGTTGCCAAAAGAAAAATGGCGCCACTTCATTCTCTTGCTTCACGTATATTTCAGTGGCTTCCCTTTGCACAAAGAATATAATCCAAACTTATCACCTTGGCTTAGAAGCCCCTGCACCAAGTGCTCTGCCTGCCTCCCCATGTGTCATCTCTACCTCCTTCGGCTGCTCACCAGGCTCCCGCACCATCCTGCCTTGAACTAACCATGTCTTTCCCACCTAAGGGAGTTCGCCTACAGTTCACTTGACCTGGAATGCTCTTCTCCCCACTTTTTTTTTTTTTTTTTTTTTTTTTTTTTTGCGGTATGCGGGCCTCTCACTGTTGTGGCCTCTCCTGTTGCGGAGCACAGGCTCCGGATGCGCAGGCTCAGCGGCCATGGCTCACGGGCCCAGCCGCTCTGCGGCATGTGGGATCTTCCCGGACCGGGGCACGAACCCGTGTCCCCTGAATCGGCAGGCGGACTCTCAACCACTGCACCACCAGGGAAGCCCTCTTCTCCCCACTTTTTACATGACTAGCTCTTTCTCATCCTTCAGGACTCAACCTAGATGGAGATCCTTCATAGAGACCTTCCCTGCCCTATCTATCTTATGTAGGTACCCCCTTCAAAATATCAGTCCCTTGTTTTTTTCCTTCATCACACCTATTGCAGTTAGTAATTGGTTGCCTCCTTAATTAGATGGCTGGCCTCCATGAAGGCAAGAATCATGCTTGACTGCTTTTCAACATATCTCTACTACCAGGCACAAGATAAATGCCCAGTATGAGTTGACTAAATGAATGAGTTAAGCTTATCATCCTTGAGGAAGAGAGACGCCATTACTCTCGTGTAAAATTGGTAGCCGTGGACCTCTGGAATTAGACTTCCAATAAAATAAGTAATATACTAGTTTTCTTCTTTGAATCTCTCAGGACTGTTAGCACACTGCCTAACAAAGAGCAGCTGCTCAAGGAATAATTGTTGAATGGATGAATGACTCAATCTTATGTAGTAAGAATTTGTATAATGCATATTATATGAATGCATAATGATTAAAATAAGCAGACTTTAAGCAAGTAGTTGAAATTCCAAAACCACTGTTTGACCTTCTCAGATTTTTATAGGGAAGGTTTGATTACCCGCCTCCCACCCCCAGCTCCAAGCTTAAGACACTGATGCTATTTTCAGCCATTATTGTTATGTAGTTTTAAAAAGTAGCTGGAATGTACAAATGGCATACTGCCTGGCCCATGGTAGATGTTCAGTACATGTTTGTTGACTTGAGTTGAATCAAGTCACTTAAGAAAAAGAGAGGAGAATTAGGCCTGGTTAATGTACAGGGAAGCGAATTTGGGTCTCATCTTGGAAATGAATCAGCAAATCTACAGGTTATGATTAGAGAGAGACAAATTTAATAGCCTTTAAGAATTTACTGTCCGATGGGAGAGATGAAGACTTTGGAGAAGTGGATAGCATATAATTATACTAAACAGCATAGTACTGTTTTGAATATCTTCTGAGTTGCTTTGATTTAGCATTGGGTTTTTTTTTTTCCCTCTTTCTGGACCAGACTCAGCTGTAAGAAGCATGGAGAAGTAATGAAGATTCTTGACATTCTCAGACTGCTTTCTGGGAATCCTGCAAAGTCCCGACTTCTTCTCTGATTACTCTTCTCATGGCTGAGTTCAAGAGCATTTTGCAAACCCGGACTCTGAATCTGGGAAAATGCTTTATGACCATTTTTATGACCTCAAAGCAACCTTCTGAGGCAAGTTATTTCCCTATCTTTGCCAAAGGGGAAAAACCAAGGCCTGGTAAATTGCCCAGGATCTCCCAGGCTCAGATGCTCACTTGTGGGCGGCTCTCATTCTCCCGGCCACATGCCATCTCCTTCCATTAGATGTGCTTTGGCTGCCCTGAGAAGGGCCTGTCAGCAAGCTCAGCTCACAGTTCCATGGACTTGATGGTCTTCCTCAGGAAGGAGGAAGGCCCATTTCAGAGAACCATATACTGTTAAGAGCTGTGAGATTGCAGTGCAAAGTCCTAGTCCAAACCAATCTTTTTCTACTTGGACCAGCTGACATCCAGAGAGGGAAAGTGATTTGCTTAAGGTCACAACCCAGTTTCTCCAGCTTCCAGCCCATTGTATTTTTGATTCTGACACAGTTGTCTCTGATTAGAAAGGCATCCTCAGTACCCATGAGGTTTCATTTTCTAGAGGCAGGATAGTGCTGTGAGCAGAGCAAGGACCTTTTTTTTTTTTTTTTTGAGAGGTAGTTAGGGCAATGGTTATAGCAACACCTCTGGAACCAACCTACCTCGGTTCTTATTCCAGCCCAGCTGTCCACTGTATGGCCTTGCTTGACCTGTCTGGGCCTCAGTTATTCTCATCTGTGAAGTGGGATAATCATAGTACCTCCTCATCTGGGGTGTGTTGAAGATTACATGGGTTAAAATTTGTAAAGATCTCAGAACAATACCTGGCACAACGTAAGGACTATGTAAATGTTGCTCTCATTATTATTGTGTGATTCCAACTGCTCCTTCTTGGCTGTGTGACTCTGGGCAAGTTATTTGACATCTCTGAGCCTCGGATTCCTCCTCTGTGGGAATAATTCTGGCCTTACAGGATTGTTGAATAGATCAGAGGACATGCATACGGGGCACCTGCCTATAAGTAGGTGCTGAGCGAATGGCCAGATTTTTTATTGCCTCTGAAGGGGCGAGAATGTTGTGTTTGGGAGCCAGCCGGACACAGCATCTGCCACCAGGTTGGTGCTTAAGTTGTTCCTTTCTCTTTCTGTTTCCAGAAGGGGGGACTCTTAGGACTGGAACTGCTGCCGCCTCCAGGGAAGAACTGCAATTCCAGTGACTGACTGACTTTAAAAGAATGCTACTTGTATTTTTTTAAACATGTATTGAGTACTTGCTAGGTGGCAAGCACTGTTCTGTGCCTTTACATGCATTATCTCATTTAATCTGCACAGTAGCCCTATGACATAAGTACTGTGATTATCTCCATTTTATATAGAAGGAAACTAAGTCTCAGAAGCTAATAACTTATCCCAAGTCACACAGTTGGTGAGAGGGGAGCCACACTGTTGAACGCGGATCAGTCTGGCTTGAAAAGTTTACACCCTTAACCAGTGACTGCTAGGAACTGTGGCAGGCCCTGGTTGCAGATGAGTCCTGCGGTGGGGGGGGGGGGGGCGGTGACATCAGTCACACCAATGGCACCAGGGGAGGACGCAGAGCACCCTGCCGGGTTAACCATTACCACCTCCCCAGCTGCCAAAGGAGCCACGTCCTCGACTCCTCCCCTTGCCCTCCCGCCCAACCCCGCACACCGCATACACCAATCTGCTGCAGCCTGGGAGCTCACCGAGCCTGCCAAGTTCCCTTCCCGCCCAGGTGCGGAGCCCACGGGGAGCGGGGTCTGCAGGCCCGGAGCTGGGCAGGAAGAAGCTGAGCCTGAGAGCTGTTCAAAGGCACATGTTAATCTGCAGAGGAGAGAGTACATGGCTTCTGGTGAATACCTACAGCAGCAGAGTTAGGGCGCTATAGAGTTCTTTCCTCAAAAAGAGTTCACAGGTGAGAACATCTGTGCCTGGTCACCTTTCTTAAGCTAGGTAAGAGCTTGGGGCAAGCTGAGTGGTTGGGTTGGAACCCCGGGCTGTAGCCATCCAAAGGGCAGGCACTCATCCCCCTAGGGGAGAGTGTGGCTGGGCTGAGGGCAGCGGCTGGTAGGTGTGGAAAGCACGTGGGACTTGGAATTGACTCATTCAGACTACAGCTTTGCTATGCACTGGTTACCTGGCTCTGGACCTCGTTTACTCCCCTCTAGTACAGAGATGGTCTTTCCTTCCCACCTAAGAGGATTTCTAGCAGGGTTATATAGTGGACATATGTGAGTGAAGGTGCCGGGCCCCTAAGAGATGCTTTGCGAATGTTCCCCTTCTCCTGCCAAGTCTGTGCAGCCCCACTGCTGGGCCCCCAGGGGGGCAGGACTGCCCTGGGTCTGCCAGGGTGCCTGTTCTTCACATGCATGGCTTATTTATATACCTGGGTGGTAGTGAGAGGTGATTAAATTCAGAAACTGAAAGGAGAACCTTCCTTTGTGCCTGTTTCCCTAACAATTACATGTTTAGATCCAGGTCACAGGCTTTGGGAACTCCTGTGCCAGTGACATTCATGGGTTCCTTAGCCCCTCCCCACCTTCCCCCATAAGTTTTTCTGGGAGTCAAAGCCCTCACTGCCAGAGGGATTTGGTTCTAAGCAGTAGAAAGCATGGCCCCCTAATGGTGTCAGGCCCAACACGGTGGTCTGCTGCAAGGGAGAGCGCGCCTTGGAAACCAAAACCATTTTCCAGGACCACCGATGACCCACGTTCTAATTGTGTGGCGTGCATCAGGCTTCCAGAGGAATGGAGAAAATCCTCTGTTCCTCCACGCCGCCACCCCTCTGCTGCGCTTTGAGGAAGCTGGGAAGCAAAAGCCTTCTCTGCAGACTTGCCAGCAATTATGTAACTCAGCCTCTGCCTGGTTGCAGCCTCTGGTTTATATGTCTCCCTTTGGGACATCTCTGCTTTATCCGGGACGTCCGTCTTCATTAATAGGTACCCTTAATACTCTTATCTCAGCATGCCTTCTGGGTTTACTGAAGCATGATGCCAGACCACATTCTTCCTTGGAAGTTACAGTTCGTTCTGGGGAGGTTTCAGGCTCTCAACTTTGAAACTGCGAAGTAAGAATGGGTTCGGGTTATGGGGGCAGGTAGGAGGCAGTGGAAGACAGACTAGAAGCTCTTGACAGCACAGTTTTGAGTGAGCCATTTTTCTTTACTATGGATGGAGATGCTGCCCTGAGCTTATCTTAATGCCTACTTTATATAACAGCAGTTGATTGTTGTTCAGTTCAGAGATGTTTGTTGCCCATCTCGGAGTTAGAACAGGTGGCTGGGTGTATGATCAGTTTCACTTTTATGATGGTTGAATTTCGGAAAGCAAATCAGGTAAAATTCCAGCCCAGTTGTAAGTATTCGTTCAGGAAGCTTTGATTCAGTGCCTAAGTGTGCCTGGTCTTTTTCAATTGCCTTTCCTCACTTCCTTCAGTCTCCACTACCATCACCTGGCCCAAGACTCTCACACCTGGACTACTGCAGCAGCCAGGTAACTAGGCTCCCTGCTTCCAGTTCTGACCCCACCCCTCTGTCCACTCTTCCCACAGGGGCCAGAGTGACCTTTTGAAAGCTTAGATCATTTTGCTCCCTGTTTAAACCTTCCCATGGCTGCCCGTTGCAAGTCGAATAAAATCCCCTCCCCTGCACCATCGTGGTTTGCGGGGGTCGTGCGTCCTCAGGTCCCTGCCTGCCGCCCAACATCACCCCACATTACTCTTTTCTCTTTGGGGGCAGGCAGTGGGGACGGGGTGCCTTTCTGTTCTTCTCACAATTTCCTGCTCTTTTCCACTTCTGGGCCTTGGTCTTGGCTGTTCTCTTGCCCAGAATCTTCTTACCTGGCTCTTCGCATAGTTCTTCCTTCTCCTTTTATCCTCAGAGAAGCCTCACTTTCCACCCGCCCTCACCAAGCAGTGATCCCTTCAATCACTAGCTCTGTCCCTCTCTTTCCTTCCCTCGTAACACACCACATGCACTGATGACGTTGTCTTATTTATTAATATATTAAATTCTGTATCATCCATCTCCCCCAACTTACAGGTCAGTTTCATGGCTTCAGGGACACGTCTGTCTGGTTTTCTACAGAATCCCTGACACCTAGCACAGTATCTGGCTCAAAGGTAGGGGCCAATAAGTATTTGTCAAAAGAACAAATGACCAAACTAATGGGCAAGGGACTTGGCGGGGTCTTCTGAAAAGGGACCTCTGTACTTGGAGTTCTAAGGAGGCTTCCTTTTCACCTCACCTGAGCCAGCCATGTTCCTCCTCCCCCCAGCTATTGCTAGGATCCCACGCCAAGTGTACTGTTGTTACATTGTATGTGGAGCCTTTCTTACATTGCATTTCTCGCATCCCCTCTGAGGTCCTAGTCTTGTGGATGAGCTGCAGCTGCCAGAGAGCCCAACTTGAATGCCTTACGCAGTAGATTTGACCTCCCCTCCCCCCCACCCCAACCCTGCCCCACACGGTGGTGGACCAATGTGGTATTTACAATGAATATCACAACCATTTCCCCAGAAGACTTTTTCCCTTATCAAACGTATTCTAGGATGTGCTTTGTGACATCTCTGCTAAAAATGACCATAGTAGGTCCACAGGGAATTTAGCCTCATCCTGCACAAATTCATGGTGAGTTACTTCCTTGGCCTTACTGACACCCTTTTCTTTTTTGCCCTCTTGCACTGGGTTTTGGGGGACCCTTAGTGCCAGTAGTATTTTTGTGGGATGGCTAGAGAGGAAATCACCCACCTCCTTTTCTGCTCATAATTGTGGATCTGCATCCTGGGGTTACCTTAGCTCTGCAGCCGTATATCTGTGGCTGAGGGAATCAGCCACAGCCTATGCTGTTTTTATTTGGCACCAACTGTATGCCAACACGTTGTTTCTTGACTTCTTTGGGAGCCAGCTTCTCAGAAGAAAACTGGTGTGTTTGTATCCCACTGAGGGTGCCTGGAGTCTAGGTGCTTGACCCCTTGAGGCCACACCTGCTTCAGTTTCGGGGGGGGGGGCATCCAGTTGGAAGAGAAGAAGCCTATGACCCTGAGAATTGCTTAGAAACTCTTATCCCCCTCTATGCTGGCAGGAATCGGGGGAGGTAGGCTGTTCATTCTGGCTTCAGTATCATTTCTGTTCATGAATATTCACCAGGACCCAAAATAAACAAGTGTGTTTTAGAAGGGTGCATCCGGGTACCAACATCCCCCATTAAGCTGCATTTATTGGAATAATTTATTGCAAACCTTTCTTCTCCCCCACCCCTGGGATTATACGTATCAAAAATTGTATTTAGATAAATCAGTTCAACGAAAGACAATCATTGAAATTAATGATTTCATTTAGAAGGCGTAGCTCCATCTTTCTGTCCTCCTCAGCGCCCCATGGAGTAAGTGGGCCCCTGAAGGTTTCCTTTCCCAGGCACAGGAGTGAGCCAAACGAGGTTGAGTAACTTGCTCAGGACCACAGTCTGCAAAAGGCTATTGAGATTCCTGATGCCACTGGACAGTCTTCCTAGAAGACCAGATTATTCCCAAGGCCCTGAGAAGAGAAGTGAGATGGAAAGTTATGTAGAATGAATTATGAATGTTCTCAGAGCCATCTCATACTATCCTGATAAGATCATTTGAAATTCCCCAGAAAATATATTTATTTTGGTTTTGATTTAAGTCAGTGTCACCCAAACTTAGTCATTCTTATGCCGTATTCATAGTTTTGCCATATTTGTCTACCGCTTGTATTGCTTATTTACCTACTAGTTTTCTTCGTAGTAACGACTTAATTTGAAGCAGTTTATTTAAAGAGGAAACTATATACTCCAACTACAAATGCAAAAGCAGTATCATTGGGCATAATAGAAAGTAAGCACAAAAATAAATACATAGCCATTACAATAAGATGTTCACCAATGTGGAGTCTAAAATTTTACAAAGCACACAACCAGGGGTTCATCTGCCACACTTGTGAAACACAGACTTACAAAGCAAGTCTGACTCTTATTGACCAGAGAAAGAAGGAGGAACTATCAAAGCTCACAGAGTGGTCAGAAAGTTTTAGTCTAAGTCAGTGCCAAGTTTGCCACCTCATAAGTGTGGTGAAACTTCGTCCCAGCGACAGATCTGCTTTTGTCATCCAGGTTTGCTTTGGGACAAATGTTGGCAGTTATTTCTTTTTCCCAGCATATGATTTTGCAGATACTTGGAGCCCTCCTTGGCCATGGGCACTGTTGGATAATATACACTCTCGTCCATCAGTTTCACAGGCTGTGGCTTTGAGAGGTGCTGTGGGAAGGTGGCTACTTAGGCTGAGTTGGCTACAAGGATGAAAATAAATCTGGATCCCTGATGGATGCATGATTCAGTGAGCAGCCCCTACAACCAGAGCTAAGCACTAAACTACATACAGATAATGTGATAATTACTGAGCTTGAGAAGCTGAAGAGCAAATTGTTGGGGGTGGTGTGTGTGTCTTAATAATTTGGCATCAGTCCAGGAACTAGGAACCATTCTAGGTAACTCAAGCAGGAAGGGATTTAATACAGGGAACTGGTAACATACAAAATTGCTAAGAAGGACAGAAGTTAGGAGGTGCAGTTGGACTCTTCATCTTAAGGCCAAACCACCACAGCTGAGATCTAGAGGGCCTGTTATGCTAGAGTTGTTATACTCCCCTGCTGCCCCCACCCACCTACCTCTGACTCCCACGAAGCTGATTACCAGATTCTGAAACCTGGAGTCTGGCTTCCACAACCACTCCCATCTGTTGTAATTTGCTTGCCAGCCCCCTCTTCCTCATGCCTGCCTTCTAGACCTCATGCAAGTGCAAGTTGTTGGTGGAACCTAAGTCACACTCAGAACCCCCGCTGCAAGGGAGTCTGGGATATGCTTCACTCAGAACCCCCGCTGCAAGGGAGTCTGGGATATGCTTCCACACTGCAGTATGGAAGTGGAAGAGGACATAGCAGGGGACAGAAGTGGATGTGAAATGCCAGTAGACAACATAACCATGGGGAGATAAGGCAGATAATTAACCAGGATAAGTGTGCAAATCCCAGTTAAATGGTAACAAGCGGTACCAGCAAGGTCACAGGAAAGAGAGAACAGTATTGGTGTGATCTGGACCTTGCAGAATTTTGGTCAGGGTATGTAGGGGGATGTGGTAGAGAGGTCTAGGTCAAGAAAAGCAAGAGGTGGAACAGTGCAGTGGTATCAACCTCTCTCCTGGCATGAAGGCTTAAAAATTTCCAGTCTCTTTTTTCTTGAATGGGCCCTAGCTTCCATGCATTATACTGAGTACGTTTTACATGCAGTGTTTCCATTCTTCCTCTGAATGTTATTTCTTCTCATTTTAGCTTCAGAGAACCTTAATAACCCACCTCAGGTCACACAGCTATTAGGCAGCTGAGCCCCGTTGCTAAACCCAGGTTAGGCTGACACTGAAGCCAGTGTGCCCAGTTGTTAAGCCACACTGCCTCTCTCTGGAGGGGAGACAGGCCAGGTTATCATGAGCCATGAATGCCAAGCTAAGGAGTCTGAACTTACGGGTGGTGTGAGAGTAGGAGTGTGACGTGGTGGAGGTGCAGAGGCGAGTGTAGCAGGAGGATGTGGGCTCAACCCACATGAAAAAGGCTAGAGACAGCAAGAGATGATCTTTTGCTCTGCCCGGTGTTTCCCTTTTTCATTTCAAAGAGAGTGAACTCTCTGCTTAACAGATCCTGAATCCCAGGTGATTTTAGGTTTTCGTTTTGGTCGGTGAAGCAGGTTCCTTCTGAAGAGCATTTTCCCTTCACTCACTGATAGTTTTGATCTTAGACTGTGGCGCAGGATCATCCTTTCAGCATAAGTCGTTCTCTCTTTTTCTTTTTCTTATTTTATTTTTATATAAAATCCAAAGAAAGTAGAGGGAAGGAAGAAATAAAGTTAGCATAAATTATATAGAAAATAAATAATAGAGAAGATCAATAAAATTCAGATATTGTTTCTTTTAGGACAATAGTAAAATTTTTGAAACCTCATATTGATACTAATGAGAAAAAAAGAAAAAGACATGAAAAAATCATTATCAGCAAGAAAAAGGGGACATAGACATAGATTACGTAGACCTGGAAAAGTTTACAATAGGGTAATATGGACAACTTTTTACCAATTTGAAAATGTTGAAGTAATGGAAATTTCTAACAATATAACTTTCCAAAACTAAAACAAGAAGAAATTAAATCTTGAGTAGTCCTATTTTTTTTGTGTGTGTTTATTTTTTTTAATTTATTTTTCTCATTAGTCATCCATTTTATACACATCAGTGTATACATGTCAATCCCAATCCCCCAATTCGTCACACCCCCATCCCCCACCCCCTGCCGCTTTCCCTGCTTGGTGTCTATACATTTTTTCCCTACTTCTGTGTCTCAATTTCTGCTCAGCAAACTGGTTCATCTGTACCATTTTCTAGGTTCCACATATATCTCTTAATATACGATACTTGTCTTCCTCTTTCTGACTTACTTCACTGTATATGACAGTCTCTAGATGCATCCACGTCTCTATAAATGACCCAATTTCATTCCTTTTTATGGCTGAGTAATATTCCATTGTATATATGTACCACATTTTCTTTATCCATTCGTCTGTTGATAGGCATTTAGGTTGCTTCCATGACCTGGCTATTGTAAAGAGTGCTGCAGTTAACACTGAGATGCATATGTCTTTTTGAATTCTGGTTTTCTCTGGGTATATGCCCAGTAGTGGGATTGCTGGGTCATATGGTATTTCTGTTTTTAGTTTTTTAAGGAACCTCCATAATGTTCTCCATCGTGGCTGTATCAACTTACATTCCCACCAACAGTGCAAGAGGGTTCCCTTTTCTCCACACCCTCTCCAGCATTTGTTGTTTGTAGATTTTCTGATGATGGCCATTCTAACTGGTGTGAGGTGATACCTCATTGTAGTTTTGCTTTGCATTTCTCTAATAGTGATGTTGAACAGTGTTTCATGTGCTTCTTGGCCATCTGTATGTCTTCTTTGGAGAAATGTCTGTTTAGGTCTTCTGCCCATTTTTGGATTCGGTTGTTTGTTTTCTTAATATTGACCTGCATGAGCTGTTTATATATTTTGGGGATTAATCCTTTGTCCGTTGATTCATTTGCAAATATTTTCTCCCATTTTGAGGGTTGTCTTTTTGTCTTGTTTTTGGTTTCCTTTGCTGTGCAAAAGCTTTTAAGGTTCATTAGGTCCCATTTGTTTATTTTTGTTTTTATTTCCATTCCTCTAGGAGGTGGATCAAAAAATATCTTGCTGTGATTTGTGTCAAAGAGTGTTCTTCCTATGTTTTCCTCTAAGAGTTTCATAGTGCCCGGTCTTACATTTAGGTCTCTAATCCATTTTGAGTTTATTTTTGTGTATGGTGTTAGGGAGTGTTCTAATTTCATTCTTCTACATGTAGCTGTCCAGTTTTCCCAGCACCACTTATTGAAGAGACTGTCTTTTCTCCATTGTATACCCTTGCCTCCTGTGTCATAGATTAGTTGACCATAGGTGTGTGGGTTTATCTCTGGGCTTTCTGTCCTGTTCCACTGATCTATATTTCTGTTTTTGTGCCAGTACCATATTGTCTTGATTACTGTAGCTTTGTAGTGTAGTCTGAATTCAGGGAGTCTGATTCCTCCAGCTCCGTTTTTTTCCCTCAAGACTGCTTTGGCTATTTGGGGTCTCTTGTGTCTCCATACAGATTTTAAGATTTTTTGTTCTAGTTCTGTAAAAATTGCCATTGGTAGTTTGACAGTAATTGCATTGAATCTGTAGATTGCTTTGGGTAGTATAGTCATTTTCAAAATATTGATTCTTCCAATCCAAGAACATGATATATCTCTCCATCTGTTGGTATCATCTTTAATTTCTTTCATCAGTGTCTTATACTTTTCTGCATACAGGTCTTTTGTCTCCCTAGGTAGGTTTATTCCTAGGTATTTTATTCTTTTTGTTGCAGTGGTAAATGGAAGTGTTTCCTTAATTTCTCTTCCAGATTTTTCATCTTTAGTGTATAGGAATGCAAGAGATTTCTGTGCATTAATTTTGTATCCTGCACCTTTACCAAATTCATTGATTAGCTCTAGTAGTTTTCTGGTGGCATCTTTAGGATTCTCTATGTTTAGTATCATGTCATCTTCAAACACTGGCAGTTTTACTTCTTCTTTTCCAATTTGTATTACTTTTATTTCTTTTTCTTCTCTGATTGCCGTGGCTAGGACTTCCAAAACCATGTTGAATAATAGCAGTGAGAGTGGACATCCTTGTCTTGTTCCTGATCTTAGAGGAAATGCTTTCAGTTTTTCACCATTGAGAATGATGTTGGCTGTGGGTTTGTCATATATGGCATTTATTATGTTGAAGTAGGTTCCCTGTATGCACAGTTTCTGGAGAGTTTTTATCATAAATGGGTGTTGAATTTTGTCAAAAGCTTTTTCTGCATCTATTGAGATGATCATATGGTTTTTATTCTTCAGTTTGTTATTATGGTGTATCAGATTGATTGATTTGCATATATTGAAGAATCCTTGCATCTCTGGGATAAATCCCACTTGATCATGGTGTATGATCCTTTTAATGTGTTGTTGGATTCTGTTTGCTAGTATTTTGTTGAGGATTTTTGCATCTGTATTCATCAGTGATATTGGTCTGTAATTTTCTTTTTTGGTAGTATCTTTGTCTGGTTTTGGTATCAGGGTGATGGTGGCTTCATAGAATAACTTTGGGGGTGTTCCCTCCTCTGCAATTTTTTGGGAGAGTTTGAGAAGGATGGGTGTTAGCTCTTCTCTAAATGTTTGATAGAATTCCCCTGTGAAGCCATCTGGTCCTGGACTCTTGTTTGTTGGAAGATTTTTTTTTTTTTTTTTTTTTTTTTTTTGCGGTACGTGGGCCTCTCACTGTTGTGGCCTCTCCCGTTGCAGAGCACAGGCTCCAGACGCGCAGGCTCAGCGGCCATGGCTCACGGGCCCAGCCGCTCCGCGCGGCATGTGGGATCTTCCTAGACTGGGGCACGAACCCGTGTCCCCTGCATTGGCGGGCGGACTCTCAACCACTGCGCCACCAGGGAAGCCCTGTTGGAAGATTTTTAATCACAGTTTCAATTTCATTACTTGTGATTGGTCTGTTCATATTTTCTATTTCTTCCTGGTTCAGCCTTGGAATGTTATACCTTTCTAAGAATTTGTGCATTTCTTCCAGGTTGTCCATTTTGTTGGCATAGAGTTGCTTGTAGTAGTCTCCTAGGATGCTTTGTATTTCTGCAGTGTCTTTTGTAACTTCTCCTTTTTCATTTCTAATTTTATTGATTTGAGTCCTCTCCTTCTTTTTCTTGATGAGTCTGGCTAATGGTTTATCAATTTTGTTTATTTTCTCAAAGAAACAGCTTTTAGTTTTATTGATCTTTGCTATTGTTTTCTTTGTTTCTATTTCATTTATTTCTGCTCTGATCTTTATGATTTCTTACCTTCTTCTAACTTTGGGTTTTGTTTGTTCTTCTTTCCCTAGGTCCTTTAGGTGTAACATTAGATTGTTTATTTGAGATTTTCTTGTTTCTTGAGGTAGGCTTGTATAGCTATAAACTTCCCTCTTAGAACTGCTTTTGCTGCATCCCATAGGTTTTGGATTGTCGTGTTTCCATTGTCATTTGTCTCTAGGTATTTTTTGATTTCCTCCTTGATTTCTTCAGTGATCTCTTGGTTATTTAGTAATGTATTGTTTAACCTCCACGTGTTTCTGTTTTTTACATTTTTTTCCCTGTAATTGATTTCTAATCTCATAGATTTGTGGTCAGAAAAGATGCTTGATATGATTTCAATTTTCTTAAATTTACTGAGGCTTGATTGTGACCCAAGATGTGATGTATCCTAGAGAATGTTCCGTGCACACTTGAGAAGAAAGTGTAATCTGCAGTTTTGGGATGGAATGTCCTAGAAATATCAATTAAATCTGTCTGGTCTATTGTGTCATTTAAAGCTTGTGTTTCTTTATTAATTTTCTGTTTGGATGTTCTGTCCATTGGTGTAAGTGAGGTGTTAAAGTCCTCCACTATTATCGTGTTACTGTTGATTTCCTCTTTTAGAGCTGTTAGCAGTTGCCTTATGTATTGAGGTGCTCCTATGTTGGGTGCATATATATTTATAATTGTTATGTCTTCTTCTTGGATTGATCCCCTGATCATTATGTATTATCCTTCCTTGTCTCTTGTAACATTCTTTATTTTAAAGTCTATTTTATCTGATATGAGTATTGCTACTCCAGCTTTCTTTTGATTTGCACTTGCATGGAATATCTTTTTCCCTCCCTCACTTTCAGTCTGTTTGTGTCCCTAGGTCTGAAGTGGGTCTCTTGTAGACAGCATATATATGGGTCTTGTTTTTATATCCATTCAGCAAGCCTGTGTCTTTTGGTTGGAGCATTTAATCCATTCACATTTGAGGTAATTATCGATATGTATGTTCCTATTACCATTTTCTTAATTGTTTTGGGTTTGTTTTTGTAGGTCCTTTTCTTCTCTTGTGTTTCGCACTTAGAGAAGTTCCTTTAGCATTTGTTGTAGAGCTGGTTTGGTGGTGCTGAATTCTCTTAGCTTTTGCTTGTCTATAAAGCTTTTGATTTCTCCATTGAATCTGAATGAGATCCTTGCCAGGTAGAGTAATCTTGGTTGTAGGTTCTTCCCTTTCATCACTCTAAGTATATCATGCCACTCCCTTCTGGCTTGTAGAGTTTCTGCTGAGAAATTGGCTGTTAACCTTATGGGAGTTCCCTTGTATGTTATTTGTCGTTTTTCCCTTGCTGCTTTCACTAATTTTTCTTTGTCTTTAATTTTTGCCAATTTGATTACTGTGTGTCTCGGCATGTTTCTCCTTGCGTTTATCCTGTATGGGACTCGCTGCGCTTCCTGGACTTGGGTGGCTATTTCCTTTCCCATGTTAGGGAAGTTTTCGACTATAGTCTCTTCGGATATTTTCTCAGGTCCTTCCTCTGTCTCTTCTCCTTCTGGGACCCCTATAATGGAAACGTTGTTGCATTTACTGTTGTCCCAGCCTAATGTTGTCTCTTAGGCTGTCTTCATTTCTTTTCATTCTTTTTTCTTTATTCTGTTTTGCAGCAGTGAATTCCACCATTCTGTCTTCCAGGTCACTTATCCGTTCTTCTGCTTCAGTTATTCTGCTATTGATTCCTTCTAGTGTAGTTTTCATTTCAGTTATTGCATTGTTTATCTCTGTTTGTTTGTTCTTTAATTCTTCTAGGTCTTTGTACATTTCTTGCATCTTCTCAATCTTTGCCTCCATTCTTTTTCCGAGGTCCTGGATCATCTTCACTATCATTATTCTAAATTCTTTTTCTGGAAGATTGCCTATCTCCATTTCATTTAGTTGTTTTTCTGGGGTTTTATCTTGTTCCTTCATCTGGTACATAGCCCTCTGCCTTTTCATCTTGTCTATCTTTCTGTGAATGTTTGTTCGCTCTTTTTCTTGTACTTTTTTTTTTTTTTTTTTTAGTGCTTCAATAATGACATTGATGATTTGATTTAACTTCCTACCTGAGCTGCTTTGGCCATGGTCGTCAGTGGGAGTGGGCCAGCCTCTGTGGAAATGGACCATGAGATGTGACGGTTCTAGCTGAAACGAGCAAGTTCTAGGACAGTGGATGCATTTTCGAATCAGAAATACCTGGTTCAAATCCCTGCTCTGCTTCTTTGTGTTTGGGACTTATAGGACTATGGGTACATTTAGCTTCCTTGAGCATCAGTCTCCTCTACGGAGTAGGGATGACGATGCACAGACCCTCATCAGGTGGTCAGAAGGGCTCAGTGAAGTCATGTGTGTGAAGCATTCATCATGGTTGGTGTGCCTGTGGTAGGAGTTCTGGAAATATTGCTCACTTTCCAGTTTCTGCTTTTTGGTAGCAGTGTGAGGTGGTGCTGACCAGCTGAAGTCAATTGGTGTGTACGTGGTCCTAATGACTTAGCCTCTAGGGTTTTCTCTCCTAGTGGCCCTGGTCTGATGCCCTCCCTCTGGCCCCCAGCAGCCTCAGGGTAGACAGAGACGCATTCCGGAGCTACCTAGGAGAAGGGCCAGTGAGCCAACCCTGAATCACGGTTGCCTCCCAGTGAATAAAAGCCCTCAGCAAACACCACTTGATGGTGTTCGAGTTTATCTAGCCAGTGCAGTGCACCCACCGAGTCCTGAAGATGTGTCTCTCCTTTGCCATCATAGGTGGAGTGCACTCCTTCTCAGTCAGTGAGACCCTCTGACACGAGCTCCTTGACAGCTCCCACTTCTCTGCCAGTGCAAAGAGCTTGAGGCTTTTTGTAATTCTCCAAGCATCTGGCCCATCTTATCCAGATGACATTTGGAATTTTAATCTTCTAGTTACGGGTTTTCATAAATCTGGTTTGAAATCTCACTGCCAGTCTCCTCTGCTGTGGGAAAATGGTTTTAAAAAGATGTGGGGAGAGGGTGGTCCATGCATGTGTGGGGATAATTAGAAAGTGCAAGGGGCTTTTTGCAAGGGGCTTTGGGGTCCAGAACTTACTCTGTCCAAGCACTACGATGGGTGCTTTACATAGGTCATCCTGAAGCTCCTTTTGCATGATACCCATTGTACATATAGAGGAAAAACTGAGGTTCAGATATACTAAGTAACTTGCCTGAGGTTGCCAAGTGGATGGTGGAGGGGGTTTTTGAGTCTAGGTTTAACTGATTTCAAAGCCTGTAGCTTTTCCAGTACACCTGACCGCCTCCCATTCATCTGTGGGTTCCTGGAAGCAAAATCTCCAAATCCATAGATCTGAAGTACCGGGACTACCCTCACTGGTGTTCTTTTAACCCCTCTAGCGCTCACCTCCTCCAGGGGGTTAAGGCAGGAGAGGTGAGCACAGGCTGGGCTCTGAAAGATTTTGCCAAGGTCTCGAGAGTTGGGACTTCACTTTCAGGGTCATGGGATGAGATTGAAAGTTTTGGCAGGAAGTGGCATGGATCAACTTTAGCCGTTACTAAGGTCCCACCCTGTGGCAGATGTGACAGTCCTTGTCCTTTTCCTGTTGGTTGATTGGAAGCATTCTTACGCCCACGTGAACTCTTAGGTACTGTTATACCTTCGAGGACCACAAGGATCCTAGGCCCCCAGGTGGGGAACTACCAGTGGAGAACATTTTTATAGGATTTAGAGGTGAGGGAGAGAAAAGAGAGCATTCCAAATTACAGATCTTCACTAAGTTCATTCTGTAATTGCTCAATGTTGTGTCCCTGTCACCAAAACTCTTCTAAGACGCTATGACCCCCGGTGAGTAGAACAAAAAACCCAGTGGGTCCCAGCGTGGGCAGAAGTGTGCGATCTGGCATCAGTTGCCTTGCACAAGGAACGTGTCATCTCCCAAGACTGGCCAAGCTAGGTGCTGGGCTGTAGCTCACCTGGATGTCTGTACTGGTGGGGGGGGAGGGGAGGCTGGGGGATCCCCTTGAGCTTGAGCAGGCCTGTCTCCTGCCTCTGCCAGGACAGTCAGCATTTGCTTTTCTCTCCTGCAGAGCACCTGCAAACTGTTAAGGAAATACAGTCCTAGACGCAACACTCCCAGTAGCAGGAAGAGAGCAGGTGTGTGGGTGCTATTCAGACCCTTTCTTTGTCTCCCCCTTGCCTTGTTCCACATATAGCGATGAGGGCATCAGAGCCCTGAGAGACTTTGTGTGGCCTCAGCAGTCAAGAGGAGGCCGGAACACGTGCCTTTTCAGGAGAGGAATTTGATGGAGAAATTGTTTTAACTGCCCGCCCCTGGGTTTCAGCTCAGGGCCTCACACTTGGATAGAAGAGCGTATCTTGGCAGTTCCTCAGAGCGCAGGGGAGCCCCACGTCTTGTACTAAATTGACACACTTTGATTGATGCAGGTGTGACATTGGTGATGGTTTTAGAGTGTTCCTGACCCCAGCATCCTCCCCATCACCCTGCTGCATCTCCGTCCTCCTCATAGCTAGACCCAAGTTCCCCTCTGGCAGAGCTGAGTGTATCGTACTTGCTGGCAGCTCTGTTCACACAGTGGCACTGGGCCCACTCCTGACAAGCCCAGTGGGGTTTTCTGGGGTCCTCTGGATGTTCCAGCACTTAGGGGTTGGCCCACAGCCTTACAAAAGAAAGAGGGCTCCAGCTGGCTGCTCCCTCGTAGACACATCTGTAGGTATCTTCAAGGTTCTTAAATCCCCAGGGTTGGAGAAGCAAGGAAAATTCCCATTTCCCCCAGCATATCGAATGTAAATCAGTTCTTCTTCTCATTTCTAGGTAGATAACCTGTGACCGGCTTAGTAAATTCCTCCTCTGACCAAATGGTTTTACTCTGAAAATCCAGGCCCTGAACCAATCTTAAGCTTAGTGTAAGGTGTAAGCTTAGTGCGAGTCTAACTTGGTAGCTTGGGGACTCCTTGGAGAGAGAGAGAAAGGGAGAGGGGGAGGGGGAGAGAGAAGGAAAATAGATGTTTGTGTCTATGTGTGCGCATGTGTGAATAGGTGTATTTGTGTGTGCGTGTGTGTGTATTTTCTTTGGAACCTCTTTGTGCTTTCATCGTACTGTGATTAAAACGTGAGGGTGTGTGGAAGTAAAGTTGGGATCTCCAAACACCTGAGATCCCAGCCCGAACTCTAGACTTGGGTCATTTCTATAAGCTCACAGCTGCAGAAAATCTCCCCATCCCGGACAAAGCTTGAGGCCAAATGAACATTAGGGTCTTACTTCAGGACCCAAAGTATTTAAGTAGTGTCCCATATGTTTCTTCATGGAGTTCTCAGGTCTGAGAATTTCAGAAGCACAAAAGAGAACTTCATTTTTCCGGGGAGGTTTTGTTTTTTAACCCCTGAAGTAACCTCACGGTTTATATTTCCTTGTCCGATTGCTGCCTCCCAAGTTGCTGACAGTTCACCTTTGAAATGAGTCAGTTTTGATCAGGGATATGGCAGCCAGACAGGTCATCTTTATTGTCTGTGACTTACTCCAACCAGTTTGGCAACAACAGGGTCCCATCCAGAGTGGGGAGTGGAGAGTGGTGGGCACAAAGGTGGCCTGCCCCCTGACTGTAGCCGGCACACTGGCCCTTTGCTCCCTGCACCCACTGGGTCTCCCAGAAAGCAGCTTTCTTGCCAGCCATCTGCTGCTGTGGGGATGAGGTTCCTGCTGCCACCCTCTGGCCCCTTTCCCTGTGCTGTGTCTCCTCCAAGCCCAACATTCCTCCAGATTGTTAAATGATAAACAGTTTGTTTTCACTGCCTCCCACTTTCCTTTTTCTGTTCCCCATTGAAGACTTACTTCTCCCAGGCAGACTGTCGCCATTGCTGCTCAGGGTCTGAGTCTTTCCCAGTAGAGAATGTCAGTTTCGGGTTCCACTCTTGGAAGTATGATGTCCGTAGCCCACCTCGTGGACCATTAGAAGGATGTAGCTGAACTGGTGCCCTCTTTAGGGAGAGGACAAAGGGGACAGTGAGTCTGTCTGAGTTTGAATCCCAGCCCCATCACTTACTAACTCTATGGCCTTGGGCAAGTTACGTCACCTGGTGAGCTTTAATTTCTTCAAAATGTAAAATGGACAGAATAATAGTCCCAAACCATTGCTGTTGTGAGGATTCCAGTAGAAGTGCCTGGAAAGTGCATAGTATAGTGTATGTCACCTAGTAGGGGCTTACTAAATAAGAGCTAAGATAATTGCTTTTATTTTAATAATCACCATTGTCATCATTATCCATCATCACCCTCTATCTGGAGGAGAACAGCCAGGGTGTGAGAGAACTGAAAGCTTGTTCTACAAAATATTTAGAGGCAGTTGAAACACTCTCATTATATAAAGACTCATGGAAGAGATATTATGCCACCTTCTATCTCCCAAGAGCTGGTAGGATTCATCTCTGGGCTTCTCCCCATCAAACAAAACAAAAATTTAATTTAGCAGAAGGAAGAGCTTTCTAAGGTAGTGTCAGATGGCTTCCTTAGGGGTTGGGGAGGTCTTCATCCCTTGGAGTTTGGGAAAACTTGGCCCAGGATTTGATTAGGGGATGTGTGCGTCAAGGAGGAGGGAGATTGGGCGAGAGGACTTCCAGCCCTAGGACTGTCTGATTTCGGTTCCTGTGCTGTTTGTTTTCTGGGAAAGGCCACCTAGCACAGAAGGTATCATATTCCCTACTTATACAGCGACTTGGTGTCATTGCTGAGGCCTCCCCTGACCACTTGTGTCTGTAGACTGGCTTCTTACTATATCTTTTAAATAAAGCGATGTCCGGGCTTTAAGTTTGGCTCGGATGAGTAATTCATTCAGGATACTTAACAAAGCAGTTAGGCCTTCTTGTGCTGGCATGGTGTTCATTCATCCTGGAGAATGGTTTCGTGGGGACGGGAAGGGTCGGTGGGGATGGGCAGCCTGCAGGACTTCTGCTTGCCCACACTCACAAGCCTGCTAGGAAGGCCTGAGCTGCGCAAATTTAGCATACATCTTCATGCGCAAGAAGCTAGTGAGCCTGACTATAGAACACAGACAGAGGTGAGCAGACCCATCTTCTGTTTGTTACGAACAGTCATTTTGATCGCAGAGAAAGCCTTCCTTTCCGTTTCTCTCCAGTTTGTCGTGTCCTTGTGCAAAGACAGTCGTGCGTTCCAGACTGGGGTTTATTTTTACCAGCGATACAGATGTTTCTGCTCTTGTGCAAGATTTCATTAAAGCTCAGCCAGCGGTTTACTGTGGCAGGAGACTGCCAAGGTTAATATTTCTGCAATACATTCCCTTCTGTTCATTCTTGGCACCAGCGAACTCCCAGGTGGGCATGCGCTTTATTAGTTATATGCAGTATATCAAAACTACGCAGTGGAATCGCCGGCACATCTGTTGGACTCAGACGGAGCCTCTGATTGCACAGAGTACCTTAGTTTTGCCTTGAGAACCAAGCAGGGGGCTGTGTCCTCTGGTGAGTATCGGCTCACCCTTTCATGCCCCTCTCTAGTTGCAGAGGCTGCCACAGCTAGTCACTTTGGGACCGGGACAGAGGACAAGAGAGCACTTGGCAGTGAGAAATGCTCTATCCTTCCAAGTGATGTCCTGAAATGGTGGGAGCGTAGCTTCATGATGAGGACAGATGTGGGTTCAAATCCTGTGCAGCTTAGATGAGTCACTTATCTCTCCAGAGTATCTGTTTCCTGATCTGTGCAGCGGGTAGTAATCCCTGCCTCAGAAGATGTCGTGAGGATTCATTGAGATGCTGCATATAATTAATTGAGAGGAGGCAGAATGCCCTGGCTCAGGAAAGCACCTGTGAGCGGGAGCTGTCTGATGACTACTTGGGAACGCTCTAGTGGCAGAGGACCACAGGCCCAGGAAGCCCCGAGTGCTACTCTCTGCTTTGGCAATGGAGAAACTGTTTACAGCAGAACCGGTTCTTCTACCTGCGAGCACCAAGGAGCCAAGTTAAAAATAATAGGGTGGGAGGGAGCGAGACGCAAGAGGGAAGAGATATGGGGACATATGTATATGTATAACCGATTCACTTTGTTATAAAAGCAGAAACTAACACACCATTGTAAAGCAATTATACTCCAATAAAGATGTTAAAAAAGGAAATAATAATAGTAGCAGCCCGACTTGTTTGGTGTGTGTTTCCTCTACCTCAGCCCATCTGTGGCTGGTGGAATTGGGAATTGGTCAAACAAGCACGGGCCTCGTCTAGGAACATTTGGCAAGGCTAAGGAGAACTTGGAGGAGGGGAGGGCCGGGATTAAGTGCGAGACAAGGGTGAGATGTTTTAATGTGGTCTGTGGCCAGGGTGCTTAATGACTTTTGCCACTGATTGTTTGAGTTCAAGTCTGCCGGTTGGGTCTGAGGGGAAAGAGCCAGACCTCATGCACTTCGGGGTGGTGTGTGTGTGTTTCTGTGTTTTTTCATGTCTCTGCTGCTTTGTAGGGTCATCTGGTTGAAAGTTTATAATGTTCATCCTAGCTTTGTAAGACTCCACTGAAGAAGGGACTGTAGAAAAACTACATATTTTCAGTTACATTTTCAGCAAACATATGTCTAGTTGTCTAGGATTCTTTTTATAATCAGTGCTCTGCAACCCGTCCTTCTCACACACCAGTGCAGTGGCCATTGAGATTCCTAACCTTGAGTCTTGCAGGATGTCCAAGTGCTTTCTGAATCATCAACAGATGACAGTCTTATTTATTCCATTTGAAATGCCAGGTAGATTTTATGCCCATCTTGAGATAGTCAGTTGCTTGTGGTCAAATCTGTGAATGGTGTTGGGTGGGGGTGGAACACTTTATTAATCAGAATATTGTGATAACCAGGACATTCCATTTCTTGGCTGTACTGGACGACAAATGACACCATGGATAATGTGTTCCCTGCTGGTTTCTTCTTAATCCATCAAGTCCATCCATTCTTCCTTCTATTCTTTCATCCCTCCATCCATCTAACAAACACTCATTGGCACTTGAATTGGCACTGACCTTGCAAGGGACTATGGAGATAAAGATCATAGCTCCTGCCCTCAGAGACCTTAAGATGTGAAATAGGAGTCAAGACCCCTAAGAACCTGGATGAAAAGCCTGAGGACAATTTTTGGGGGGAAGAGTGGTATTCGAAACAGCTGCTCTTTGAGAAATACACAGGATTCCAATTTGTGAAGCCTATGCATTCCCGCTGCAGGACTCAGGGCCCAGAGCCTGGAAAGAGGTGGTTCTCTATGAGGAATTGCCAGTAGTTGCACTCGGCTAAAGTGAAGGGGACAAGTGGGATACCAGGGGAGGAGTGGGATATAACTGTTACGGGCTTAAGTAACAGTTCTTAAAAGTCTAGTTAAGGCTTTGAGACTTGATTCTGTAGGTACTAGAGATTGCTTTCCTGGTAGGTGTGGCCAAGGGCAGACTTCCTGGCCCTCCTTGAACATGCTGATAGATTCTGAGAGGTCTTCCAGTTTTTAACAAGTAGGTGTTAGCCGAGAGATGGGGGGCAGTCTCGTGACAGGTGGTGGCCGATTCAGCAGCGCCAGGCATACGTAGCACTGTCTACAGTACCTCCTTGCATGGCTGCTTCTTTCTTTTCAAACCTCTCCTTCCTTTTCAGTTTTTCTCACTTTTATTGACAGTTTTCCCACTGTGTTCAGGCATTCCTGTAAGACCTGCTCTTTAGCCTCACCTCTCAGCCCTCTAGGAACTTGGGAGTTTGGAGAAGGGGTTTCAGCCTCCATGACCTCGTCTATGTTTGGAATCTGTCCCTTAGCTATAAATAAGGCTGTTGCTTAGTGCCAGTATTGATGGTATTTGCAGCTGTCCTCTGGGAGATGGACTCAGACGAATAACCCATTTTCAAGAGGACATGGCCATTAGGTGACAGCTATTTATGGTTCCTATTGACTAGGCCCAAACCTGAACTGTCGCTGACATTAAAATTTCATGTGCCGTGAGCCGCTTTTCCTTATCTGGTTGTCTCTCTCCATTTATTTGAAATATCTAGCCATGTTTATCTAGGTTCTTCAAAAAGATGAGCTACGGAATGTTGAGGGAATTCTGCTTTCTGGCGGCTGGGGCTTTCCCTAGCGGACCTCTCATTCCGCCAGCAGCCCTTTAAACTGGGGTGTTCACACCTCCATTTCGCAGAAGAGAACACTGAGTGTCAAAAGGTAAATTGCTTGCCCAGAGTCACCAGGTCAGTCGGTAAGTGACAGAGCCAGAATTCAAACCAGCCCAAATTCTGCCTGGCGTCAAAGCCTGGATGATTTCCATGAAACCATGCGTGTCTGATTTCTGAACCTGGAATGTCACTCCAGAGGGTTTTATTTATTTATTTTGTCCCCTGATAGTTCAGTCACTTGTAGTTAAGTCGTTGATTGAACATGTGATTTTTAAAAGCTCGTTCATGCTGAATTTGCCTGGGTAGCCACAGCGTTCCATCTTCATGGAGTTTCTTTCCCACACCCTTAGATGAAAATAAACAAGGTCCTAAAATGTCAGGCGAGATTCCTTCTGGCTTTATAATCTAATGTATTTTGTAGATGGCTGAATTCTCCAGTGAACTTCTCATTGGAAAATATTCCTTTCCTGAATTCTTTTTCTCCATCAAAGGAATATTACATCGTTTGTGATAACTCTTTCTTAGCGGCCTTGACATTGAAGTTCTGTGTAGGAAATGATCCTGCATCAGTCACCTCTGCTGTCATCGGATCCCTTTCATCTCAAGTACCTGCACTTCTTCAACTTAAACTTTGGAACAGGATCAGGCCTGGGGCCAGGGGAAAAGAATGTCTTGATTTCTACATTAATGGTGATTCTTAGAAGGAAGAAGGTACAGTGGTTAAGAACCTGGTCTTTGAAAGCAGAAGACCCGGGTCGACTGTCAGCCTTGCTTCTTGTTAACTGCTGGACCTTAAGCAAATAGCATCTCTAAATCTCAGTTCTCTTATCTTTAAAGTGAAGATTCATTTCTGGGGAGGGGATGGAGAATTGATCGTAATATGTTCATAGCGTTTTTGTATGCCACCATTTTCTAATATTTTGAGAGATGAGAAAAAGCAGCACTGGAGACCTTCTTTTGTGGGCCACGCTTAATAACGATGCTGCCTCATTCACCAAATAATGCAGAGTTTCTAAATATTAAGAAGTAACCTGGGTGTTGATGAAATGATCTTCTATCTTCCTTTCGGAGATAATTATCCCTATATCTGTATGTAGAGCGCGATCTGATAGTTCTCAGTCCTGCCAAGGCATCAGAATTCTCTAGAGAACTTGGAAAAGAAAGGCAGATGTTTGGGTCATTCAAACCTACTGCATCACTCCTTGAAGGTGGGACCTGACATCTGTGTTTTTTAAAGGTTCCCCAGGGAACTCTGCCCTGCTCATGTAACTGGCATACTGGGTAAGTGTAATGTGTGGATTGTGGACAAAGCCCACGAGTTTTTTTTCCTGTCACGGGAGGGAGGCTCTCATAGCCCATGGCCATTCTGCTCATTCATATAGACAGTCCCATGGTCACAATAACTTGCAAAGATAGCCTCAAGTGAGAAACTAGAGTATCCCCCCTCTATAATACTTAATCATAGCTCAAACTTGAATTGTCAGGCCCCTGCAGAGGACGAGTGAAAGCAGTCCGCCCTCCCCAGCCCCCAGGGAACTACACAGAGGAGAAAGGGACGCCCTCCCCAGCCCCCAGGGAACTACACAGAGGAGAAAGGGACTTACTCGATGGTGCCTCCCTGAGCTCATTTCCTGCTCTGTTGAAAGCTGAGTCTTTCTTTTGTGGAGGGGCCACTTCATAGGAACCCCAGATGAACGCTGGTGTGCGCTCCCTCCAAGAAAACACCAAATCTCTTGCCTCAACAGTGTGGGCTGCAGGCTAATCCCAGCCTGTAACAGTCTCCTGACTCCACCACTGAAACAGTCAGTCATACACTCCCTCATCCCTCCAGATTCTCAGGGCGGGAGTCAGATCTTAGACCACAGTGTCTCTAGCTGCAGGAACATTCATCTTAGGCTTCCCAGGGACCCCACTGAAGCACCCCTGACCCAGGTTTGAGTGAATGGGTAGAGCATGTGCTCATAGCACAGTGGTCTCCAGTGATACCCTTCTCCCCCAAATCCTCTTTCTCCACACTTTTTCATCTCTTTAATATCTTCCATCTGATGATGGAGCAGGAAAAGTCTTGAAACTGGCTCTTCAGTATTCCTTTTTTATTTTATTTATTTTTTTAAGGAAGTTAGTTAATTAATTAATTAATTATGGCTGCGTTGGGTCTTCTTTGCTGTGCTGGCTTTCTCTAGTTGTGTTGAGCGGGGGCTACTCTTCATTGCGGTGCACGAGCTACTCATTGCAGTGGCTTCTCTTGTTGTGGAGCACGGGCTCTGGAGCACAGGCTCAGTAGTTGTGGCGCACGGGCTTAGTTGCTCCGCGGCATGTAGGATCTTCCCAGACCAGGGCTCGAACCCGTGTCCCCTGCGTTGGCAGCCGGATTCTTAACCACTGAGCCACCAAGGAAACCCCAGTATTCTTTTGAAATCCTGCATTTTACACATTTGTCCCAGGCTTGCTTTGGTGTCTTTGTTTAAGCTCAGACTTCAAGGCAGTCCACTTTGTCATGCTGAGTGACCTGCATAGTGGCCAGTGGCATGGGCTGTCAGGTCCGAAAGGCTTTGTTTTCAAACCTTGAGTAAGTGTGTTAACATCTGTGGACCTCAGATTCCTCATGAGTGAAAGTCATAGAAACTAACTCAGTTTGTGAGGATTAAATGTGATGTATGCATGTAAAGGGCTTACTGCCTGACATGTAGGAAGTGCTGTGCAGTACCCATTGTCCAGTTGAGTTCGGCTGAAAGTCTAGCCATCTTAACTGCCCTGTTTAAAACTTCATCTGCTGATGGGCAGCCAGCTGGAGAGGGGCTGCGTCACTGCTGCTCCTTGGAGAAGCACTTCTCTGGCGCAGCCAATTCCTTGTCTAGAAGCCACCGGGGAAGGTCCCATTGAGAACTGCTTACAAAAGCAGGGTCACAAGAGCTAACAGAATTAAGCAAGTTATCAGGCAGTAGAAAGTGCAGTTAGATTTGCATCTGTGAAGCAGATGGCCAGCGCAAGATGATTGAATTAGTTTTATTATGTTTGGGGAAATTAATTTGTCACTTTAATTTTTTCTTTTGTATTTTAAGAAAGAGACGTGATTTTGTTATCTCTGGCCAAAGTGATTTGTAGAAAGAGTATATCCTTTAATGGAAAACAAGGGATGCAGTAGGACCTTGAAAACCCCTTGTCTTCTAATTGTCTATTACTGGTTGGTAACAATTCTGTATATAGAATGTGGCCCAGAGAACAGAAATGCTGCCACCTATTGCTGGTGAAAGCTGGGCTTGTGTTTCCAATCATAGGGAGGAATTTTTTTTCCCCTTCAAAATCTCGGACCATGGGGCCATTGGGTATTAAATTCACTTTTGGAGAGGTGTTTTACATACTGAAGATCTTAGGATCTGGTGTGTTCTAATTTACATTATTGATTGCAATGTCTCACCTCACATTTTGATCTGGTTAACTTGAGGGACCCTCCAGTGTTTTGATTCCTTCTTTTAAAGGTGAAGAAGAATCAAATGCAGAATCTTTAAGAACAAATGGGATCTCTTGAATTGGGGCCCAGGGCTGTTAACTGGGAGATTCCCAACACTTGTTCTCTGGGCACAAATAGTTCTTCCGTAGCCCTTTTGAAAGGATCAGAGCAAAACCTGGAGTTTTGAATGGCCTTTTTTTTCTGTTAAGTCCCTTCATCCTTAACAGTTACTCATGAGCATTCAAGGAGACCCACCCATGCAGAAAGAGTTTCTGGTACCTAATAACTAGGGTATAGACTTTATATACATTACATCCATGTATGGGGGGGTGTGTGTGTGTGTGTCTAAGTGAATGATGCTTCTGAAATTCTGTGATCTCAAATCTAACTTCAGGGAAGGCATTCTGCCCTTGAAATGGCTAAATCAGCAGTCTATCCATGGGTGGTTAAGAGTTCAGTTTTCAAACCTGCCTGCATACTGTCGTCACTTGTGGAGCTTTGTGTGTTATCTTTTGTAAGTAAACTTTTCGGAAAATTTAAATCTGCTCTAAAAGCTGTGAAGATAGTATAGAGAGTTGTCATGTACCCCACACCCAGTTTCCCCTATTGTTAACAACTTGTATGGTGTGTTTGCCACAATTAATGAACCAGTATTAAAACATCATTAACTAAAGTCTGTACTTTATTCAGATTTCCTTAGTTTTTTTAATCTAATGTCCTTTATCTGTACCAGGACCCCATCCAGGACACCTCATTACATTTAGTTGTCACGTCTCCTTAGGCTTTTCTTGGCTATGACACTTTCTCCAACTTTGTTGTTTTGGATGACCCTGACAGTTTTGAGGAGTACTGGTTGGATATGTTGTAGAATGGCCCCTCCCAATTGAGATCAGTCTGATGCTTTTCTCATGAGCAGACTAAGATTGTGGGTTTTGGGGAGGAAGACCAGAGAGGTCAAGTGCCACTTTCATCACCTGGTATCAGGGGTGCCTACTATCAACACAACTTACGGATGTGGATGTAGACCTTGATCATCCGGGTGGGTTGGTCTTTATCAGGTTTCTCGGTGAAGTTACTCTTTCCCATCGCTTCCGTACTGTTCCCTTTGTGCAGCCCACACTTAAAGGAGTGGCAATTCACGTGGTACCTCCTTGAGAACAGAATATTGACATAAATTATTTGGAATTCTCTTTGCATGGGAGATTTTTCTCTTCTCCCCATTCATTTATTTATTTATTCATTCAACCTTTTATTTCTCAGTATGCATTCATGGCTATTTGTTTCATACGTTGGGTTTTAATCCAATACTATTAATTCTTTATTACTCTTGTTGGTCAGTTGTTCCGGCGTTGGCCATTGGGAGCTCTTTCATTTAGCTCCTGTGTCGCTGTGACAAAACCCCATCCATGTGTTTTGGTGTGGGGATGTATCCTGCCTTTCTGGTACTATAATGTGCTCCAGGCACATCTGAATATTTCCTGTCGCACCCCAAGAATCGGCCGTTTCTCCAAGGAGCCCTGGTTCCTTATATTGATAAGCAGTATTAGAAACCAAGATGTGGGCACTGGGTGTGCTTGTTGCCACTGCGATATCATTGTTTTTAGATCCTGTCAGTTGACAGAACAAGGAAATAAATTTGTGCATACTAACGCATGTATCTATAAATATTGTATCTAGGTTAAGCTAAACATTAGTTTATACCGATATACTATATAGGTCAGTACATAGTTATACTGAAACTATAAACTGTTATTTAGTTTATAAACTAAAAATAGTTTATAATGTATATAGAGCTTCCAACTCGAACCAGTTAGCACATTGATCATTCTAGCCTTCCTCCCTTGCTGGTCTGTAACCTCCCACTCAAGCAGTAGAATCCCCTGTGAAACTTATTAAACACCCCTGTGCCAGGACCCCATGTCCTGAGGTTGATTTAGATGCCAGCCTGGGACCTGGGCATCTGTATTTTAATAATCTCTAGACAGGTTGAATTTTTCCATTACAGGCTCATGGCGCCACGCACTCATCTTTGTAGCATTTGCCACAAGTGCCCTCTGACATCTTTTTCTTTATTTTTACTTGACCTCCTTCTTTGATTAATACCTGACCCTCCCTCAAGATAAGAAGCTCCATGTCCTTTTTGATCATCATTCCATCCCTAGTAAGTGGGTATATATATATAGTGGGTCCTCAATAAATATTTGTTGAACGAATGAGTAAAATTACATACAGTGTGAATGAGGAGGGAGGAGAAAAGGAAATGATTCATTGAACCCTTCCTACATGCCAAATGCCTTTGCAGATGCTTTCAAAATATAGTCCAGTTCAGGGATCTGAACTGGGTCTGACTGACATCAGAATCATGCCATTTCTGTCAAGGAATTCCTACCACTGGAAGCGCCTTGCCTCGTCTCCTGCTTTGCATGTCACTGGAGCTCCCACTGGCCTGCACGGAGCTGTGTGGGTGGCCCAGGAGGAGGCCAGAGGGGGAGAAATAGCGGCACCCGTTTAGAGCCTCACCTAGTCCCCATTAGGAAATTGACTCCTATTTGGTTTGGGGAGGGGGGTGTTTTTTCCTGCCTTGTTCATGCTCACAATGAAGGTGACATTGATTTACAATTCAGTGGGTTGAAGCCGGGAAGGGAGGGTTCTCTGGGTAGAAAAGATCAATTAAATGATTATCCCAGCTGCCACACACTAATGCCTTTCTTACTGAATTTCAGAATCCAGGAAGCAGAAGGCCACCGCATTTAGCCTTTTACAGGAAATCTAATTGCCAACTTTGTGATGCCAAGTTTTATTAAATTGGGAAGAGTCAATCTCAGCGGCCGGCAGTTTCAGACATGACGGAACGCTTCCCACTGGCCACCTGGAATTCTAAATGAGTTCCTCCTGTTGCTTTTTGGGTGCTTTCGCTGAAGTTTTATGAATTTAACACTTTTGTGATTTATATCTTTGTGATTTTTATTTGGGGTCCAGGGTGCTAGGGCTTAAAGCTTGGCAAGAAGTCAAAAAATACTGGAATCCTCCTCTGTGCTAGGCGCTGGGCTGGTGGCTGGGGATTCTAGCCGGGAGCGGGACCACAGATTCCTGTTGTTTATAGAGTTCTCCACCTGGAACGCTCGTCCCCTATTTCAGTGGGTTCCAAACTGTAGTGTGCATGAGAAAACCCTGGAGAGCTTGTTCAAGCCCAGACAGCTGGGACCCAACCTCAGTGTCTCTGATGCAGGAGGCCTGAAGTGGGCCCTGAGAATCTGCATTTCTGACAGGTTTCCAGGTGATGCTGATACTGCTGGTCTGGGACAACCATTGCCCTGAGTCTTTGCATGATTGCCGCCATTTTGTCAGTTAGGTCTTTATTTCAGTGTCAACTCCTTAGAGAGGCCATTCTTGAGTTCCCTGACATAGGATCCCTCCTCCCCTCACTATTCATTCTCTACTGCATTTTTTTTTTTGGCTGCACCGCGCCACTTGCAGGATCTTAGTTCCCCGACCAGGGAGCGAACCCGGGCCCCTAGCAGTGGAAGCGTGGAGTCCTACCCACGAGACCAACCGGGAATTCCCATCTACTGCATTTGCTTTAGAGTATGTATCATTCTCTGATACTAACTTGCTAATCAGTTTATTGCCATTTTGTCTCTCCATAGAATAAAGCCCCATAGGGCTCTCTTCCTCACTGCTGCCTCATCCCAGCCTAGAAGGGTGCCTGCCCCAGAGTATGTGCTCAGTAAGGTCTTGAATGAATGAAGTAATTACAAGCATAATGAGTCTTAGGAAAGAGGGGCCTAGGACACCACGGGAGTGTTAACAGGTAGCCCTCAGGCGGGGGAAGGGCATTGCATTGCATCCTGCAGGGAGCAGTTTCTGGGTGTGGCCTTAGTGTCCATTTCAAGCACTGCACACCAGCGTTTTGCCTGCAAGGTTGTAGGCTGTGGGGTCTGGTGGGAGATTGCAGTTGGCCACTCCAGATTTGTTTAATTTTTCCATAGCCTTTCCATGGTCCTGTCCACACTGAAACAAGGCCATCTGAAGAGCAGATCAGAATTCCATCTAGCAGGCAACCCCGGCACAGACCGGTTTGGTAAGCTCCCAGGTCCCAGTCGCTGAGCTTAGCAGGAAGCGAGGCCTGCCTGAAATAGACTGCTTCTAGGGACCTTCCTCCTGAAGTCTCCACTTGCTGCAATCTGGAATCCGGGGGCCCTGCACAGACAGCCTTTTCAGAACCTCTGCAAAGTTGAATGAAGGCTCACACTTTCTTCCTTTGCAGGAGCGAGACCTCTGGGTAGAAACATGCAGAGTCCTCTCCAGCAGCATGTTTAGAGAAATGGAAGGGCCGGCACGGTTGTGCCTCCCTTTGACAAAAAGAATGTCAGGCAGAACACAAGACACGTGAGGGTCCCACGCAACCAATGGCTTAGACAAAGGTTTTCAAAACCTCTCTGCGGAAGCTGAAGCATCAGGCTCCCGCCCTTGTGCTGCCCGGTTCAAGTGAAGTTTGTACAATCCCTCGGCCTTTGCCCAGCCTTTGCCAAGCATGGGAGGGGGGGGCCATTCCCCAGGTTCGTTTGCCTGGGGCAGCAAAAGGAACTGTGATTTCTCTCCCTTGAGTGTGTCGTGAAAATATAAACACAGTTCGATTATTTTGGAGGGTGAAGAGCATGGGGTGGGGTGGGGGAGATGAGGGGGGAGAATGGCAGCAGTGTAGAACTGCGACTGAGGGCCAGAGGGCTGCCCAGCGGGTTGTGGTAACATAAGCTGCCGCGATTCAGGAGGTGGCCTGTGTAAGAAAATCTGACCACAGTGGGAGCATGACTTCAGCTAAAATTAACCTTGGAGGCTTCACACGCCTCCTCAGTGCTTTGAACTAGACACCCCGGGAGGGCGTAGGCCATGGACTGCAGGGACCGAGCGTGGGCTGTGGGTCGAGCCATGCCTGTAAGCATCAACTTGTGGGTTCCTGCCCGGGGAGAGAGTCGGGATTCCTGCAACCATTATAAACTGGTAAGCCACCTGGAGGGCCACTGGCGGGGTCCCTGGGGAGAGGTGATGAAGTTTGAATTGGGGCTTGTGTTTAGAGACAGTTCTAGTTTACTTTCTACACCTGTTGGGACCACAGCGCTCTGAGCTGGCTTTTCATCTGCAGAACGCTTGGCCGAACTCACTGCCACCTCGTTGTCGCTCTCTGTTTCCTGTGTCTTCACAGGGTGAGGACCCCGTGGTGTATTTTTAGAGCAGGTAGGGAAGAATTGTCTAGAAGCTGTTGACGGCCTGAAAAAATACAGTCGCATAAACCAAAGGCAACAATCTGGAGGGCCGCAGACGCCAACAGGTGTGGCAGGTCTGCGTGTTTTCTCAATTGTGGGCCTCAGCAGGTGCAAACGGGAAACAAGACTGACCTCTGTGAAGGTCTGAAGAGGTGTAAGGGAGTCCTCCAGGGTGCTTCACTGCAGAAAGGATCTATTTGGGAGGTAACTCGAAGTGATTTCCCGTCCTGTGAGACCAGGCATGGCCCAGGCAGGGCACCACTGACCTCCCCCACTGCTTGTCGGACAACTTGGACAGGATTTTTCAAGCCGGACAGCAGCTGCGCCCGTGGCTTTCCATTTATTGTGGGGAATCCGTTTGGGATCTTGCAACACAGAGCAAAAAGGCAAGATGTATTTCTTTTCCTTTACGTCTCCTTCACCTTCAGACAGTTAATGCGACCCTGGGGCCAATGGCGGTCTTGATGCTTGTGGCGGAGGGGCGCCCCGGTTTGATAATCAGACCACTTTGCTGTGTTTTCGTTTTGCTCGCAAACAACGGTGTAGTTTATCCTCCCCTCCCAGAACGTATCCCTGCCCCTCCCCCAACCCAACTTTCTAGGCAACATTGTTATAAGGTGTAGAAAGGACGCATTTTCTGGGGAAGAGCGAATTTCTCGTGTTTAATGATTAGTGTGTATAACTGACCTTGGAATGCTTGATGGTAAAATGTTTAAGCCACGAAACGTTTGCTTAGGTGAGGGGGTAGTCTTGCCCTTTACGTGCAAGGGAATGAATGGAGTTGGTGTGAACCATGTAGAAAACAACTCCCTGCATGGAGCTATCTTCTGATGCAGCTTTGAAGCCGTTTTCCGTATGAGCCTCTCTGTGGAGCCCTCCGAATATTTTATATCCTTCTGTGGCCTCCATCCTCTGGGTGTGTTGGCTCATTAGAGGTAGAGGGCTACTGGGATATCGGACACTGGCATGTCTTTTGCTGTAGAGGTCTAACAATACCCAGGCCAAGCGTGATTGATGGGGGTGCGTTTGGGTCATCACTTTGACATTTTAGCTCCAGGATCTAGGCTCACTGCCCCATGGAAGAGATTTCTTTTGAGGTAGGATGTTAAAAATAGACATTTCAGTAGGAGGAAGCTGTGGTATGTGATTCTGAGCTTCGATGAACACATCTCATGTTCTGCATGGGGATTTCCATCTCCTGCTGAGCCTGGCTGGACAGACACGGAACTTGAATTCTGATTTTCTTAGGAAGAGAAGACTCCCTCCAGTTCTGCCCTAGAACTCTCTCCCCATCACGGCACGTCAATGACCTGGCCTGGTGTTTGTACCTGCCGAGTGATACCTAGATGGCTGGACTGAGTGAGAATACCTGGGCCGCACCCTTTCCTCATCTATGAAGTGGGGAGAATGCAATGCGACCGCCTCCCCCTTTTCCCAGGATTGTGGTGTGGCTCAGATTAGATGGTATCTACAGAAGGGCTTTATAAGTTATAAGCACCGCAGATGGGAGGTAGTGGCTGAGTTGTAGTTAGGACTTTATGTATTCTTCTTGAGATGAATCAGTCAGGGCTTACTTCCAGAACTTTGTAGAATAAACAGTATCTTTGTGCAAATCGTTCTTTTGTGCTCCGGGCCAGGTTGGCCCCTTCTTTCTTGGGTGCCAGCTTGGTATCTGGTAGTCTTCCTAGTAAAAGCCTATTATAAAAATACAAAACACAGAACCCCCGAGATTTCCCCAGGCCTGAGAGCTCTGACATCTGGGCTGGAGAGGGGCCCAGGGCACAACGGCCACTTCCACCGTGGCCAAGTCTCTTGGCCATGGAGTTGCTCAGAAAGGAAGTAGGCTCCTAAATGGAGAACGAACAGGGCAGTGTTTCCTGGGGCAGGACAACGCCAGCCACTGCTGGGAACTGCCTATCTCCAGAGATTTTTAAAGCCTTTGTCACACAACTTTCCCACAAATGACACAGCACTGTCTCTGGCAGGCCTAGTGCCTCTCTGCCCAATGGGATGAAGCTCTCTGACCATCTTTGAGGCTGCCAGACCTTCTAAGTTTCCCCTTGGAGCACCTGGACCTTCCTTAATAAGCATCGTTACCCCTCATTGGGTACCTGTGTGCGTGGGCTCACAGGTGCTGCACATTTTTTCTCATCAATCTTAATATAAGTTTATGCACTAGGTACCATTATCATCTCCATTTTACTGATGAAGAAACTGAGCTTGCGTTTAAGTGACTTGCCTGGACTTGATCCCAGATCTGACCTCATCCTCTTAACCACTGCACACCATTTTCTCCTTGTCACTGACATAAAATTCACAGAGTTCATAGCGGTTACCTTTTCTGTGCCAACCATAAACCTGCTTGGAAGTGGGGGAGAATAAGGAGACATGGTAACCCATTTATTTCCCAGGGCCCCTCAGCTGCGCCCCTCCCTCTTAATCTGGGTGGAGCCCCACCCACCATCTTGCTTTGCCCCTGCCTCACGGCCCCTCGCGCAGAGAAGGGGACTGCCCCCGGCCCCCATGCCTGGGGTCTTCTCTGGATCTTCTCTCAGCCTGCTTTGGCTGCTTAATCTTCTCAAGAAACCTGACCCAGGGGAAATCCTTAAACTGTCATCCACTACGCAGGTTTCCTGGGTAAGGGAGCATCCTCAAACAGTTACCAAGAGTGAACACAGTTTGTCCCGTGGGTTGTGAATTTTAGTGAGCAATGTACTGTTTATATAGCCACTCACCTGCAGTGATCTGATTGGCCCACAAGAAAACCTATTACCATTTTAAAAAGACAAAAAACTCTCTCCCAAGCTTGCCAGTGTGGTTGCCTTTCCCCCTCGCCATCTCCTGGAAGTAAAGCATTGATGACTCCATTGGGAACGTAAATGTTAGTTGGGAACAGTGACTCACCAGGCCATCCCTGGAAGAGCTGCATACCTGGGACCTAGGAAGCCCCGATGGAATGGAATGGAACATGTCAGGTGAGTTTTGATCACCAGTGTCAGGCTGCGACGGGGCCAGGCCCAGTGCCTGCGAATGGGCAGCATCGCATCGGGGGCAGAGCCAGTTGGGACACCTCGGTGGGTGGCGGAGTCAGTGTAGGGGCAGGAGGGGGCGAGGCAGCTTGTGGGCCATAAATATTTGGGAGACCGATGCTGGAATCCAGGAGGCTTGTGCGGGAGGAGGGATGAGGCCACCAAGAGGGCCTGTCTGCCAGCATTCCTTGAGTGAGTGCCTTAGGACACACACACCCAGCCCGGTGCTACATAGGGGTACCACGAGCTCGCCATCTACCCCTCGGCCCTGTGGATAAAGCTCATCACTCTGGAATGGGAGTAACCTAACTGGCTCGGGCTCAGGGTCTCCTGCCCCTTCACCCACTGGGAAGCAGGACTTGGCACCTTAGGCCTTCCTAAGAAGGATTCCACTAGCCCTAGAAAGCACTGGTAAGAATATAGATTTTATTGAAGATTTGAAAGAGCTGTGTTTGGACCATGTACAGGTTCATTAAATATCCCTTGATCTTGTCTCCAGGGCTTCTTCCTTCCTCGCCACCCACACAGCCTTCCTGCTTCCCTGTCGGTCCAACTCCGACCTCTTCTTCCTCTGCCTGAACTCTGTCTTTCTGATGCAAAGCATTTTAGCTCAGTCTGCACTCCTCTAAATTTGCACACTCATACACATTATTTTACGTAACAAAAAAGCTCCTTCTTGGTGGGGGGTGGGGGGAGGGGGAGGGGGAAGAAAGGAGCATCCCATCCCCACCACTCACCTGTGCACGCCTAGTGGCGGTTAACAGTGGGCTCACAATTGATAGGTAGCACTTGCTGATTTCCAAGGTAAATCTCCTACCAAGGCTGATTTCAGTCTACCAAATGTGACATCTCTGAACTGGCAAGAGATGTGCAAGACTATACCATTATATACTGTTTCCCTCATATGGAGGAAATAGATGTGAATCACCTCGAGCATAAACAATGGTAAAATGTAGAAAGATAATTTTAAAGGAAGTGATGAGTTTGGAATACAACTACCTTTAAAAATTTAATTGTACGTTTATATAATATAATTTTAAAGTATATATAATTCTATGTGTATACAGTTCAGAAAGCCCAAGTGAATCTGTAATGACGTAAAGCAGGTCTGTGTTAGCCTTGCAGCAGTGGTAGTGAGGGACTGTTTATAAAGGATTGCCAGGAAGTTCTTGGGGTTGGTAGAAATATTTGTTAACTTTTTTTTTAGTATCTTTATTGGAGTGTAATTGCTTTACAATGCTGTTAGTTTCTGCTGTATAACAAGGTGAATCGGCTATATGTATACACATATCCCCATATCCCCTCCCTCTCGAGCCTCCCTCCCACCTTCCCTATCCCACCCCTCTAGGTGGTCACAAAGCACCGAGCTGATCTCCCTGTGCTATGCGGCTGCTTCCCACTGGCTATCTATTTTACATTTGGTAGTGTATATATGTCCATGCCACTCTCTCACTTTGTCCCAGTTTACCCTTCCCCCTCCCCGTGTCCTCAAGTCCATTCTCTACGTCTAGGTCTTACGTCTGCATCTGCGTCTGCGTCTTTATTCCTGGCCTGCCCCTCAGGTTCATCAGAACCATTTTTTTTTTAGATTCCAACGTTTGTTATCTTGATTGTAGGGATGGTTTCGTGGGTGTACGTAGATCAGAACTCATCAAATTTTACATTTGAAATATATGCAGTACATTACATGTAAATTAAATCTCAATACAATTGGAAAAGGAATTTTAAATTGAACAATTTTAGATTAAATTATTTTTTCAGAATGTTCAGTTTTCAAGTTCAGTTTTATCATACAAAAGAAGGCATTTTTATTTGCTTCATGTATGTTTTGTTGTGACCTCATGGCTGATTGGCCTATGTATTTATTTTTAGGTCCATATAGGGCCATATATTTAAGTTTGGGGATAACCTAAAAGTAACTTCAATTGGCCTCACTTTCTTCAACTATAAATTTAGGGTTGTATCATCACCAGAGGTTCTTCAGTCACTGAAATTCTGTAATTGAAGTTATGGATGAATTGGTCTCTTGGGATTCAGGATCGCCTCGTGTGACAACACTGTAGAGAGATTGGGACTGTCCACTGGAGATAGACATTCCTGGAGATCAGAATGTCTAATCATTTCCTATGAATCCTTTCAGAGAATATTTTGAACAATTTGAGGCCAATCTGGTAATGCAGAGTTGAACAACTAGAAAACAACTGCCCCAGGGTGAGAACTCAGTCTTTGGTATCTTATTTTCGATGCGATTGTAAATGGGATTGTTTTCTTAAATTCCACTTTCTGATATTCCTTTATAATTAATGGCTGGTTAACAGCTAACTCACAGATTTCCTAGAAGTTTAACAGTCAACTCTCCAGAGCCAGTACAAGCCTGCTCTAGCATGTGTGTGTTTCTGTGTGTGTATTGTTTTAAAGAACACTTTAATGTCCACAGTCAGGTGGGTCACTACCGTGTTGCTGGAAATTCTCACAGCAAAGTGTTACCTACCAGTGCCTGTTCTGTGTCTTGTACTACGACTGGTCTAAAAGATACATGAATCATCGTCTTGATTTCATGGGGACTTTATGTGCTAGGCAGTGAAGGGGAACAGATTCATTCGTCCATCCCATCTATTCGTCCATCTGTCTGTCCATCCATCTGAACGTTCACTGGTCTACCCCTCCATTTCTTGTCCATCTGTCCACCCGTTGACCATCCAGTAAGTCAGTAAGTGCTTGTTTATTGAGCTCCTGTAGGGAGTCAGGCACTGTGCTAATGTTTCAAAGATGTAGAAAATTTGTTCTCTACTCTGGAGAAGCCCCCAGTTGAGATGTGGATGGTTATAATAAGCATGATGAAGCCATGTGCAAAGTGCTTTTGGAGCCAAGAAGAAGGAACAAAGAATTTCCTGTTGGGAGTGAGACAGTGAGTTGGGAATGGCTTTACAGGGATTGAGACTTGACTAGGCTTTTAAGACACCAAATAGGTATTTGCCAGGTGGTGGGGTAGAGATGGCACTGCTGGCAGAGAGGATGGTGTGGGCAAAGGTACAGGGGCTGGGTAGCTAGGCACACAGGTGTGTTTAATTGTAGGTGCACTAGGATTTCAAAGAAGGGAGAGAAGCCTGGCAGTCGGGGCTGGTTTCTAGAAAAGAACATCCTGCCAAACGGAGGGGATGCGGGAGGACATGCCAGACCAGAAAACCCACCAGCAGGGACCGAAGGTTACCGTGGCACATAGCCTGTGGTGTGAGTGGTGGACCAGAGGAATTTGTGGGTTGGGGACCTGGAGACGAGGCAGGAAAGGAAACTAACATTTAAAGGTTCCTGGGACTTCCCTGGCGGTCCAGTAGTTAAGACTCTGTGCTCCCACTGCAGGGGGCACGGGTTCGATGCCTGGTTGGGGAACTAAGATCCTGCATTCTGCATGGTGTGGCCAAAAATAAAAATAAGTTTAAAAAAATTCAAAGCTTCCACCTAGGTGCCAGGCACTGTGCTAAGGACTTTACAAACATTCTCATGTAGTCCTCACAGTAGATAATAAATTATTATCCCATTTTACACGTGTGGAAGCTGAGGCTCAGAAAGTGGCTTGCTCAACGCCTTGGCGTACTCCGTGTCCAAATGTGTGAGGTCCCTTAGGTCTAATATTTCCCTGTATGCATTTAACAATCCTGTGAAGAGGAGACAGACTCAGAGAGGTTAAGCAACCTACCAGAGGCTACCCAGGACTCCAAGGTCTTGACTGGACCTGGTAGGGCCAAAATCCTGGGGAGCCTGTGCCTAGGAAGCTAAGCTGAGGCATTTGGGCTGGACAGGAGCGACCGAGAAGCGCAGTGGCCGGCATCCCCTTCCCTGCAGTCTGCAGATGAGGGGAACTGTGGAGGCTTGGAGGATCGGAGGGAGGCTAATATTTAAAAGGTCAGTTCATGACCAGACGGGAGGGAGGTCTGTGTTGTTGCCCAGGTTGTCACCAGCCCCTCAGGTGTGGCCACCCTGCCAGGCAGCTCCCACAAGCTCTTGTTGGGTTTGGGGATGTCTGCTGTCAAAGAGTGTGTCAGCAGCTCCCCCTACCCTCCACCGCATCTCGTCTTTCCCTCCCTCCAGGCCTGCCTCTGGGGTGGGGGGTGGGGGGCTGGTTCCCATCACAGCCAGAGAGGAAGCTTTTGGGAAGAGAATATCTCTAATGACTAATGAACACAAGAAGGGACTGAAAATACTTGAGAAATTCCAAGTGGGCTCTGACATTTGGCTTTCTTGGAAATGCTGGACATTATGGTAAAAGTTATTCAGATCTTGCGTCTGTGGTTGGAGTAGGTGAGAGGAAGTGCTGCAGGGGGAACCCAGGTTTATTCTGAAGGCACCAGTGATAATCTTCATCCTTACTTGGCCTTATTTGACTTTCCAGGGAGGCCCTCGGGAGACCTGGATGCACATGTTTTGTAAGAGCTGGTACCGCAGGACTAGGCTGCCTGGCTCAAGTGGAGCATCACCATTTGTTAGGTGTGGGACCCTATGTACATTTCTTAACCTTTTAGAGCCTCTGTTTTCCAGTATGTAAAATGGGGATGACTCATTTAGTCAACAGATATTTAGTGAGCACCTACTGTGTGCCAGGCACCATACTGGATGTTTGGAAAAATTCAGTGAGCAAAGCAGATGAGAAGTTTTGTTCCCCTGCAGCTGTCACTCCAGCAGGGAGAGATTGTAGATGAGATCACATGTAGAAAATGCCTGGCACACAGTAGGCTCTCAACAGAAGCACAGCCTCCCCTTGTGCACAGGTGGTGGCCATAGTGAGGAAACAAATGGGAAAGGACTATGTATCCTGTCAAGTGCAGGGCGGAGCACAGCCTATCCCAGGAGGACAGAGCAAGCAAGCAAGGGGCATCCTAGGCGTCGAAGGTGGGTCAGCCCAAGGTGTGGGGTCAGCAGGCACCTCCGTGCTCGTCCTTAAGATCTCACCAGTGCCTCCCCGCACGTTCACCGGCCTGGCGTATTTTTCTAGAGGCACAGTTTCAGAACCTCCGGAGTTGCTGTGCACGCCCACCTGCGGCTGGTTGGTGTTCCCGCAGGACAATGCCACCATTGTGTGGCTGAGGGGCCCTTCCCAGGCTGGCCTGGTCCACTTCAGGCTTTCCTCCTGAGCATTTCCCAGCCGGATACAACCCTGCAGTGGTCACTCCTGTGGTACCGGCATTTTTATTTTTGCGGTAGTGACACTGTTGTGAAATGATGTTTGGCTTGTGCTTTGGTGACATGGGAAAGTGTCAGCTCTCCTCTTGGATCTGTTAGGCGTGAGTGACAAGCAGCCAACTGTGCTCCCAGGGGCAGGCGCGAGTGACATTGAGGTGCCTGTTGCGCAACGAGCCTCCCTCTCTCTGGCTGCTTTTCCCACGCGGCCGTGACGCTCACCCTTCTGTGGCTCACGGTTCCTGCGTGGGCCTCTGAGGAGCAGCGTAGCATCATTAGGAACCAGAGTCTCTGCTATCAAAGGCTGCATGCTAGTGTGTGACATTGGGAAAGTCATTTCCCCTCTCAGAGCCTCCATTTCCTCATCTGTAAAATGAGGGAAATAATACCTTCCTCACGGGTGAGTTGGGAACTAAAGGAATCCATTGTTTGCCAAGTGTTCACAGCGCATGGCATCGTCTTCGTGGTAATGATAATTGGCATTAACATACTGTGTGTCCTTACTATGCACTGGGCGTTGTTAGATGACCTCTTTTCTTTTTTTTCTTCTCATCATCTTTTTTTTAAATTAATTTTTATTGGAGTATAGTTGCTTTACAGTATTGTGTTTCTGCTGTACAGCAAAGTGAATCGGTTATATGTAAACATATATCCCCTCTTTTTTAGATTTCCTTCCCATTTAGATGACCTCTTTTCAATCTCACAAGAACCTGAATAGGGAGTCGACCCATTTTACAGATGAGGAAACGGAGGCTCAGACATAGTTTAAGGAACTTGCCTGGGATAACTCTGCCGGGAAGTGGCTGAGGCATGTCTGGAACCTAAGCAGTCTGACTCTAGAAGGTGCTTCCTTTATCAGCTCACCATAGAATTTGGTGGGTGGTAGTTAGCGTCCTACCCTAGGCTACAGCAAGAGTGGGACCCAGCAGAGGCGGCTGCTCAGGCAGGGTTTGCTCAGGGCACCAGGGCGTACATGCAGCTCTGAGCACCTTTTCTTGACTTGATATCATTCAGAGGTAAAGTAGGAGGAAGGGTGGTGAGGGGAGTGGATGGAAATTCGGATTAGCGATAAGCCCTGGCCCTCCTCTAGTCACCTGCTGTGTGTGTGTGTACACGTGTGCATATCCCTTAGGGACAGAAGCATACATATGGGCAGGTGTCAGGGTGGCTCTTCGGTGGTTGTGCATACAAGCATGTAGGTTACTGCCCGTTAAAAAGGGAGAAAACCAGCGGTGGGCTCCTCCCTCCCGCTGCTGCTATCTTCTGGGTCCAGACAGGGATGTATACTCCCTGGTGTAAACAAGATCCTGTGAACCATGTTCCAAAACGTATATTGAGCACAGGGGCTGGCAGTCCCATTCTGCATGTGCTCGCATGGGAGATACAGACCCCAGTCACATCTAGGTGCTCCTGGAGCCCAGCTTTCTAGCAGCCTCACCTGGCTAGAGACCAGCTGAGAGCCAAGAAGCCTTCCCTACCGACCCTCCGAGCAGCTCAGAGGGGTGCCGCAAAAGCCTTCCACTTAGGTGTTTTCATCAATGGAAAAGTCCTATCAAGGCTCTTGCTTGAATGGTACTTCTTTTACTTTACCCCTAATTTTAAAGGACTCTGGGGTCTTTTAAAGACAGTCCAGCAACTCTGCAGCCTTCAGGGCATCCTTGTATGCATCAAAATGCTATTTATAGTACGTCCATAGGTCATCAAGAAAACATGGAATAGAGTTAATTTAAAAAGCAGGGGTCGTGATAATCTATTTGGGAAAGAGACCCTATGGCATAGTTAAAAACTGGCTTTCAGAAGTGGAAGCTCTCAGCAATTTAGAATGACTTATTCCCCCAAAACTTATATTAATTTGAATATGAATAACCACCATTTATTCAATACTGTGCTCCAGACACTGTGTTAACCATTGACATACATGTTTTCATTTCGTCTGTAAAGCAAACCTACGTATCACCACCGTGTAAGTGAGGGCCCCCCGCGCTCAGCTGGCCCTGACTCACTGTGGGCCACCTGGCTGGTAAGAGGCAGAGCCAGATCTGAGCCCCGGTCCACGCCAGCTCCTGAGATTGCAGACACACTGCCCTTGTATAATTACCGTGGTTGATGAAAAACCACAAATGACCTGAGTAATGCATCTGGAGATGGCAAACTTGGGGTTGGAAGAGAGTCATTGACCTCTAGGGTGGGCATGTAGTGAGAACCACGGACACTGGGCAAAACTGGACTCTTGCTTTGAGAAAACAGGGAGCAGTGCCAGCGTTCAGGCTCAGCCCCTGCTGGGCTGTGTGGCCTGGATTGCCTTCTCCGTGCTCCCCCTCTTTTTCCAATGTGTAGGGCTGGGGACACCATTCACCCATCTGAATGTTTGTTTCAAGGCAGTGGTTTTAATCAAGGCAGGGTCTGCATTAAGAAAGGACATATTAGACTCTGATGGGGAGAGAGGGGAAGAGGGAAAAAGCCACCAGCTAGCTTCAGGCCCCTTACTTCACCCCAGGCAATTAAAATGATCTGTGGACATGTGGGCACACCTGTTGGGTAGGTACCGGGCTCCTTTCGAGATGCCGGGGATACAGAAGTGAATGTGTTAACCAGCTTAGCCCTTAATAACAAATGGTGCATTTTGATTGTCTTAAAACTGTGACTACTTGAATAATCATCCTTTGTGGTATTCAGGTGCTGGGTGGACACTCTGTACTATCGTTGCAATATCATTTTTTGTGCTTCAGGACAATCAGAACTAAACCATTTAACCACACACTGCGCAGTCATGGACATGATGGGATGTTGATGTTCCCAAAGTCTAGAGTGGGACATTGAATGGAGGCCGAACAGTTGAGTTCTCTTTACAACTGATGGACTGGAAACCACCTCAGATGCTAAATGACTAGTGTACTTGTATCTTAAATCTCCCCCCTGGCATTTCCTGCTAAGAGATACGTTGTATTCTTTTCCTCCTGGAACGGCTGTGGTAAAGCTGTTGCCGCTTCAGGATCCATCAGTCTGCGTGCCCGGCATGTGGGTCTGCATTTAGAGTTGTTAGGGCAATGACTTTGGGTGCAGTTATTTTATGGAATTTTGGGAGGTTTCTTCCTTAGAGCTGCCCTTCCCCCTTCATTTGAGAGCTAATTGCAGTATAAACTTAGCACCTTCCCCGTTGGTTTAACAACAGTGCAATTTTTATCAGTTTTCTTGTTACAACTAATAATCAGGTTCTTTACTTCGCTTGATCTGTCAAGATTTTCCCTCTTTGATTTCAGCCTGTTTGATATGGAATGATGTGGAGTTATAAGCAAACAAATGACACACTCCTTGAAATTCTGTCAGGGCTAATAAAGTGAATCAAAACGAATTCGCTCTTCAGCTGTCATTGTCTTCCTTCCCCTTTTTTCTTTTCAAACCTCTGACAGCAGCTCCTTTCCCTCACCAGGCGCTTGTGGAGCACTGGGTCTCCCGTTAGAGGGGGTGGGAAGAGTGGTAAACTCAGCGAGACAGGTCAGAGCCAGAGCGGGAGGGACTCCTTCAGATACTGGTGTGAAACGATTCTAGAGCCTTTTCCTCTAGAATCTTTTCTCTGGAATGATGTGATGATTTGGAGTTGGGGGTGGGGATGGTGGTTTTATTCTTTCCTAGAACTGTGTGGTTCTTTGTGTTGCCCATTTCTACTGAAAGTTCACCGATCAAGCATGAGTGGGCTCCAGCGTAAAAGCAACAGAAGCCCTAAGTCTTTAGAGCTCTGCGGAACGAGAGGCTCTGGAGAAGTTGATTCTGAATGCCTGAGGCTTACAGAGGAAGCCCTGCATGCCTTAGCCCTTGCTTAAAATCTTCCAAACACACACTGTTCCGTATTTGTTGACTTCCTGAACCCGATGACTAAGGATATTGTGAGTTTCGATGACTTCGATGACTAAGGATATTGTGAGTTTATTTTCCAAAGGTACTCCTTGGAAGAATGGCAGTCATTGCATGAGCTACTGAAACAGCAAGTGAGAGGGATGGGGCTGAAGTACGTCAGTGCGTAGCAGGGCCCAGGAAAACTGTGTTTCTTAAAATAAATCTCGGCATTTTCTTGTGACTCACTTCTTCACAAAGTCGAGAGCTGGGGAGAGGAAACTCCAGATAATCAATGATTCTTGTTTGATGGGTCCTGATTAACCGGCTTGCACTCTGGAGTGATTTATTTTCTCTATTCCTTCCTCTTTTCAGTCGATAAAGAGACTTGAGATCCTGGTTTGAGGATTCACTGAGCGCTCACGTTAAGTCTCCGATGCAATCAGTTCCCCAAGGGTTTGCCCTTTTTCTCTCCATTCAGCTCAATGCCGGCAACCACTTACTGACCACCTGCTGTGCCCCCGCCTTGAGAGACGCTGTCTGGGCCCAGAGATGGACGAGACACCATGTCTGCCGCGATCTGGGGGTGGAGTGAGGAGGTGGTGCCAGCAAACAGGTTCTCTGCTTCCTGTGCAGCTCAGGATGCAGTGAGGAAATCGAGGGTGACTTCCTGGAGGAACCAGCGTAGGAATGGAGTTTTTTGGGGTGGCCCCAGGTGGAGGCACTCAGGTGGGTGGGGTGGCAGGAGTTCAGAGATGGGGAAGTGTGAGGTCCAGTTTTCCTGAGGGTAATTGTAATTATTACTGAGCCCTTGCTATGTGTAGGCATATTAGGTCATTCAGTCCCCATGACACAGACTGGCCACTTTCTTCTGTAAAGAGCTGGACAGTAAATATGTGAGGCTGTGTGGGCCAGAAGCCTCTATCACAACTACTCAGCTGTGCCATTGTGGTCCGGAAGCAGCTACAGATGACACATGGGTGTGACTGGGCTCCCACAGAACTTTGTTTACAGAAACAGGTGGTCCCTTGGGTTTGGCCTGGGTCACAGTTGGCCAGTCCCTCCCTGCCTTATCATATATTGGTATAATCCCCATTTTATGGAGGATAAAACTGAGGTACAGAGAGGTGAAAAGAAATGCACATGCCAAGGGCCACCTTGACTTGGTCAGTTCCCAAGCCCAAGCTTTTCACTTACCCACGCACTGCCTCCCCTGAGAGGTCGACGCTGGCTGGGGAAGAGTGGATGGATAAGACTGCCTTGAACTGCGGTGTGAAAAGTCTGCCTTTCATTCAGTGGGGAGCCATTGATGATTCTGTGAGCAGGTGATAGGACTAGAGCTGTGCTCTTGGAAGATTAAGTTGGTTGTGGTATGTAGGTAGATTCGAGCTGGGAGAAGAAGAGCTCTGTCTTAAACAGCGTGGGGTAGAGAGGTTCAGTTCTTTGGCAGAGCTATTTCTGACCACTGTAGAACTTTCCAGGTTCTCCCCGGTATGCCAGATACCTGTGTGGCCTCCCCAGGGCTCTGCACTGTGTGTGCTGGTGGGTGAGTGGGAGAGGGTTACCCCTGTACTTGTTGACAGAAGCTTGCTTAACCTTGGCTTCCTGCCGGACTGTGTAGACACAGAGAGGGCTGGCTTTAGGGAGGATACGTCTATTTTAAAATACCCTTAGTCACCTAGGGAGGGAATGAGCAGAGGTGCCTGTATCCCCTCCCACTCAGCGGTGTCCTTGTCCGTGGCCTGTTCTCACCTCAGCTGATGGTTGTGGGGCAGGTGGCTTGAAGCTTTGGGATGTTCTCGTGGTCCCTCAGACCCTCAGGTGGTAGGATCCCTCCAGGGCTTGAGACATCACTGCGGCGTATCTCCTGTTGAGAGAAGATACCAGCCTGGTATCACTCTCTGTACCAGCCTGGCCAGTTTCTGGCCTGCTTTTCTTTCACAGTCTACTGTGGTTTGTGATTGCAGATGGGGGTGCTCCAGACTCTCGAAACTGTACCTTGTGAAAGAGAAGGGGAGTGAGTCTTCAAGTCATTTGCGTCCTGGAGGTTCAGGGTAGAGGCTGTGGCTGGTTTTGTTCTGGCCCATTTTATAATGCTGGTAGTCAAATTTCTAATATCCTTTTTATTTACTGAACACTTAGCATGTGTCACATTCTGTGTCCTTTATGTGTATGAAATCGTTTCACCTTCATAATGGCGCGATGATGTTGGTATTATTATCCCCTCTTGTAAATGAGGACACCCAGGCCAAAGGACACAGACGTAATAGGCAGCGTGGCAGCTAAGATTTAGAGCAGTCTGCTGACTCCAGTGCCCTGCTCTTGACCACCTGCTGCCTCTGCTTCCTGAGCCCCACGTGGGTCAGGTCAGGGGCTTCCAGGTGGTGCTTCACTGGGTCTTCGCAACCACCTTCTGATGTAGACCTCACTGTGCCCATTTTACAGCTGGATAAACTGAAGCCCGGAAGAGGCAAGTGACTTGCCAAAGGGCATTCAGACAGCAATGGACAGATTTGGGGGTTTTATTTATTTTTAAACAATTCTTTCAGTGAGAACATAACAGAGAATGAGCCGAGTCAGTAGGACGGTGTCATGGAGGGGGTGAGTGCATCGAATAATTTATATTTGCATTCAGAGAAGCAGTGTTGGAGAGTGTCTAAGGGATTCTAGAGTTAGTCAGCCTGGGTTCACATCCTGGCACTGCCACTTCCCTGTGATCTTAGGTAAGTTACTTTACCTCTGTACACTTTAGTTTTCTCCTCTGAAAAGTAGACACAGTAATAGCATCTAGCACAGAGAATAAGGATGAAATGAGTTAATGCATGTAAAGTGTCTGGACCAGTGTCTGGCATGTATTAGGCTCTGTATGTGTTCGTTGTTGTTAAGCTCCTACTCTGCATAAGGCACTTTTTTCCGAATATGTTATATCACTCAGTCCTCATAAGAACTGACAAGTACATGGTATTTATTCCATTTTACAGATAAGAAAACCTAGGCTCAGAGAGTCAAACAGCTCACCTGAGGTCATACACCCATTCCTCCAGAGATACATGTTGAGAAATTGAACAAAACAGACCCAAATCCCCACCCTGGGGAGCCTCCAGGGCTGGGACTTGAACCCAGGTCTTTCTCTTTTCCTTTGAATGTCTTTCCCTTTCTCTCTCTCCCTCTTAACAATTTCATCGAATGATCTCTCAGATTGGCCATTGTAATGACCAAGATGGCGCTCGACTTCCTTAGCCTTCTCAGTGCTTGTGAAATTGAAAATGATCTTGCTGAACTAGAGCTTCTGTCTGACAATTTGGGAGTCATGAGGAAGGAAAGTGACATGGATTTAAGGATTAGATGCCATGGTCGGAGGTGTGAAATAGAACCGTATTGTGGTGTGGGTCTCTGCAGCAGAAGCTTCGCGTTGGGGGCTGGGGGGTGGATAGGCGTCGTCTGTTCTCAGCGCTTGATGAAGCGGAAAGTGCACGTCTGCCTTGGCCCCTCTTGGGATGAGGCCTTCACGGTCCCAGGTGGAGCAGTGAGAGGTGCCGCCTCCCTCGAAGGGCCTATTTGGCAAGTCCAGGCCCCCCATTCCGGGGGCCTTGAAGGGCAGCACCCCACTGTGTGAGATTCCTCTGAGCACAGTGTCGGGAAGAGCGAGAGCTGGGGCAGGGACAGGGCTTCCACCGCTCTGTGAGTCACGCGAGATCTCGGAGCGGGCCTGCTAGTGGAGATACAGTGACCACCTTCATCCTTTGGGTGGAGACGCCACACGGATTAGTACGTGAACTGCAACTGCAAACACGGCCCAGCTGAGGTGGGATACTTCTGTTTCTGAGCAGGCGCGGGTTTGTATCCCTCCTGGGGGAAAAAAACGTGCTGATAAATAGGACCTGCATGTCCCCCGCAAATTCACACGTCCACGCAGGAAACTTAGCACTCAGAATTGACGAGGAGGTTTTCAGTTTTGTTTTTGGCTTGTGTCATTTAGGGAGAAAGTTTTTAGGCGAGAGTTTTCTTGTGTTTGTTGGCTCTTTGGAAGCAGATACTCTTTGTGCCGATGATTCTGTGACTGGGAGGGGCAGGTCTCTCCGTCCCCCAAGGGGGTCTGCTTTCCTGATCCCGTGATGACCCAGCCTCTGCCTTTCAGGTGCCGTGCACACCAATGCTGTGTTTAAATATGTTGGAATTTGCTGGGGGGGTTTTGTTCAGAGAATCCCAACTGTGAAAAGGATGCCAGGCTTTTAAGTTAAACTGATTAAATTTGAGATGATTGTGAGGCCATTAATAACCCCGCTCACACAAGAGTAATTGAAGCGCTCTGTGTGTTGGTACTTGACTCCTTCACAAGGGACCCAGGCTCCTGAGAACTCGGCTAACTCAATAGCCCTCCTTTCCCTGAAATGGCCCGTGAAAAGATGCCTCTTGGGTGGTAACCTCCCCATACGTTTTCTCAATAAAGAGAAAAAGATGGGAAGGGGCGGGGTAGGGCAGTGGGGCGGGGGAGACCTCGCCTGCATTTAGAGCCGCAGCCTCTCAAAGCCGTCTGGCGCAGACTGTTTAGTTCCGTGTCCCCTGTCCCATTCAGGCCTCGGCATGTTTTGAAGCTTTCTTTAGCTTTCTCCTGAGCCTTTATGGCAGATCTCTCAATAGGTGAAAGCCTGGCTCTGGCCAGCTGAATACCCCATGGGCACAATGCGCTGCATGTTAATGGCGCTGGCTGGCCCCAGACGGCTCGCCTGCGGGACAGTGGCTCCTATACCAGCCCAGCAGCTGCCTCAGATGGAATCTGACGGGGTTCCTAAAGTTGCCCGTTTGCTTTTTTGCAGATCTACACGGACTGGGCCAATCACTATCTAGCCAAATCAGGCCACAAACGTCTCATCAAGGATCTCCAGCAAGATGTGACGGACGGCGTCCTCCTGGCCCAGATTATCCAGGTTGTGGGTAAGAGCAGATTTTACGTCAGGGGCGGATGAGTTACCGTGGAGACCAGTCCAGACGGGGTCGGGTCTGGCACGAGGGACTTGGAACCCCGACATTTAAAAATGCAGTGTTTCTGTCATCACACGTATGACACTTTTTTTGACTCTGTCTTGTGCCGGGGGAGTGAGGGGTACCAGCTTGCTTTTCCTGATAAGATCACCCACGTGGCAATCTCATCTTGCTTCTCTGAGAAGAAAGACTAGCCCTGGCTGGGGGGGAAATGCTGGTGGTTTGGGGAGGGGCTCTCTGTCCCCTTTCTTACCTCCTACCATCTTTCTGGCTCTCTCATTTCCCCCCTGCGATGGTGCTTTTTTGTGGATTACTCTGGCAATATTTCAAAAAAAAAAAAAAAAACGGCAATATGGGGCTGGTTTATTCCTGTGAACTCTAATCGGGTCTGAGAAATCAAAGGATCAAACTCCGCAGAGGGCTGGTTCTGTTTTTCATACTAGGGGAAGGGAAGTGGAGCGGTGGGGCTTTTAATGCCTTGGCTGTGTGCAGGAGGAGAGGAGTCACCCTGGGCAGGAACGTGGGTGGAGGCTGGGCACAGCTTTGCCTTGGGTCTTAAGGGAAGCACCCCAGTGGTCCTGCCTGAGAACGCAGAGCAGACCGTGGAGGCGGGAGGCCAATTAGATGGCATTAGACTGATGGTTGTCGCTGGCAGCTTCAGCGCCGACTCATGCCGAAAGAGAAGGCAGAAAAATAGGACAGAAGCCCCAGCCCCTCAGGCGTGAGTTCTTATGGAAAAGTTGCTTATCCTCCAAGTGAGAAGAAGCCTTGTATGGTTCTAGCTCTGCTCACATCTGTGGAGACTGTACCTAAAAATATAGGTACGTTGCCCTCAGACGAAGATCTTGGACTTGGAAAGAGAAAGATGCTTCCCTGCTGTCCCAAGATTGATTGAAGACCAGCTTCCATTGGTCCTCCTTCTCTTCTCTCCTTTGTCCTTCCTTCCCTGTATTAGTTTGCTGTTGCTGTGTAACAAAGTGTCACAAACTTAATGTCTTAAAACAACATCTATTAACTATCTCACAACATGCATTAGCTATTTCTGTGCATCAGAAGTGCAAGCATGGCTTAGCTGGGTGCCTCTGCAAGGCTGCAGTCAAGGTGTTGGTCAGACCTCAGTCCTCATCTGGGGAAAGGGGTCAAGCTTACTCAGATTGTTGGCAGAATTCATTTACTTGCACTTATAGGAGTGTGAGCCCTGATTTCTCCCTGACTGTTGGTTGGAGGCCACCCTCAGCTCCTAGAGGACCCTCTCAGCTCCTTGCCACATGGGTCTCTGAACATGGCCTCTGCCACCTCTGTTTCCCTGTCTTTAAAATGGGCACAGCCACACCTGCTTTGTCTGATCTTGTGGCAGTCTTGGGAAATGCACAAGGTAGGTATCAGATATGAAATATGCTTGGATACCGGAAGGCGTTTCTGGATAGGACTTGGTGGCCACTGCCTAGAAAGATATGTGTAGAAAGATGCAGAGGCCTCTGAATCGATGTCGGAGTGTCACGATCGATTAGTTGTGTCTGCCAGGGCCCAGCAAAGGTGAATGGTAACATGTGTATTGCACATTCACTAAGCATAGTGCTAGGGAAACGTAAGCTAGCACAGCTTTTAATCATTGCTCAGGAGGATGCTTCCCTGAATCTATTCAGATGAGATGAACCTCCCTAGACAGTGACCTTTCTGGGCCTGAACTATTGGACTGTGATTTCAGAGGCTCAAGCTAGTACCACTGATGCAGGCTGCCACTCAGGCCACCAAGTTGCTTCCCCCCAGCCCTCCAGGAGAGGCTCCCTCTGCCCAGGGACTCGCTACTAAGTAAGGCCAGATGTCAACACATGGAACTCTACCCCTGACTGTGCCAGGCTCACACCCTCTGCTCTGGGTGTGGAGAACAGAGGCCCAGGATACGGGGAGATGAGAAGGCAGCTAAACGTAGGCATCTCCTATGTGACTTCTTCCCTAGACTGTCCATCAGCCAGTTCAGAACATTTCATCTCAGAGTGTCTTGTGAACACAGATCTCTTGGTTGGCGGGGCGTGGCGGGAGGGGACAGCACTCTGACCAGGATGCTAAACTATTAACCGCTGTCCTCCATGCTTCCCCCACACATGTGCCTATAAAAGGAAAATGTAAAAATATATATTTGTATGTGTACGTGTTTTTAATATATACATATATGTGTGTGTGTATATATACACACACACACATATGTGTGTTGGGGGTGGGTGTATCTCTCTCTGTTCTCCCTAAGATTTTCCCAGAATTGGAGTCCTAGTGACTTCATCTTGTATTGGACAGAATTCTAGTGGTTACAGTTGCTCTTTGGCTGGAGAGCTCCTACTCATTCTTGAAAGGTCAGTTTCTCCCTGATACTTCCTAGCTCCCCCAGGCAGAGCTGGAGGGACCCTCTTCTGTCATCCTACTGACTGCTGTATTGGGCCCGGGTCTCTCCAGGCCTGGGTGTGAGTCATCTTTCTTTCTAGATGCACAGCATTTAACATGGTACCTGGCGTGCAGTGATGTTCAAGAAGAGTTGAGGAGATTAGGGATGAGAATTTTATTCACTGCAACCCTTGCTTCCCTAAGCCTGGCTCGGATTGTTTCCAAAAGGTGGCCCAGATGTTTTCCCTTACCAGTATTTAGTATTCTTCTGAGCACTCCTCTAAACTGTATGTCACACCCTCCTCCTTTCCAGGATTCTGGTGCAACTCTAAGGTTTGGAAGGGACCTTTTAAAAGCCTCAACCTGATGTGTGCATTGCTTCCATGAAAAGTAGTCAGCAGATGGGCAACTTACTACCTCCTCAACCAGTTCTAACGACAGAGAGTTAGAATTTTTTAAAAGCCCTTGTTTCATTAAGTCAAAATCTGCCCCTCCTTGGTAGTGTCTCCCTACAAGTACTAGTTCTGCCCTCCAGGGCTACAAAGAGCAAGCTAATCTGGGATAACTAGAGCATCAAAATAATTGAGGACCATCGTGGATTATAACTGTGGAATAAAATAGGAATCTACAAATCTGTATTGATAGATACATACATAGATGATCTGTCAATGGAGAAGAGAGAACTCAACTGTTCGGGTGAATGCCGACTGATAAATGTAGAAGAGTTGCATGGTAAAGGTTAGTGAAGGCAAGAATCATCAACGGATGCTGAAATCTAGAGGAGAAAGTTTGATGGAGAGCAGCTATTTACATGGTCTCACAGTGGCTCTCCACTGATGGCTTATTAGCTGCAAAGGGAGCTATAGTAACCACATGGGAGAATGAGGCATCATGACCAGGTGATCAAAAGTACATCACTGGTGAGCAGCAGCTGGGGGTCACGTGCTTCCTGACGTGGTACCTCGAAAAGAGTGCAACATCACTTAGTGTTGTGTTGCAATCAGGGGTGGAAAACCTGAAACCCGTCCTGAGGAATCTCAGACAAACCCAAATTGTGGAACATTCTGTTAAAAAAAAACTGGCCAGAATTGTTCCAAAATGTCAGTGCTGTGAAAGATATAAAAGGCTTAGAAATTGTTCCAGAGGAAAAGAGATGAAAGAGACCTGACAGCTAAATGTACCGCATGATCCTGGACTGGATCCCACACAGGGGCATAAAATGCTACAAAGGACAGTTTTGAGTCAGTTGACAAAATTGGAATATTGGAATTACAGTAATGTTAAATTTTCAGAATTTTAAAATTGTACCATGAAATAATATCCTTGTCCTTTGGAAATACACACTAAGAGTGAGGGACATGATCTATGTAGCCTACACTAAATTGATTCAGAATTTTTTAACAAGTGTACCTATAGAGAGAAAGAGGGAGGGAGCGAGAGAGGGAGAAAATGAGAACGGATGATGCTATACGGGAATTCTCTGTACTGTTCCTGTAACTTTTCTGTAGGTTTGAAGTTACTTCAAAATAGTTCAAAAGAACACATCTAAATGAAGGTCCATCAAAACCTGCAGTCAGGGAGATTGTCCTTTGAAGGGACAACCTGTTCCTAGGCCTGGGAGGGAGGAATGTTGTGCATAATGATTAAGGATCCGTGTGCTATGAGGCCTGACCCATGACTGGGGAGCTGGGGGGCTGGGTTGGGAGGGTAGGAATCAGGGAACGTTTCCTCAAGGAATTTATCTATAAGCCAAGACCTCAAATTTGGAGTTAGCAGGGTAAAGTGGTCAGGGAGGACTTTCCTGGTGGAGGAAATAATGCATAGAAAGGCTGGAGGGTAGAGAGTCAGAGGCTCAACAAGGCAAAATAAGGCCGGGCTACCAGGTACAGGGCAGTGAATTCTGGGCTTTAACCTAAAGAACAAAGGCCAGTGATCGAAGAGTCGGTTTTCAGCTTGGGAATCTTACTCCCTCCTCTACTATTTCTAATGATGGAGAGTTGGAATCCTCTAAAAGCTAAGATGTGTAACATGAAGGAAAACCTTAGATGCTTTCCACAGACATTGCTCCTACCTAAGTCTCCATCTAGCCCAGATGGGCCCTAGGGTCTAGCCATCTCTTAATCCATCCATCCTGGGGCTGGTCTTACCAGATAGTGGCATATCTTGGGGCCCACACTTTTCCGTCATTGCCTTCTGCCCATTAGGCAGAAAATAGACCTTTTGCTGCTGCCTCTTGGTGCCCTTGCTTAGTGACTGAGGGTTGGGTGTCTGTGTTCAGCCTCTTATTAGTATGATTATCTTCTTGAGTCATGAGCTGCCCGAAGCCGGCAGTTGCCTGCCAGCCCATCACGGTGCCACGTCCGTGAGTTATTAGAAAGGTTTGCGAGGCCAGGATAAACAGCATGAATCAAGAGGGAGAGACAGGCCTCCCCACTCCTGCCTACATTGCTGTCACGCAGGAGGATGCCAGAAGGGGTTGGAGTGAGCGAAGGAGAGAAGGGGCGGGAGACAGGGAGGAAGGAGGAGAGAGAGAGGGAGGGAAACAGGATAAACAAAGGAGGCTTGGAGAGAAGGAGGAAGCCAAGACAGAGAGGGGATGAGAGCAGCTCACTTTCCACCACCATTTGGGCTGCCCCTGAGCACAACCAGGAAATTCAGGCAACACGCAGGACTCTACCTTCTTTCTGTTGATGACCTGCTACCATGGCGTGGCCTTGGGTAAGTCATCTGCCTTTCAGTGAGGGCAGCCAATTTTGCTAGACGTTGGCAGGGCTGCCAGCTGCCCTGCACATGCATAGATGCCATGCATAGATGCTTGGGCTGTTGAAATGCTTGGAACCCTTCCGAGGAGGTCTTTTGAGAAGTGATGAGCTTGATCCCATTCTTCTCAAAGTGCACTGATGCTTTCCAGTTACTAACTTGTCACCTTGTGTGCAGACAGGTCGCCACATTAGAGATTTGCTGGAGTGAATAAATTACCATTGGCACTTGAGGATGCCGGTTTTAATCACAGTTGAAGACTTTGGGGGACAAATGCCTTCTCTGGTTGCTTCTCTGGTTATCTTCTCTGGGGCTGTAGCCAAAGACCCCCTACCCCGAGTTAATAAATTCAGCTCTGAGGACCAAGCTCTTCTTCCTTCTAACCAGCAGAATCGGAGCTGCTATTATTGCTCTAAGTATTTATGACAACCACAGAAATTCTTGAGAATTTAAGTTGAAGGAGAAGTATTTAAATTACATGAAATTGGAAACTAGGAGGTCCAGACTTTTTTGCATTTTTATTAAACATTTATTTTGAGTTGGGGCTGAGTCATTTGATCTCTTCCCATGTTTTCTTTAGAGGGTCATGAATAGGCTTCACCCCATTGGTTTATTTTGAATGTTGTAAGATGGCAGCGTTAGGCTTATAGGAGCCTAATGAATTCAAGGAGCACCTGACTGTGGTTTAGGTGACAGACCATGAAAAGGAATTAGAGGGATAATTAGACCAAATCCCTTGGTTTTGTTTATCCAGAAGGTATATAAATAATCTTTAAAATGACTTCTCAGGATCATAGTTATCCATCCTTCACTTTAACGAGCACTAATGAACTGGGTGTTGGTCAGAATCCAGTGCCGTATGACTTTGGCCGTCATGAGTATCCAACTGGAAGATACCTCGAGTGGCCTTGATTCTCAAAAGCCGTATCGGTGTTGTGTATCAAAATCCAAGGTCAGAGTGCAAGCCTGCCATCATTTCCCACGTATGAAGGAGTGCCATTTGTCAAGGATCTTCCTTTCTTTCCACCTTCAGTACATACATGGATATATACAAGTGAAAGAGCAGCTACCTCAAAATAGACAGTAAAACTTTGATTCGTTGGAATGTTCAGAATACTCCTTAGTTCCCCTCAACAAATACATATTGAGTGGCTACTGTGTGTCAGGCACGGTGCTAAGCTCTAGGGTTATAGTAGAAAACAAAGCAGATGAAAATCCTTGTTTTTGTGGAGTTGACATGCTAGTGACACATTCTGGCTAATTGTATTTTCTGGTGAACTGAAGAACAAACATGCATGAGTTACCCCATTCACTGGGCATCCTTCACGTGCTTTCTAAAGGCTTTATGGCTCCTCTATTGGGAGTAGGGAAAAGCAGGTGGAGGAAGCTTCCTAAAATGCCTATCCCAGTGTTCTTAAGAGCTGAGAAAACTCAGTTGGCTCTCTGAAGACCGAGGTCTTCCCAGGTGGGTCATAAGCCTGAATATCTATTACTTTGGGCCAGTTCTAAAGACGGTGTAGATCAGGCTGAATGTATACTAACCAGGCTGTCTCTAGTAATTAGATTTTTAAATAATTTCCTGCCACTAGCTTGCTTTCTTATTTTTTACTTCTTAAGATAGAAACACTAGAGGAAAAAAACCCAATTGAGGTAACGGTGAGCTATATTTACTTTCAGGTGTTCTAAAACCTTAGTGTCCTGGGACACTTTGAGTCTGTTATCCTTTTCAGACACTTTTCAATGTCTTTTCTCTTCATGGAAGTTTTACGTGTCATAGTCATTAAAATCTGATGTGAGATATATATATATATATATATATTTTTTTTTTTAAATGCAATTTTGCAAACACTTGTCAAGCCCTAAGGATACAAGTGTGAAAAACAAAATCTACATGTCTGCGTAGCTGGGGGAGACAAGAAAAGGAGTTACGCATTAGGTGTTACTTAAAAGCAAAGTAGAGGCAAGTCCGGGGTGCTGGGAGAGCAAAGAGACCTAGTGGGACTTACCCTTCTAGGGGAGGGGGCATGCAGTAAAGGGACATGGGACTGGGGAGATTGGAGGCAAGTCCATAATTCTTTACTGTGAACTCCTAGCTGAGTTTCTGGGCTTAACTCAGATGGAGACATCAAAAAAAGGGAAATTTTATTGTATATATTTTTGCATAGATGATAAGAATATATATTATTGGATTAATGACCTCTACCATACATAGAACACTCACTGTGTGCTACGCACTGCACTAAGCAGTTTACTGGCATCGTATAATCTTCTTCTCACAGCTCCTCCTGTGAAGTAGGTAGTATTAGCTCCATTTTATAGATGAGGAAACTGTGGCCCAGAGAGGTTGTGTTACATGGCTAAGGTCACACAGCTGAGAAGCTATAAAGCTGAGCTTCAAACTGGGGTATCTTCGCCTCCAAGCCACTACACGTACTGCCTTTCTTGTAGCACTGTAGTTGCAAACTCAGATGTCTTGGGCTGTGTCTTGCAAGGATTCCTCCATACTTAGGATGAAATACATTCACCATGGGCAGCTGGGCCTTTCTTCCCTGTTATTTATTTGATTTCCAGCTTATTCGGTACAGCCTCTTTCTATCACTTCCCTAAGTAGGTAGGTAGGTACTCTATTGGCTGCAATAGTGTGTGTTCTAGATCTAATCTGCACTTACTGTTTGAGCGTGGATGTGACATTTTTAAAGGCTCACTCTCTTGTTCTTCCGTTGGCCACCGCTTCGGGAATAGAATCAGGACAAACAAAAGCAATCTTAGCATTTCTGGCTAAAGATGGGGTGAGATGCTGTCATCTATGGCTTTTGTCCCCAGGAGCTGTGTTGTGGCTGGATGGATCCACTCTGAAGCACCCTATCTTTTGTGGGCAAGTTGCAGTTGCCTTTTTAAGAACCTAAAGCACAGTCACGGCTCAGGCCATTTCCCAGTCTCCAGACGTTTCCACCATGCCCCATCACTCCAAGACTGTCATCAATGCAGTTGTCTCTGCCTTAGATGACAGCAACCTTGCCCCAGCTGTCCCTGGAGGGCGGCAGCTCGATGAGTAAGTCCTGAAGCTTGCTAGATGCGTCTCAGTATTTCACATGCCTGTGTTGGTTGGACAAACCCCAGTATGGGCCTTAGGATTTTCTTGGCCTCAGGGGTCCTGAACATCACTGCTCAAAGTGTCTGTGATGATTATTTATTTTTCTGACTTGTGTTTCTTTTTGCAGCAAATGAGAAGATTGAAGACATCAATGGCTGTCCAAAGAACAGATCGCAAATGGTAAGTGGTACACGGGCAGTGAGTGTTTGTGTTATGTTAGTAAGCCCTGCCTCTAAATGATATTGACCATCTTGAAAACATTCACACCACAAGCTTTACTCTGGGGGATTATATTAATGAACTAACAGCCATTTCCAAGTAGCCGTGGTTTGCTTCTCTGACATTTGTTGGCTTTTATTCGAAGATGGCTGTGATTTTTACGTAGGTCGTGAGACAGCGAAAATGGTCCTTGCTCTTAGAAACAAGTCATGCAGAACTGCTGCAAACATACCCTTGTTTAGAACTTGGGCTGATACGACTCTTGCTTTTTCCTCAAAGACCCACAACAATTTCTGTGTGTGTGTATGGTGCTGGGGCACAAATGGAGCGATGGTATCACAACAACCATCAGAGATTGGGACGTGTGGTCTGATTGCCTTTAAAGGTTAGAATGATGTGAAATCACAACTGTGACAGGAAATGTGAAATGTCCAATCACATCCAGACCATTCACGACGTAACCTTGACAAGTGACATTCTCTCTGGCGTGATGTGCTTAAGCTCTGATATTATAACTTGAAAAAATCTTTAAAAATCTATTCTGTTCTTGTTGCATGTCCTGCACATAATCTTTGAATGAAAATTCATGATCACTGTTGAGTTCAGGGAGCATTGAATTGTGACACAATCTGAGTGCTTAGTTTTTCCCTTAGAAATGCTTTTCAAATATGAATATTTCCACAAAGATTGTATATTATCAGACTGTTAAGATGACGCTAATACCTGTTTAAAATATGAAGGTGGCAACTGAAGGACAACCTTTTCTCCTGGACGTTAATTTGCTTCCAGAAATCTAAAAAAAAGGCATAACTTGTTTTCTAACCTCACCCTCCTCCCTTTGAGTAGACACAATTGGATAGTGTCATTCCAGAACACACTGAAGTGATTGGCCTTCCTTGGGTTTACTGTTTAATTTTCTGAATTGTTTGTTATCCCAGTGAGTGGACAAGATAGCCTTTTCATCAACTTTTTATCTAGACATGCAAAGTTTCTTATTATAAAGAGGAGTGAGTGTGCCTGGTGGGGGCAGGGGATGTCATTTTTCACGTGAAATTCCGAAACGAGTTTCTCTTTTGTTGTTGTTCCACTGGAGATTTTGTTTCTTTCTGTTTGATCCAGAGAGCAGCCCGTCCTCACATAGGAAAGTCCCCACGCAGACATCTCATGGCTGCTTTGACTTTTGGAAAAGCTTAGCTGCTATTTTTGCCAGAGCTACTACAGCTGTCTGGTGTATTAATAATTGAGAAAATTTGGAAGATAGAAGACTTAATTTTAGTGCAAGCATTTTACACATGCAGTCATAGCTTCTCATGAAAGAGATGTAGTGTTTCTGCCTGGGATAGAGATGGATGCGTTTGTCCCAGCCCATTATAATGCATATGTACAACTGACAGCTTAAGGTAGTGAACCTTTCATTCTGTTTGGTGCCTTTGTATTTTCTGTACCTTCTGTTGGAGATGTTTGCTGTTAAAGTCCACTTTCAAGCTTACAAAATAATACCGTCACCTCAGATTCTTCTGTGCCAATTTAGTGTATGTAAGTATGTTATGTATAATGCTACACAGCACCAACGCAATTTTGTGGTTTCTCTATAACTCTTTCAGCTATGGAACTATTGGGTTTTTCTTCATGCACTGTGTTTTTTTTTCTTTCTTTTTTTTTTTTTAAGAACACAGGAATATAAAATCCTAAAATTGTCTGTGGTAATTAGTTCCAGCTCAGGGGCGGGGGGGTGGGGTGGGCAGACAAGGTCTGGTGGTAAAAGTGGCAGAGAATAATTCAGCAGACAGGATGTGAGTCCAGGAGAATGACAAAACCTCCACCACAGTCATTCCATTCTGTAGGAAATGAGAAGGGCGATGATAAGGAACTCGGGGCCATCGTCCTTTCACCTACATCACAAAGCAATGACAAATCCATAACGCAGAGCTCACCTAGGGCACACAGGAAGTGCTGCTTACACACAAGCACAGGTGGTGTTCTGGCTAATAGGACACCTGTGTGTATGTGTGTATGTGAGCACGTACAGAGTTAAAGCATCCCTACTCATGGGAAGTATCATTTGGGAAGATGGCATAGCAGATGAGCTACCATTTCTAGATTCCTAGAAGGTTAAACTCCCAATTAGGCTTTATTTAGGGCAGCCAATGATAAAGATTTGTTGTTGTTTGCTAAATGTTGCCTGTTTGGAGGAGACCAGAAGGGAACATGTACGGAGAGCATCATGTTGGCAAAAGGAAGATGACACACAACGAGAGAATTGGAGAGTGTACCTGCTGGGAGGGTAGCTATGACTCCACTAAAAATCATCAGCATAGAGTTACTGTGCTCACAGAAACAGCATCTTCAGAGGCCTTAAATAACGGAGACAAAGAAAAACAATTTTTGCTTCAGAGCAGGGGAAAGGGTGCTATTTCAGTTTTCAAGGGGCAAATTATTTCATTAGCTAATCGGTGGGTAGGCACAAGAGCTTTAGTTTTACAGGTGGGGTGCCTCTTCCTCCTCTCGTATCTCCCTCCTCCTGACCTACCAGGCTGCCCGGAGCTCTGCTCTCCAACTCCTGAGCTCCAGGCTCTGCTTCAAGTTCTTTTCTCTTCCCAGAGGCTGTGGAAGTGAAAGCAGACACTTGTGGCATATGGACTAGAGAATTCCAGAGGCCTTGATGCACAAACATTATGGGCATGGCACTGTATACTTATAGCTTGTCGGTCAGCACACGGTCACAGAGTGCCGACTAATGCCAGGCACTGGACTAGACCAGGTTAGTACCCCAGTGAACAAGATGGGGTCCCTGCCCTCAGGGAGCTCAGTGATGAGTGGGCAGGAGACCAGAGAACAATTAGAACACTGGAGTAGTGCAACTGCTCCCATAGACATCTGTGCATGGTACAGTGGGGGCCATTCCACTCCAGGGCAAGGGGAGGCTTAGGAATAACGTTTAGGGGTTGAGTCTTGAAAGGCAAGAGGGTTCACCACAGGGAATGATGAGTGGAAGACGATTCCCATTGCTGGAGATTCTGTTTACCTGAGGATATCCTGGACCCTGCAGAGGAAGGTTTTGCAGCCTTTGTTCATGGATCCTACCATGTGCCATCAGCTGTGTCTGGTGAGACTCTTCTGGCCTCTCCTCAGTGTCAACCCTCTGTCCTGCTGTATCCGAGGTGAGGAATAGGGCATGGAAGAGACCAGAGTGCGACAGACCCCAGAAGCATGGTGGTCTTTTCAGACCTGGGCCAAGTCTTCTGTATTCATCGTCACCCCCCAGGTGGCAGCGCCTCAGGGAACAGCCCCATTGGACCCTGGAGTGAAGTTTTCTAAAGGAAAATACCCGTGCGATCAACTCCTGTGGATGAAAGTTGAACCGTGGGATGTGAGAAATGGTGGTTAATATTGTTAATATCGGCACTCACAGGCCGTTCACTCTCATGGGCACACTCGACCCTCCCGACCCTGCTGTAGGCCAGCGTATCAAGAGACACTGGTGCCGGCAGCTGGAGGGCTGTCCCCAGGGAGAGGCAGAGCCAGGACCTCGGCATCTCCTGTGATCCTCTCGTGGCCCTCGTAAAACAGGACTGTGCCTGCAGCCGAAATGCAGAAGCATGGCAGTGGCTTCCCTTTCCCGAGCAAGCCTGGCCTCAGCTTGTGTTGAAGGAGTCCTTTGCTCTGTTTCAGTCTGACATTGATGCTTTGGGGGCCAAATCCTCGGAGACGGAGCTGTAGAAACAACATTCCCCCCACCTCCTCACCCCCCAATCCATCCATTTGGCCCTTAAATAGGTTTGTGTATGTGCGTCAGAGCTGGTTAAAATGTTTCGTCTGTTTAGCATTGCCAGGGCAACCCGTGGGGCATCTTTTTGGCTTTCGAGTGGTGTGTTCAGCAGGGTTACGTGTGTGTGTTTGGAAGGAGAAACATTGCTTGGAGCACAGCCAGTGGACGCTGGGGCTGCCACTGCCTTGCGCCTTGAACCCACTGTACTCCAAGACGCTGGCTCACTTTGGAGCCTAGGAAAGGAGCAGCAGGGGGTGGTTTTCTTTTTTCATCCTTACTATTTTAAGTGGTTTGGCTTTGCGTTGTCGATTAGAAGAGGTGCAAAGTTAGGAAGGCTGCCTGTCCTTTCAGGCGCTTTCAGTGGAAAGCCCTGGCCTGTTTTCTGCTCTGGCCTGGGGTCATCTGGGACCTCTCAGTGCTTCCCACCCGCCTGCCCACCTCCTCCTGGGCCCTCAGGGAGTCCTGCTTCCCTCAGCCCTTCTAGACCGAGGGCCTGCCTGGGCTTGGGAACCAGACGGGCCAACTTCGAGTTCCTTCTCTGCTCTTCTGTGGCCTTGAGCTAATTATTTAACCTCTTGAAGCCTCTGTTTCCTGTTCTATAAAGTGGGGTTGATAATAATACGAACCTCATCAAGTTTTTGTGAGGACTAATGAGGCAGTCAAAGTGATAACGACGGATGACAGTAATGATGATGAAAATAAGCCATAAAGCCAAACAGTGTTTGCTGTGTGCCAGGTGCCATCCTAAGTGCTTCACAAATAACCTCTTAGTTCATCCTCCCAACAGCCCTTTGTGGTAGGTGACCTCATCACCCCGCTTCTCCATAGCACATGGTCAGCACTCAGTCAGCGGTGGTTTCTCCAATGATGATAATTTGTTTTAGTAGCCATTCAGATACTGGGGGACATGGAACCCTTGGGAAATCTGCGAAGAGCTCCTGGCCCTCTCCTCCCCGGATCACACATCCCCCGGAATTTTGCATACGGCCTGAGCAGCTCACAGCTCCCGAAGTCCTCTGGGGCTCCACAGACCCGCACATTCGAAGCGCCTGCTGCTTAGGGCACTAGTCTGCTCGTCACCCTGTCCTTTCAGAGGCCCCTGTGGAAAAAGCCAGCAGCTAGGTTCCCAAAACAAGAGGAATTGGCTCTTAAACACAGAAGGACAGGACACTGGCTTTCAAACTTCTGTTCCATGAGCAGAACCCCCACGCTTTTTTCCCAAATAAAATTGTATGTGGCACCCCACATGTGAAAGTGACAAAAACTGCATTAGTGCTTTACATAGGATTAGGCAGCCCAGGGAGGGCCATCGTAGCATCTCCCTTTCACCTGCCTCTTCCGTCCCCCTCCCCACTGTCACATTTGCCCCTGAAGCCCCCTTTCAGAAGGCCAGCCCCTGAAAATACACAGCGCGATGAAGCCTAGGGACCCCCTACCCGGGCGTCAGCTTCCAGCTCTGGATACATCCAGCCCATTCTCTGGTCCTCCTAAGTCTCCTGTAGGAAGAGAGACCATCAACTAGGTCGTCTTCACCTCTAACCTCTGGAGGTTACAAGGCCTCAGGCCTAAGAGCATGGACCCTGAAGGTCGGCTGCTTGTGACCCAGGGCATGTTCCTTAGGTTCTCAGGGGACCAGTCTCTGTAACGGGGTTAGTAACAACACCTGCCTCCCAGGGTGCTTTTCAGGTGTGCATGAGACCATCTGTATGACATGCCCGCGTGCTGCTGTGCACAGAGGAAGCACACAGTTGATGTTAGCTCTTAATAGGATGAGGTTTTTCAAGATAGCCCAGTATTTTTAAAGAAATAGATGTTTCAAGACCGGCCAGCCTACCTTTGGGTGAGGGGATTACCGCCGTGGCCCTGGCTAATCCACGTGGCCTCCCGGCACTGTACTTCCTCCCCCGGGAAATGTGGGAAGTGACAGCCCTATGAATAGGTGCGATTAGTGTTTGTATTTTGCGCGTGGAGACTGAGCTTTAAAAGGTTTTTTGGCCTCAGACTACTTGCCTAGGAGGCAGAGCTGGAGCTTGTACCCAAGTCTTGTCTATTTGGAGAGCCTGTGGTGATCCCTTCTGCGACAGAGAAAGGGCATAATAGTCTCCGCCTCACCAGTCCCTTATTTCTCACTCGTGAGCACAGTAGAGCCAGCTGGGTTTAGCCGAGAGTTAGTGAGAAGGGAGGAGAGTGAGTATTTCTGGAGATTGCCTGAGTTGACCTGTGGATGGGAACTCAAGAGCTGAAAAAGGGGCAAGTGGCCCCCAGTGAAAGGCAGCCTCTTGAGAAGCCCAGGAAGAGCCCTGGCGCCAGGTACCTCCGACTGCGTTCTGCACAGAGCTTCCTGGGCCGGGAGAAGGCTGTCTGTAACAAGATCAGGTTTCCAGCCCCAGTGGCCTTGAGCCCTCCCAACAGCTGCCAGAAAGACGGCCGCATGCCTGGGGAGTGTCTGAGATCCTTGCGCAGCTGAGTTGCCTCTTCCCTGGGCCCTTGGACCTATTTTTACATGACCCTAAGGGCACACAGGTTACAAAACCAAGAAAGAATGAACGTCCATGGGCCCCTTAGAATTTAAAACAAAGTGGAGAGTCCAGGGCCAACATGGGCAGGAAGCATCCACTGCTTCCCATTCAGGGGGCACATCCAGCATCACTGCATGTGTTGTGGCTGACATTCTCTTTCAAAGATGGCGGCCATCTCCGTGTCTGTCTCTTACCTCTTTGGTCACCTCTCTGTTCAAAACCATCATTGGCTCCCCATTTACCTCTCCATACTCTTGAGCACACAATAGAAGGGCCTTCACAATGTAGTTACCACCATCTCCTGCCACTTGGCCACTCAAACTCTATACCCCCAGCCATACTGGAACTTGGGGTGCCCCAAAGAGGCCCTGTACTTTCATGCCTTGTACTTTGATGCAAGCTGTCCAGTCTGCCAGGAAGACCTGATGATTGTCCCACCTGGGCAATGTAACATTGAATATTCAGGTTAACTGTTAACTCAAGTAACTGAGATAATTAGGTGCCTTTTGTCCCTTGTGTTCCCAGGTGTGAAAGCATGTCTCATAACCTGCTCTTTGTGGTTGTCTGTTCAGTTGTCTTCTTGAAGGAGATGCTGTATCTTTCACCTGAGGATCTAAGCACCTGTCACTTAGATGACTAGCATATAGTAGGTGGTTAATAAATGTTGGGTGGATGGGCGGACAGATGGAAAGACCAAAGAGGGAGCTGGCCTGGATGTGTCCATGGGGCTAGAGGATTATAACATACTGTTATTCTCATATCATTATCTACTGTTGAGCAGTGATTTGAGCGCTGGGTGTTCACTTGGAAGTTCTTTATGGGATTTAAGAAATGGATATTTAGCACTATTCTAGAAGTGTCTTTCCTTCTCTTAATTCTCTTCTCCCTTGGTTTATCCAGAGGCTCCAAATAGAACATGGCAGCTAATTTTTCGTTTACTGAGTTCTTTTATGTTGCTTGAGATAAGCATGTTTAGACATCTTTACAATTACCAGAGATGATTAACATTGATAATAAAAATGAAGATAATTACTGTTCTAAGCAATTTACATGTTTTAACTCACTTTATTCTCATAACAACCCTATAGAGTAAGAAATATATTTTGTTCATTCCATTAAAGGGTATGGAGAACTTGGACCCTGATGCCATTTGCTGTGCTCTGCCAGGGGCCAAATGTGAGGCACGTTGAAGAACATCTCGTTCTTTCCCCCTCATGCTGTAGAGCCTAGGGTTATTGCCTTTGTCCCTGATTCTGTCCGGGTTTTTATATAATATTAATAGCAAATACATATACAGTACATTGGGGCAATGTTTTAGACATTTTATCTGCATTATAACTGGTTTTATTTTCATAAAACCCTATGAGAGCAGGTACCTTTATTATTTCCACTTCACAGGTGAGGAAACTGAGGCAGAGACAGGTTAGTAAGTTTCCTCAGGTCGCACAGCTAGTAAGCAACAAGCTGGGGTTTGAACCCTGGAAGCCTGGCTCGAGAGTCCATTCCCTTAACTGTTATGCTATCCTACATATAAGGAAGTAGATGGAAGAAGAGAAAATGACTGACATGGAGGTGCAAAAATTATATTTGTAATACTGTCTCCTCATGTAGGTAAGGGCAGAGCTTTGGGATGAGGCATTCCATCATGGCCAGGAGATTTGGGATTAAAAAGAATAAGCATGGACTCTGGAATCAGGCAGACCTGGGTCTCACATACTGGGCCGGTGTGCTGGGCAAGTTACTGAAAATCCGAGTCTTTTTCCTTCTCTGTAAAAGGGAGATAATTATGGAAGTTGCCCCCAGGGTTGCCAGGGATGAATGAGAGACGGTATTAAAAGCACCTGGCTCATGAAGAGAGCACATTAGACTGTCATTCCCTTCTCTGTTGACAAGTCACGTATTTCCTAACTATTAACTTGTGCATTAAAAAGGCTTTTCATATTCAAAACGTAGGTACCAGTGTGGTAGGCTGAACAATGGACCCCCAAAGACTTCGACATTCCAATCCTCGGAACCTGTGAATATGTTCTTTTAAATGACAAAGGGGACTTTGCAGAGGTGATTAAGTTAGGGATTTTGAGACAGGAAGATTATCCTGGATTATCTGGGCAGGCCCGATGTGATCACAAGGATCCTTCTAAGAGGGAGGCAGGAAGGTGAGAGAGAGAAGATGTGACCGTGGAACATGGAAGCAGGTCAGAGGAGAGAGAGGAAGAGAGGGAGGGAACATGGGGAGCGTGGGGGAAGGGGAGAGGGAGAGAATGAATGAGGTTGGAAGATGCTACTTGTCTGGCTTTGAAGATGGAAGAATGGGCCATGAGCCAAGGAATGCAGGTGGCCTCCAGAGCTAATAAAAAAGACAAGGGGACAGATTCTCCCCCAGAGCTTCCAGAGTAGATGCAGCCCTGCGGACTCCTTGATTTAGCCCTCTGAAACTTGATTTTGGTCTTCTTTTTTTTTGTTTAATTTTTATTGGAGCATAGTTGATCCAATCAGTTATACATGTACCTACATCCACTCTTTTTTTAGATTCTTTTCCCATAGAGGCCATTACAGAGTATTGAGTAGAGTTCCTTGTGCTACACAATAGGTCCTTATTAGATATCTATTTTATATACAGTGGTGTGTGATTTTGGACTTCTGACCTCCCAGAATTTTTTTTTTTTTTCCGATCCCCAACTGGGGATCGAACCTGTGCCCCCTGCAGTGGAAGCATGGAGTCTTAACTACTGGACAGCCAGGAAAGTCCTTTTTTTTTTTTCTCCTCCGAGAATTTTAAGATAATAAATTTATGTTGTGTTAAGCTACTAAGTTTGTGGTCATTTGTTACAGCAGCAGTAGGAAACTGATACACTCTGGGATTCAAGCAAAGTAACTCCGACTGTATTAGCAAGCTGTTCGGGTTTATAGCCGAGGCTCATTTTGCCACTGTGTGCCTGTTAAGTTGCTGAGTTGACTGGAAGTTGCCTCCCTTGATAGAACACTTTGGAATGGAGTTCTGCCCATCTGAACATTTACTGCAGGTCATTGCAAAGAAGTGTGCGGAGACAGAGGCCCACATTTAGTTTCCAGCACTGTGACCATATCATGGGCTGCCTCAGGTACTGAGCTCAGATGCCGGGAGTGGCAAGTGCCGTTTCGTCTATTATTTAGAAGCGGATACGCGGTATTCCCGATGTGAGTGTAAACTCGGGAGTAAGTACTGTGCTCCCTAACTAATGTGTGTCTGTCTTGTAATTAATACGACATTTAAGAACACTTTATGAGAGACTTATATTTCATATGCTAGGTAATCCCGTCAGAGCTTTGTAGTACACATAGAGTGTTTTCTTTATCTTTTAGTTCAGTGAAAAGCTCCATACTTCCAGCACCTGGCCTAGTGCTAGGTACGTTGGAAATGCTCAGCTAATCTTTCTCAGATGAATGAGGCCAAACAATAAATGGTCCAGCCGTCTGGGAGCTTCCCAGAGAGTGGGGCGATGGTACCCCTCAAGGTTTCATATGTGAAATACTAGGCACTTTAAAATGCTATCAAGAAACTTAAGTAATCCTAAACCAAGAAATTCCCAAATCCAATCTTTTACAAAAGTGTATGGAAGTGATAACAGGTTATTTTCATTAAAAAGGGAAGGAGCGTTTGGAGGTTTGGCAAAACCTACTATAGCCACTGGGCTCCAGCTTTAGTGAGTAGGAGAAGCACCTGGAGGGCTTGTTCAAGCAGTACTGGGCCCCACCCTCAGAATTTCTGATGCAGTAGGTCTGGGAAGGAGCTGGAGAATTTGCATTTGTAACAAGCTCGTGGGTGATGCTGAAGCTCCTGGTTTGGTGACCTTACTTTGCCAACCTTATCTTAGAGCCGAATAAAAAGAAAACTTCTTTTGGGATATGGCCGTGCAAATATGCATTTAAGCATCTATCAGTTTGCAAAGTTCTTTAAATTTTTAAAAATTAATCTCTCTAAAGGTTTATTTAATTTTAACTAATTTTTGAGGAACGCTATATATTTTTGATTGAGATACAATTGACATATACCATCACATTCATATCAGGTGTACGAACATAATGATTCAACATTTGTATATGTTGTGATCACCACAATAAGGTTTAACTAAATATTTTGAATGAACCAATCAGTTTACTTTTTGGAAGGACGAGGACGCCTTAGACATCCTCTTGTCTGAGAACTGTGGTAAGTTCTAAGTTGATAGGATCTGAATTGTGTCTGCAGCTGTGGTCTTGGAGTTTGTAAGTGTCTTCTCTACCTCTTCCAGTTCACTTAAGCTCTGTGACCCTTGGTTTCCTCCATTGAAAACCCAGGTGATAATCCTTTAGCACATTGTCCTTAACTGCCTGCATCCCACCAGATGTTCACTTCTTTGAGGGCGGGGTCTCATCTCTCCATCTGCCCATACCACCTGACATCTGGTGGACGCTCAGTGAGTATTGACTGAAGAAATCCCCATTACACCTACTTTGAAACTGAGGCATTTTGAGTGGCAACATGTGGTGCCCCGTAAGGTTAAAGCAAGTATGTGGATGGGTGGGGAGAGAATAGCTTCAGATCTTGAGCTGAAAGAGAAATTGGATGGTGATTTATAACCATGTAGATTGTGGTTTATATAAAAGCCATCTGGCTTCATGCTTGGATCCATCTCCCTGCATATGTCTTCATGGGGTTCTTATGTTTCAGCCTAGCATCAAAGGGGTGTTTTGGTATGTATCTTTGTTTTTTATTTTTTATTTTTTTCCCATGAACTAGAACTTAGCCAGGAATTCCTGTTGGCACTTTGGTAAGGCATAGTTAGCCTGTGGTGTCTGCATGTTGGGAACTGGTCAGTAGGTGAAAGCCAGTGTGCTCGCTTAAGCAAAGAGAAGAGAACAGTGGCCAACAAGTTGAGTTCAGGTCCCAAAAGACCTTTTAAAACAAAAACTAAACAGCTGCCAACCATTCGATGAAAATCAATACACTTCACAAGCAATGAGCTTCCAGCTTTTTTTAGGGGAAAAAAAAATGGCAGTACTGGATTGGCACTCCACAGGCAACAGTTGGCTAAAACTGGATAGCAGCTGTCCTCTTCAGGTAGGTGTAGACTGCGTTAGTCATACTCCTCACCATTCCCTATTGTCTTATACCCAGCCTCTTTTACTTCATTTTTGCCTGCCTACCCCCTGCACACATTTGAGGTTTTTGACCCCCAAACCATTGTATTCTTATAAGTATCATGAACTTCCTCAGGAATTCTAAAGACTGGCATATGGTAGTTTGAAAAAATCCCTGTTATGGGAGCATTTTGACATCAAAATAATGCCAGTAATGTGTATATTGGTTTAAATAATTCCTGCCCTAGAAGATTTCAGACACTGTAAAAGAACATAAATATCTTCCACAAAACATGTCCAGAAGGCTGTGGGAGAAGTCACTCCTTCCTCTGCGAAGTGCCCTTTGTCTTTCTGATGTAATGATTGGGTTTAGTTTAGATGGATTGATGACTTGCCTTGTCTTACTACTGGAGGGCTAGGGAAATGACAAAATGGGGAGGTCATTTTTCTCCTCCTCAGCAGTAGTGAAGCTGTCGCTGCTCGGTTGTTAATGCCCCGTGTCTGTGTAGAGACTTCAGAGCTTACAAAACACTTTCCAGTAAGTGAATTGCAACTGTGCCATTTAAAACCGTGATTTTAGGAAGGCTCTATGCCTCGATTTCCCCATCGGGAGAGTGATGATAATACCTACCTTATCGGGGCTTCCCTGGTGGCACAGTAGTTAAGAATCCGCCTGCCAATGCAGGGGACACCGGTTCAAGTCCTGGTCTGGGTGGATCCCACATGCTGTGGAGCAGCTAAGCCCGTGCGCCGCAACTATGGAGCCTGTGCTCTAGAGCACGCGTGCCACAACTACTGAAGCCTGTGTGCCTAGAGCCTGTACTCGGCAACAAGAGAAGCCTGCACACCACAACGAAGAGTAGCCCCCACGTGCCGCAACTAGAGAAAGCCTGCGCGCAGCAATGAAGACCCAATGCAGCCAAAAATAAATGTAAAAAAAAAAAAAAGCTAACTGAAAAAATTAAAAAAGCTAACTTATCTAACTGAAAGGTGAAAAATAACTGAAATAATAATATACAGAAAAGAATCTAGCCCAGTGTTTCGTGTTTTCTAAGAGTGTAAATATTAGTTTCTTGGGAGGGATAAGAAAATGATAATTATCCCCATTTTACTGAAAGGAAAACCGAGGCTTGGGGAAATTAAGTACCTTGCTCAAAGAGAGCCAAGAAGCTCTGAGAAACCTATGGTTCCCCAGACTTCACCTCTGGTCCTGGGAAATCCTTGATTTCCATCTCCCCTTTTAAAATTTCCTCTTTGTGATGGTGGCATCACAATGCTGATCACGACCCTGTGGCATGAGTTGGCTTTTCCTACGGAGTAGATTCCCACATTGGTGCGAATGTGGTAACAGTCATGTAGAGTTGCATAGGGTGTCAGAACCTGACGAAAATCTCATCTTTCTCACACTTCCCCCTGAAGGAACAGGAAGGCAAGAGGAGAAGGGTAGGTGACCTGGGCTACCCTTCACTACTGTGAAGGACGACTAGTGCTTGCCTTTTATGGGAAGTTTTGAGATGAATCAGCTTGGAATGAAAGTCTTGCCCTGCCCCACTTTGCTTCTGTCAGGGGATGGTGCAGAAGAAATTCTTAGAACTGAAGCAAAGGGCCTTTGAGGGCTTAGCTTGTGAATGGGGTGTTTCTTCTGACTTTATATATATAAATCAAAGTGTATCATCATCGGTCTTTTGAAACTCCTTTGAGAGACACTTGCAGAGATTTGATTCTGAGTTTCAGAATTTACAGATGCTTTGTTTTTCAGTGGCTATAGAGTGCTCTATTTTTATGATTACCTGGCAGTATGATTTTAGCTTTTGGAGGGAAGCATCTTCCTAATGTATTGATAACAGGTAGAACCATATGAAATGGCCAGTGTGTAACCATTTTTACCTACAAAAATGGCAGTTTTATCTGGTTCAGCTGAATACTTGACAAGGATGGGATGAGTAACAGGTTCGCATTATATACAAGAATTGTCACTATTTCTTCACAGGTGCGTTAACCATCTTGTAGCCTTGGGAATCTCAAGGATATCCTGTAATAAAGACCTTCCTTGTCTTGTTTGTTCTCCTCTTTCAGTGACTTTGACCACACCTCTGACATTCTGGCTGTGGCAGTAAGTAGAGTTGAGAGTCACTTTAATTCTTGATGATATTCTTCCTTACTTTTAATCTCATATAATTTTTGGTTGGCAAGTAGCTCTTTGCCTTGATCACAGATTTTGGAATTTGAAACTATTGGCCAAATCTAGTGTCTTGGTGTATTTTGTGTACTGCTTGGAAAATCTCCCAAATTCTATATTAGTGTCCACTAGGAGGCTATAATTCAGGCTCAACTCTTTAGCTATACCTACAAACAGCTTTTGAAATTAAAAAATGGATTGAAGTGTAATGTATGTGAACGGTCCTAGTATTATGCCTGGCATATGGTAATTGTTAGCAGCATCTGGAATTAGAGTGTAAACAATGGTGATTTTTTTTTCTTTTTTTTTTTTTTTTTGCCCACACTGAATGGCTTGTGGGGTCTTAGTTCCCCAACCAGGGATTGAACCCAGGCCCTTGCAGTGAAAGCATGGAGTCCTAACCACTGGATTACCAGGGAACTCCGAAATATGCCATTTCTTTTTTTATATTTTTAATAGCGATTTTTGAATTAAATCTCCTGCAGAAATGAACACTACAGGTGATACATACAAGGAGAGGATGATAGAACAGTTGGCTTCCTTCCGGCCACCATCACAGTGAGAGAGCAAAGGCTTATAGGATCCTGAATTGAGTATTAAAGCATCTAAACGTGCCTGCTTGGCTCTGCTTCCCTGGTTATCGATGCAGCCAGGAGGCATCTTGCACTTAGGTACATCATGCTATCCTTGGAATTGCGGGGTAGGAATCCACGGATCAGTCACTCATGAGCAACCCGGAAGGACCATAAGCTGCAGACATTGGCAAGTTGGCTGAGCCACAAAACTGAGTTTTACAGGCTGATGTGAGGGAACTGGTCACCAAGCTGGTGAGCCAAGTGTATAACTCTTGGCCTTCATCTACAGATTAAGTGTCCCATTGCCCTGTTCTTTTATATGTGTTGGTTTTGTGGGTGAAATGATAGATTCTAGTGGTATCTCCAAAACTGAGGATTTACTGCACTCTTGGGGTGTATCAGGGATCTGCTGTTTCGCTTTATTTTGCATTTATGCTCTGCTGCCTCTTGAAGACTTTGTGGTGGCTTATGGGTTAAAGCACGGAAATATGGCAAAAATACAAAAAGCACCCAGACCTTCTAAAAAGATCCCAGTGAGTCAGTGTCAGGCTTTCCAGTAGGTGAGCTGATAGGTCTAAGTTAGCCTGTATCACCTTTGTTTAGTGGGATGATATTTGCTTAACGTCTAAGCTTGCTCAGGAGGCTGTCTTTTCCACAAGGGAAGGACCACACTGTCTCATCACCACTGTTTCCCCTTCCCTTAGAGCAGGGCCTGGGAGAGAGTACATACTCAATCATCACTTTTCCAGGAATGAATGAGGCTGCCAAGTCCCAGTTCGTCCCTGGGTGAAATTCTCTGACAAGCACTGCTCTTCCCCATTCGTTCAAGAGGCAAGCTGTGTGTTTGGGGTCTAGAAGTTGGAATCTGAGTTTGTATCCTTCTCTGTAGGTGAAGCCAGAAGTTTTCTGCAAAAAAAAATGTTTGATTCTTCTTAACAAAACTACTTGTCTAAGGCGTAGGGTTTCCTGTGTAACTTAGCAGAGGAGACTTTGACCTGAGAGCTTTTTAGATAGAAAATACTGATTCCAACAGGGACAAAGTGAATTCGAGCTTCAAGGAGCCCATTCATAGAGAGGCTGTACTAGTGTCATAATTTAGTGGATCTCAGAATGTCTCACAATTCTAAATGATCTTTCGCTTTTAGAAGATGCCATGGGTGTCTACTACTCTGCCATTATGGGATTGTGTGAAGAGCTTTTTTTTTTTTTTCTTTTTAACATCTTTATTGGAGTTTAATTGCTTTACAATGTTGTGTTAGTTTCTGCTGTATAACAAAGTGAATCAGCTATATGCATATGTTTATCCCCATACCCCCTCCCTCTTGCAGCTCCCTCCCACCCTCCTTATCCCACCCCTCTAGGTGGTCACAAAGCAGGAGCTGATCTCCCTGTGCTATGCAGCTGCTTCCCACTAGCTATTTATTTTACATTTGGTAGTATATATTTGTCAATGTTACTCTCTCACTTCGTCCCAGTTTACCCTTCCCCCTCCCCGTGTCCTCAAGTCCATTCTCTACGTCTGTGTCTTTATTCCTTTCCTGCCCCTAGGTTCATCAGAAGCATTTTTTTTAGATTCCATATATATATGTTAGCATACAGTATTTGTTTTTCTCTTTCTGACTTACTTCACTCTGTATGACAGACTCTAGGTCCATCCACCTCACTACAAATAACTCAATTTCGTTTCTTTTTATGGCTGAGTAATATTGCATTGTATATATGTGCCACATCTTCTTTATCCATTCATATGTCAGTGGACACTTAGGTTGCTTCCATGTCCTGGCTATTGTAAATAGTGCTGCAGTGAACATTGTGGTACATGTCTCTTTTTGAATTATGGTTTTCTCAGGGTATATGCCCAGGAGTGGGATTGCTGGGTCATATAGTAGTTCTATTTTTAGTTTTTTAAGGAACCTCCGTACTGTTCTCCATAGTGGCTGTATCAATTTACATTCCTACCAACAGTGCAAGAGGGTTCCCTTTTCTCCACACCCTCTCCAGCATTTATTCTTTGTAGATTTTCTGATGATGGCCATTCTGACTGGTGTGAGGTGATACCTCATTGTAGTTCTGATTTGCATTTCCCTAATGATTAGTGATGTTGAGCATCTTTTCATGTGTTTGTTGGCAATCTGTATATCTTCTTTGGAGAAATGTCTATTTCGGTCTTCTGCCCATTTTTGGATTGGGTTGTTTGTTTTTTTGATATTGAGCTGCATGAGCTGCTTATATATTTTGGAGATTACTCCTTTGTCAGTTGTTTTGTTTGCAAATATTTTCTCCCATTCAGAGGGTTGTCTTTCATCTTGTTTATGGTTTCCTTTGCTGTGCAAAAGCTTTTAAGTTTCATTAGGTCCCATTTGTTTACTTTTGTTTTTATTTCCATTTCCCTAAGAGATGGGTCACAAAGGATCTTGCTGTGATTTATGTCATAGAGTGTTCTGCCTATGTTTTCCTCTAAGAGTTTTATAGTGTCTGGCCTTACATTTAGGTCTTTAATCCATTTTGAGTTTATTTTTGTGTATGTGTTAGGAAGTGTTCTAATTTCATTCTTTTACATATAGCTGTCCAGTTTTCCCAGCACCACTTATTGAAGAGACTGTCTTTTTTCCATTGTATATCCTTGCCTCCTATGTCGTAGATTAGTTGGCCGTAGGTGAGTGAGTTTATCTCTGGGCTTTCTGTCCTGTTCCATTGATCTATATTTCTGTTTTTGTGCCAGTACCATATTGTCTTGATTACTGTAGCTTTGTAGTATAGTCTGAAGTCAGGGAGTCTGATTCCTCCAGCTCCGTTTTTTTCCCTCAAAACTGCTTTGGCTATTTGGGGTCTCTTGTGTCTCCATACAGATTTTAAGATTTTTTGTTCTAGTTCTGTAAAAATTGCCATTGGTAGTTTGACAGTAATTGCATTGAATCTGTAGATTGCTTTGGGTAGTATAGTCATTTTCACAATATTGATTCTTCCAATCCAAGAACGTGGTATATCTCTCCATCTGTTTGTATCATCTTTAATTTCTTTCATCAGTGTCTTATACTTTTCTGCATACAGGTCTTTTGTCTCCCTAGGTAGGTTTATTCCTAGGTATTTTATTCTTTTTATTGCAGTGGTAAATGGGAGTGTTTCCTTAATTTCTCTTTCAGATTTTTCATCATTAGTGTATAGGAATGCCAGAGATTTCTGTGCATTAATTTTGTATCCTGCTACTCTACCAAATTCATTGATTAGTCCTAGTTATTTTCTGGTAGCATCTTTAGGATTCTCTATGTATAGTATCATGTCATCTGTAAACAGTGACAGTTTTACTTCTTTTCTGACTTGGATTCCTTTTATTTCTTTTTCTTCTCTGATTGATGTAGCTAAAACTACCAAAACTATGCTGAATAATAGTGGTGAGAGTGGGCAACCTTGTCTTGTTCCTGTCTTAGAAGAAATGGTTTCAGTTTTTCACCATTGAGAATGATGTTGGCTGTGGGTTTGTCATATATGGCCTTTATTATGTTGAGGTAGGTTCCCTCTTTACCTACTTTCTGGAGAGTTTTTATCATAAATGGGTATTGAATTTTGTCAAAAGCTTTTTCTGCATCTCTTGAGATTATCATACGGTTTTTCTCCTTCAATTTGTTAATATGCTGTATCACATTGATTGATTTGCATATATTGAAGAATCCTTGCATTCCTGGAATAAACCCCGCTTGATCATGGTGGATGATCCTTTTAATGTGCTGTTGGATTCTGTTGGCTAGTATTTTGTTGAGGATTTTTGCATCTATGTTCATCAGAGATACTGGCCTGTAGTTTTCTTTTTTTGTGACATTTTTGTCTGGTTTTGGTATCAGGGTGATGGTGGCCTTGTAGAATGAATTTGGGAGTGTTCCTCCCTCTGCTATATTTTGGAAGAGTTTGAGAAGGATAGGTGTTAGCTGCGAAGAGCCTTTTTAAAGGTCTGTGTGAGTTACCACTAGACTCTTGACATATGTCATCTCATGTACTCTTCAGTAATGCTATGAGATAGTTAGCAGCATTCCTGTATTACAGGTGATGAATTTGAGGCTTGAAGCAGTTAATAATTTTCTTAGGATTTTGTGGGTAGTTTCTAAGGGAACCAGAATCTAGTGTGGAGTTCAATATCTGTATCAATTTATACTGTTCCTTAATAATTGTGGTGGAATACAAGTACCTCCGGGAGAGGTGACATGTTGGGAGGCTAGTAGCAGGCCCTTCTGCCTTGGTGTGAATTGGTTTATCAGCATCTTTTCAAGAGCGGGGTTGCACATCAGGTGATGGAGAGGAAAACCCAGGAGGGGAATGGAAGGCAGACCAGATAAGCTCGTTTAATTCTCTGTTTTGCCAGAGGCCGACCCCAGACACAGCTTTGAGCACGTCGTGGCCTGAGCACTATTGACCAGGGACATTCATATCAGAATTGACAACACAGTAACAAAAACTGCCAGTTATTGGGCACCTACTAAGTACCACACACATATCCTCTCATTCGATAACCACCACCACCCTGAGTGGTAGGTGTTATAACGCCCATTTTACAGATGAGGTCACTAATCAGGTTAAATTGCTGATGATCATAATTCAGTAAATGGCAGAATCAGGATTTGAACCCAGATCTGTCTGACCCCAAAGCCTTTGTTATCCTGTAAATATCACTGTTTAGCCCTGATCACTCCCCTTTTAGCATCTGTGTCAGCTCCTAATGGAGGCCTCCACTTGGAATAATCCCTTTTGGGAGCGCTAGGACGTTTGGGATCATTACTCTGAAATTGTAGGAGGAGAAATGACGTGCAGAATGCTGTGCTGAACGAACACGCACAGAGGCATCCTTTGGGCCTTTCCAATGATGCTGTTCCCCTGAGGAGTTTTCACCCTCAGAAGGACTGCTGTATCCAAAAGCAGGTACTCTGCAGAGTTCAACTGTAGGCCTCTATTCTGGGAGCCTCCAGAGTGAGGACTGGCTTTGAGAAGTTAGCCACAGCTCCCCTTCCAGGTCTCTCTCTTTGTTTCAAGGGAAAAATCAAGAAGTCAGGAAATAATAGGGAGATGAAACATTCTAGGCAGTAGGAAGCAAGGTGGAAGAAGATAGTCGCTGGAGGAATTTGAGATTCTTGTTTTGCATTTTTTTTCTCCTCTAGAGAGACTTTTTTTGTATCCATATGGACTTACCCATTTGCTGTAACAGCAGAGAGACTCCTATAAAATTTTTCTAAAAAGGAATTCTTGACAACATCTTGGAAAGCCTAAGTTATAAATATCATAAAAGATAAGGAGGATAACATTGCCAAATTAAAGGAAGGAGTTGGGCAAGGCATTAAAGCACCACAGGAAACAGTCTGACAGAGGGACTCAAGCTCCATCCGGCCCCCGAGTCCCACGTTCTCAAGCTTTCTGTTTCAAAGCCACCAAGAGAGCTAGAGATGACTTGCTGAAATCTTTGATGCTTGAATGGCCAGAGCTTGGACAGAAGGTACGGAGCCCCTTGTACTACCGGCCAAAGATGGCTTTCTGTGTCTGTCAAGTAAGCAGCAGCATGTGGGGCTTACAAGGAAAGATGTTCCTGAATGCTTCCCCACCTGGGCGGATTTGAAGCACCAGCATACATTTCCCTTTTTCTGGGGTCCCCTTCTAAAATTAAAACTACAGTGTCTGGGCCCTGCCTGCTCTGTCCTGTGGTGATGTGCATCTCCCGGACCATACTGTGACCCATGACCATGTAAGTGACCATATGATGCTGCTGGACCCCAACACTGACATAGGGAGAGAAAAAAGTGAGGCTGGAAAATCATGCATCAGGTCGTGGTCCCTAGGAATGCAGAGCAGAAAGGCAACACTGGTGAGACGGGCATTTCGGAGGGCAGTTCCCCAAAGGACATTTTGGCTTCGTTTCATGGTTGGATTTCTTGTTTTTATTTTTTTCTTCTATTCTATTTTTATTTTTGGAAAGTGTCAGGGGAAGGAGTGTCAGGAGAGCATGGAGGCTTGTTAGATAGGAAACAGACTTCCTAGTACATGTGACCACAGATGCTGCCCTACCCTTCCCATCCCTCCCTGTCTCGGTGCCCAGCCTGGATGTCACTGGAGCCCCACCTTGAAGGCACTAGTTGATCCATCCCTAACACAACATAGCCCATCCTGCAGCTTTCAGACCAGAGGGCTTGGCCTGGCTCCTGTTGCCATGGTAACGGAGTATCAAGGCTTCCTTAAGAACAGGAAGGACCTCTCCCTTCTCTCCTTTTCCACATCAGCTCCTGAATATGGCCCAGCACTCTGCTTTTGCTGTGTGTCCTCTCTCATTGCTTTTCTCCTTTGCTCACTGGCCTCCAGTCATTCCAGCTCTTTCGGTTCTCAGAATATGCTGGGCTGCATCCTGCATGAAAGCTTTCCAGCCTGAGTTCCCCTGCGATGGGGATGTTCTTCTCTTCCCCACTCTCGGTGCCCAGCTCACTCTTACGTCTCAGCTCAAATTTCCCTTCAGTTGGGCTTCCCTGGTGGCGCAGTGGTTGAGAGTCCGCCTGCCGATGCAGGGGACATGGGTTCGTGCCCCGGTCCGGGAAGCTCCCACGTGCCGCGGAGCGGCTGGGCCCGTGAGCCATGGCCGCTGAGCCTGCGCGTCCGGAGCCTGTGCTCTGCAATGGGAGAGGCCACAACAGTGAGAGGCCCACGTACCAAAAAAAAAAAAAAAAAAAAAATTTCCCTTCAGTCGACAAACGTTTTCGAGTACCTACCATGCTCCCCATGCTCTTCTAGGTGCTTGGAGCTACACCAGTGAACAGAACAGACAAAAAGCCCTGTCTCTGTGGACCAACGTGCTATCTCTTCCTTAAATTCTTACCTGACTCCCCATCCCCCCAGGCTAGATCCTGTCCTTTAGTACATGACGGATGCTATTGGTGTCCTGGTTATCTAGTGCCAGTTCCCCTACACTAGACTGTAGGTTCTAGAGGTCAGGGATTATGTCTCTTTTATTCACCCCTGTATACCCCGTACCAACACATTTCCTAACACCCAGAAGGTGCTCCGTAAATATGGATGAAGAAATGGATAAATGAATGAATGAATGAATGATAATTGTTTTTGTTGACAAGTAGCAATATCAGGTGTGAAGATCACACACACTTCTGGGAGGAAGTTGTTTGTGTTGTTAAGAGGCTCAAGAAGAAGCTACCCTGTGCTTTTACTGTCCCTAGAACTTGCACGTTCTCGCTCAGCCTTGTCTGGGGTCTAGGTCTCCCGCTACTTAAGCTCTAGGCGTTTCATGATTTTTTAAAAATGGCTGTGACCATGCCTGACTTTAATGCAGCATCTGTTTGTCTCCCTTCCAATTTCATCTTCTCAGGAAGGAGACCTTCAAGGGGTGCGGTGACAAACTCTGAACTCATAAAAACTAGCACCCCATTTACTCATTACGCCCAGAGCCCCATCTTCCCCTGGGCTGCGATAGTGCCGGTAGAGATGGTCTTCGTCTGCATTAATCATTTTCATGCGCTTTGCACTCAGCTACACTGGTATTCAGAGAAAAATGCTACCATGACAACTGCCACAACAGATGGTATTTGATCAGTCTCTAAGCTACCGAGGAGATATACAGCAGTGCTTCTGAGGTTTGCATATTTTATGTTATCATGAGACCCAGTCCAGCCTTAATCATGATTGAAATGTGAAGTTTTCCATTTGCCTCCGATCCCCCCCTCCTTTCTCTTTCCAGTTGTTTGCCATTTGTTTTGATTTTCCTTGCTCTGTGCCTGGCCTGTTTGGGGATGTATTTCTGGATGTGGGAGACATAGGCGACAACATACATGGTCCATGGAAGTTGCCCTGCAGGTCTAAAGTTTAGAGACTGTTGAGAAGCTATTCCACTTTGGAATGGAGAGCCTGGCTGAGAGTGGGAGAAAGGCTTAATTGCAGCCTGTCTCTCTTGGATGTTCATGGACCACACAGGGTTGAGGCCACATATGGCCCCAAACAAAGGGAAACTCTGGGAAGTACATCTTGGTCTTGGTTTGTCCCCTTACTCCGCCCACTCCTCCATCCAGCTGCTTTCTGCTTCCAGGGTCTCCGGTGTTCTGGTCCCCCTTCTCAGCTTCCTGCCTCTACCCCAGCTAGTAAACTCCAGGAGCTTGATTCCAGAGTTCTTGGACCCATTTCTATGGCAACAACTACAACAGCCTTCTCACCCAGGGCCCCTCCCCACCCATCAGCAACACTGGAATGTCAGACTTCGCACAGATTTTTTTTCAGCTAATTTTGGAAAGTAGTTTATATTGGCCGCTATGTGTTAATGAACAACTTTCGTTGTATTTACATACTTTGCTGGTGAAGAGTCTTTTCCTTCACTCTGCCTCTCAACTTTAACAGGATCCTATCCTCATCTTGCACTGCGTGTCTGGATCCCATATGAGCCATGAGCCTCGTTAAAGATGGGCTCTAGGGCCGCACTGTGCTGTGCTGAGTGCCCCAGGGTCCTGCCACCGTCCTGTCCCCTCCAGGGATGTGGGGGGAGTTTGCAACCTCAGTCGTACTGGAGGATGGATTGTTTACCTGAACAGTATTTATAAGAAAACCTTAAGGTGAATTGGAATCACAAGAGAGCGTGGATCAAAGAAACATTCTCCTCTTCTGATCTCATTCCAAGTGAAGCGGGAGGTTGGAATCCACATCTGACCCTATGCTGCTTCCCAGCCCCGTGCCCTTCCTGGGGTGCAGATGAAAAGAGCGTGGGTCTCGGCCGCCTTGTCGGGAGTGATTTTTAGCCTTAATGGAACATTATTAAGCAGTGGATTTGAAACTTGAGGAATGTTTTTTGAACTCCTCTGTGAGCTGAGAATTCATGGTAGAGGGGAAAAAATTCAAGGCTCTTGATGGGCTTATGAATCGTCTTTTAAGTGACGACCCAAGTTCTTATTTTCAGGTTTTACATTTTCTGGGAGTGCAATCTGGCCATCTGGATAGCGTCCCCCGTTTCATCTCCTCGTTAGGAGAAAGCATTCCTAGTGCCCTTAGGTCTCCTCCTTCACCTAATGTAGGGAGATCCTAGTGCTTCCCTTGTGTATATGCTCTGATTCTCCTGGAAATGGACGGGAGTCAGGGGGTGTATGTCGAGTGGCTCTGTGGGCCCTAAAGAGAAGGATTATGTAAATGTGGGCTCCTGGACTTGGGGGAAGACTCGACCAACACTGTCAAAAGAATCGAGCACGATGCCTGGCACAGAACAGACATCCGCACAATGATGTTGATTGAGTGATTGAAAGAATCACATCCCTCAGGTTGCTCACCCTTGGCACTGCTGACGTTTGGGGTTGGATACTTCTTTGTTGGGAGGGAACTGATGTGTGCCCTGTAGGGTGTTCAGCAGCATCCTTGGCCTCTGCTCACTAGATGTCAGCTTCCCTCAGTGTTGTGACAACCCAAAATGTGGCCACATGCCCCCTGGGGGGCAAAATCTTCTTCCTTTCCCAGTCTCCCTTACTCAGCAAAGAACTATTGATCAAAATTATGAAATTGGTTGACAGAATGATAGGACTGTAACAAAAATCAACAAGAGAGGAAATATTCTAGGTAACCTGTTTATAATTATTTCTCCCCTTAACAGAATTTAACATTTAAAAAGAAAGCCCCATGGGTGAATTGAAATGTACCAAGGGTAGCCTTGCAAGAAGAAATTGCCGTGGACTTTATTTTTTTTAATTTATTATTTTTTAATTATTTATTTATTTTTGGCTGCGTTGGGTCTTCATTGCTGCCCGCGGGCTTTCTCTAGTTGCGTCGAGCCAGGGCTACTCTTCGTTGCGGTGCGTGGGCTTCTCATTGCAGTGGATTCTTTTGTTGTGGAGCACAGGCTCTAGGCGTGCAGGCTTCAGTAGTTGTGGCTCGCAGGCTCAGTATTTGTGGCGCATGGACTCTAGAGCACAGGCTCAGTAGTTGTGGCACACGGGCTCAGTAGTCGTGGCACGTGGGCTCTCTAGAGCGCAGGCTCAGTAGTTGTGGCACACAGGCTCAGTAGTTGTGGAGCATGGGCTCTAGAGCGCAGGCTCAGTAGTTGTGGCACACAGGCTTAGTTGCTCTGCAGCACGTGGGATCTTCCCAGACCAGGGATCGAACCCGTGGCCCCTGCATTGGCAGGCGGATTCTTAACCACTGCTCTACCAGGGAAGTCCTACCATGGACTTTAAATGGTGCTACATACATCAAATGCTCCATAGATGTGACAAGGAAACGTACTTCATGCTCCTTGGAGGGAAAATTCTATAGAACTGCAGTGTTAGTAGAGCAGTGCTTTTCTTGCATATGTTGGCAGGTGTCCCTTTTTTTGTATTTAGTGTCACACTGCCACACTGTTGCTGAAAAACTAAACCTACCCGTGTCAGCCCACCTACATGACACTTCCCAGGATAAATATCAATACCAAGTGCACTATTTTTGATTTTGCATGAACAGATTCAGGGGTGGTCAGATTTCTCTTCTCATTTGCTATGGGGTCATAATTGCCAAAGCCTCCCTTCAGAGCCACGTGTAAGATATTATATTAGAAGAAGTAGGGTAGGGTCCTGTATAGCTCAGGGTACTGTATTCAGTATCCTGTGATAAACCATAATGGAAAAGAATGTATATATAACTGAATCACTTTGCTGTACAGAGAAATGAGCACAATATTGTAAATCGGTTATACTTCAATAAAATAAATTTAAAAAAAATAGATAAACAATAAAAACACATACACACCAAAAAAAAAAAAAAGTAGGATAGGATTATAGGAAGAGACAAGCGGTAGAAGAGGAATTTTGTAAGTTTACTGTGATTCCAATACTAGTGCCTTTGTGTAGAGGCCACAAATCCTTTTGAATGGTTTTGGTCTATTACCACTGTATACGATATCATGAAATAAGGATTGGTATTTTCTCAAAAGCAGGGTTTTGTAATAGAGTGCAATAACATTTAGAGAGATGATGTTTATTACACTTCTACATGGAAGCCGATTGCTCCAAAACACCTTGCACAGGGTCCTCCCAGCCATTCTCTTCCTTCTTCGTCCTCCCCCTCGCCCCCCTTCCCTCCAAGGTGGTAGCACTTGGTTGTCACTGTCAGTCATCCTGCGCCGGAAAGAAGAAAGGAGAGTTTAAAGCCATCTCATTTTTCCTCCCTCTGTGTAAGAAACGATTTTCTGCGATGGTGGCAGGCATAACGTGTAGCATCGGCATTTGTTTCGTTGGTAGGAAATTGCATTCTACCCCTTTTCTTAGAGATGAAAAAATGCCTCCCAGATGAAGACCCTGGAAGGTGAGCTGTTAGCTGGGAAAGAGATTGGGAACCTGAGCTAAAAACTGTGAGGATGGAGTGACCTCAAGCTCAGGGTTGAGCGGATTCTTTTAGAATGGATGCAGTTTTATTCAGGTGTCCCTGAGCTTAATTTAACGTGTTTGGAAGCTGTGAAGACCGGGAGCAGAGAAGGAGAATGCCAGACATCAGGGGAGGGTGGACATGAACTTCAGGAAGACTGCCTTGGAGCCAGACTGTACTCAAATGAGAGCTCGTAAAAGGGAGACACTTCACTCTGTGGCTCTGAAGGAACCATCAGGATATTGCTTGGGGGAGGGGAGGGAGAAGGGTCACATGTACGCTGTGAAAGAGAGTCATTTATGAGTTCACAACAAACCCCATGGGTCAAATACTGGTTGGAGTTCATAAGCGTGTGGCTGGAGCCTGGGAAGTCGGGCGGGGGCTGAGGGGTTGCGGAGGTGAGGAAGATCTCCGCTGTGAAATGCAAGCCGTGTGAAATCCCAAGTTCCCTGTGCCAAGTCCAAGGCAGTTTCTCTTATTTTTGGTCACCGTTGACATGAATCGAGCCCGAACAGTTTCCTGTAGACCAAAAAATAATTAGCCCTGACAACTGAAGGCAAATCAGACCTTTGGGAATGATCTAACTGCTCCTTCCTGAGGGCTGGACGTGAGCTTGCCCTTGGCCGTGGCATCAGCCCTGGAAAGCCTGGGAGGCCTCCCAGACCCTGGTGGGGTCGGGTCCCTTCTGCCACAGAAAACACAGAGGACAGAGAGGTTCGGTGAGTTTGCAGCTCTCCCCGTCCTCTGCGATGCCTGCCATCCTGAGAATTTTGTGAGTAAACACTACCCAGATTCCTGCTGAGACGCCCATTCACTCTTTTTATGCTTAACTGCCCACCTCCTCGGGGGCTGGGAAGTCTCTCCCAGCTGCTGGTAGGTGGAAGGGTCTCCTAAGCTTGTCCCCACCTCTGTGTTTCTGGCAGCTGCTCAAGTGTTGAGCATAGCACTGGTGACAGTGATCAACACGAGAGCTCCAATTCCACCCTGGTTATTTTTGGCAGCCGTGAGCAATCCAAGGCCTTGACTTTTGGCGCTGCGTGTGGTTGGGATATTAGGTAGCCTTTTCCTGTGCAAGTACAGACAGAGGAGAGTGCTGACCTACCTCCATCTATCCGTCCGGTGTTTTCAGGTCATTTTTTCCTCTTTGAGAACCTTAGCAAACGCACAATGAACCCTCTCGCTGACATAGACTTTTGTTCCTAATAAGAGATGGCTCTGGAGAAGACTGAACATTTATTGAGTGTATATTGGTTTTTTTTCCCCCCCCAGATTGAAAACATAGATGCCTGCTTGAATTTCCTGGCGGCTAAGGGAATAAACATCCAGGGGCTGTCTGCAGAAGGTGAGTCTGAGCACTTGTCATAAAGCTGCCCTTTATCGTTCGAAATGCCCACCTGTTACCTATTGATGACGTTTTTAGAGTTAAGCCAAGGGGTGCTGGTGGGCTTCTCCGGTTTTGTCTCTTTCGGGTTTTGAGGCCACTCCATGCTTGTCTGCACTTGAGGATGCCAACTTTTGGACAACCTAAGGGATCTCTGAGAGTGCCGATCCAGCTGTGCCAGCCTTGTCGGCAAGACACGGAGGGAGCAGTGGAGACGGAGCTGCTTCTCTTTGAGAAGGGCTTCATCAAACAGCACCGACTTTATTCATGCGACCGGCAATTTAGTTCATGATCAAGCCAAGCCTTATCTGTGGGAGGGAGAACACTTAACCACGGAGCATACTTAAACTGTGCAAGTTCCCAGGGAAAAATGCCTAATCCTTCTCTCTTAATTTTATTAGAAGAAGCGGCACTTTTCCTAGCTCCCCCCACCCCCCAAAAAAGCATGTGATTTATTAATGAGGTGCTCCATCTTGACATCGTGATTAGCTTTTCATTAACTCCAGTTTTGTGGCTAATTAGCACATTAGCGTCGGCTGGTGGTTCGCTGTTCATTAGGTGCTGGTCTGGAGATGGCCGGTCTGAATTCTCAGCTTCCTCGGGCAACAGCTCACTCTGGAAACTTGCTCTGTCTCTTTCCTGTTTGTAAATACAAGCAGCTGCTAGCTCCCGAGCGGCCATAGGCCCCGGCATCCTCCCAAACTCATTAGGCTGCACCTCCTCCAGGTTTCCCAGAACAGGTAGAGCAGCATGGGCCTCAGATGACACCACCTTTCCCTATCCTGGGCGCGTTTTGCAGAGTTGCTGGTTAGCATTGACTCTGGTAGTCAGTGTTGGGGAGGCGGGGAGCGGTGCGGAAGGACGCAGCCCAGTGTAGCGTAGGTTTGCAAGCGTGATCCTTTTGGGGCCTGTTCCTTGCCTTTGCTCTGCTGTGTGGTGAAAGCTTGGTTTTCCTGGCTGTGTTTCTGGACTGTAGTCTCTTCCAGTGTTGCGGGTAGGCGGCCGCTATTGGTGTCTCGTGTCTCTGCACGGAATTCCCCAAGTGGGACCTCTAACAGGCTGGGGCTGCCCCGGGTCAGACATGGTCACACTGCTTCCAGAGGTCTCTGAGGCAGCTTTCGGTGGTCAGCCTTAATCTCAGCTCTGAGAGAAGGGTCCGTGGAGGATTCCTTTGCTCTGGGCTATGGGCCCTCCTCCTCCGGGGGATGAGATCTAGGCTGAATGGCATGTGGCATGCGCATCGCTGGGGAGTGAGGGGTTGGTGTTGGTGTTTCCATGGAGAGGTAGGGAGATGCAAATTTCTATTCCAAGGAACACGTTGCTTCCTCCTGGTAGAGAGTTCTCGTGCTGGTGGAAGTGGCAGGCACACCTTCCTCCTAGGTCCTGGGCATGATTGGATCCCGGGCCTGTGCACCCCACCCGCAGCAGAGCATCTGCAGGGGCTTCTCTCCTACAAGTCACGCTTAGCAGAAAGGGCTCCAGGGGATGCAGACTCTGTAGGCCAGCTTCATCTCATGTGGCCTGGAGGTGACCCTGGCCACCCTGCCATCTGTCTACCCATTGTCCTGCCTTCTGCCTGTCCTGTCTCTCCCCTGCCCCATCTTCTCTATACCTTAAGGCGTAGAGAATCTACTCAACAAATATTTGTTGAATGAATAAGTACCAACTGTGCTTTGAAGGCTTTTATCTGCATCAGCTCCAGCTCTCACAACTGACGTTGGAATTTATAATATGCTGAGTTTACAGATGAGGAAATTTTCCCTGGAAGAAGTTATGAAGCCCGCAGTGAGTGAGTGGCAGGGCCAGGATTGGAACCCAGGTCTGTGATTTCGGAGCTCCTGTTCATGGTGTCTTTGGGGAAGGCAGATGGATAAAATGTGGGCCATGTACGGGTGAAAGAAATCAAAAAAAGATCTAGAACCTTTGTTGGATGGAACACTGTCTCGGAAGATGCTGGGCAGCCCATGAAGGCATATGGTGCAGACAGACTCAGCCCCAGCCCCCTGGTCGGTGGTGGGATGTGGCCCTTGTGAGTCTGAGCAGAGAAGAGCAGACTGGAACCCGTGTGTTGAGGAATCAGTCACTGGGGTATAACCATGAAGTAAGTTTTTCAGTAACTGCCCCCACCCGTGCTATGTTGACCCCCGTCTTTCCTGCTTGGTTGAGACTCATTTAATGATACCTGGGCCAGGACCCATTCTCTTCAGTCTTGTGCAGTTATTAGAACAGTTTATGTCAGTACTTAAGACTCAGTCTTGTTCATTTTTAAACTTCAGTCTCAGACTCAAAGCTCTTTTCCCCGGTGCCCCCCAGTGCAGGTGGCTTTGGAAGGTTGAGGGGGTCTGGGGGGTGTGATGACTTGACCTCCTTTCCCTTCCCTCGTTCCTGTGCCTGAGCCTCCAGGATTGGGGCAGCAGCAGAGGCAGCCGAGTTCTGCTGGTGGTGAAGTTGCTGCCCTCCTCTTGGTGGGCCATGATTGCCACTGTCCCCACTGGGGGTCTCTGTATGCCCTGCTGACCAGCACTCACTCCCACGCTGCTCCCAGGGTCTCAGTAGTCTCTTGTGAGATTTGACCGCTCTTCTAGCTCACCCCCAGCTGGTAGCAGTCACATTCCATCCCCCTGATTCAGGCCCCTCTTCGTCCCCACACTAAGGTGGTCCTGGTAAGGCCGTAGGCCTCAGTCTCACAGTCCCTGCGTTACCCACCATAGAGCAGCAGGAATGTGTGGGCTCTGCCTTCCACCTGTAGTGATGGAACAGGCCTCCTGCCACCTGGAAGTCCCCGCCATACAATCTCTCTCCAGCTCTTTCTCCCCAGCTTCGGTGGCAAACAGGCAGATCTGCCAGGTCCCTGCTAAGCAGGTGTCCCAGCTGGGCACTAGAACACCACCACCACCACCTGGAGTTATTCTCTTGAAGCCTCTACTCCCTCGGCTTCAAGGAGTGCCAGGACCCCACTGTCCTGTTCCTTGGTGAGGGGAGGAGATATCCTGTCTCTGTGATCATCAGTCGTGACCACCCACGCCCAACCTCAGTGACATTCTCTCATCAGGATCTTCTTGTATTGATTCTGGGTGCGGTGGGTAGAGGCTGGTGATGGTGGTCTTTGGTTGTAAGACTAATTCTGGACTAGTGCTCTCTCGTGGGAGGGTGACTGGTCCCAACTTCTGTCAGTTCCTTGAACTTACAAAGCAAGGGTACTTGGAGCCTGTTTTCCTCAAATGGGCCTTATTCACAATTTCAGGGCTACAGGAAGTACCTCCATTTGACGTACTGTTAAGTTATAGGAGTGGAAATCATGTATTGAGGACCCGCCATGTGCAGTCACCGGGCTAAGTGTTGTACACATTTTAGTTTATATCCTATTTAATCCCCCACAGCAACCTTCCGAGATCAGTATTCGTATTACCCCATCTTACAGATGAGGAGACTATGGCCCACAGAGATTGTTCCATGTGGCAAAAGGGAGGCCCACAGAGTCAGCAGTGATCAAGCTACTCACATCTGCTGATGCAAGTCCTGGTATTTTATACTGCTCACCACTATCTACACTTCTAACCACCCCCATAACTACTAGAAAATCATTATAGTGTTTAAAGAAATCATGTATTTTTTTTTAACACTGTAAAACTGTTTATTTGGGGGAAAAAACAACATTTCTAGAAGAATAAAGTCGCATCAGCACCTACCAGAGTAACTCCCGCCCACTTGCTCACAGCCCACAGGATTCCCATTTAGGGCCGTGGCCTAATTTGCAAAAGATGCTACACACAGATCAAGTTTTTAACAACGTGTTAATCCCAAGAGATCACACTGGGAGGCCACAGCGTTTCCGCCACCTAGAAGTTCAGGCTCCCAGCCTCTTCCAGATCCTTGAGCTTCAGGAAGAGAAGAGGAGGAGGAAATGCCCACTAGACCCAAGTCTGGGGCAAGGGGATATGCTTTCCTGTTTCTGTTCCCCAGGGACAATCATCTTTGCAAAGGAATAATGTTGCAGCCCAGCAGTCCTTTTCCCGCCCAGCGTGTTGGCACGAGTCTAAGCTGGTATTTCTCCCCTCTGCCGTTCGCTGTCGCGTTCAGGGCCTTCCCCTCACTGTGCTGGACCACACTGCCAATGTTCTGCAGGGACTTGAAGGTTTGGGTGTTCACAGAGCCAAATTCCACTATCTCGTCATCCACCTTGCAGACCTGCGATGCTGGCAGGGGAGCCGGGGCTGATGCTGTTTGCTGTGGCGAAGGCTGAGCAGGGCTGAGGTCCTGGCTCTGGCCCAGGCCGTGGCTCATGGCCTCCCTGCGGGCCTCGGCCAGGTCCCGGGCCTGCTTCTCCTTGTCGCGAGCGTGCAGCTGGTGCAGGGCCTCCTCCACCTGCTTCGTCACCGACTTGTGATCGTTCTGCAAGCAGACGATGTTGTGCCTTGCGGTTCGGACTTGGTACAGGTCCACATCTGCCCGGGGGTAGCCCTCGCAGTCCACCAGTGGCTCGTTCATCCCGATGCCTTTTTGGCTCTCCAGCACGTCGTAATTGGCTTTGATTTGCGCCTCGATCTCCTCCTTGCGCCGTATCAGTTCCTGTATGTCGCTGACAGTCACCCCGCTGGCCTCCGGGGAGCCTCCGCTCTGCCTCGTTTCCTTCTCCGACATCGTGAACCTCGGCCCAGGAGCCCGGACTGCCGGTTTCCCGACCGTGGACACCCGAGAGAAATCATGTAATTTTAATGCTCTTTGTTTTCCTTTTGAAGATGATTGATTGCCCTGAGGCTCCTCCTCTGATTTAAAAAAAAAAAAAAAATCCGCGGTTGGAAAGCCTCATAGGCACATCTCCACCCTTTCCCAGGGACTAAAGCCAGGTTTGGAACCCGGGAGGGTGTGTGCACCTGTCCTTGAAGCAGCTCAGCAGCTCAGGCCCTGTCCTGGCCTCCCTGCAAGAGAGCCACAGGGAGCCTTTGTTCCAGGGCACAGACGGCTGATGCCTGCGAGCAGGGGCTGCAGGCCCAGGTGAGCCCCGTGGAGATGCTGCTGGTTTGGGGCTTTTCCTGTCCCCTGCGTGTTCCCCAAGATTGGACCCATCCGCTTGCTCCTGGAGACCTGCCAGAGTCCTGTGAGCTTGGGCCTCAGCCTGCCCGGGGTGCTTTTCCAGATCACTTCAACCCCTCACTCCACCTGTCACAACCATCTGTAAACCTGTTCCTGTGAAGAGGAATGGCCTTTATCTCTGGGAGTTTTGAGAACACCTGGGGTTTGCGCTACCTGGCCCTGAGCCCATCCTCCTGTAATGGGGAAGCGGAGGTCTGGAGGTGAAGACATATCCTGTTTGTTTAAGCACGCATTTGCCGGGCACATCTATATGCCAGGCACAGTGCTAGGCACCGGCATACACGGAGAGTCACATTAGTCATACAAAACTAGCTTTAAATTCCAGTTCGTGAGAGAGCTGTGCTGGTGGTATGTACAGGATCCAGTGGTGCCCAAAGAAGGCTACGATCAGCTCTGCCTGGGGCAGGCAGGGGCTTCTCAGAGATGGTGATGTTTCTTCTGGGTTTTACAAGTTGAATAGGCTTTCACCAATCGGAAAAGGAAGGTGAAGGGAAATTTAGATAGACGTTGGGGCATAGGTAATATGGGAACAAAGGACTAGCTTTTTATCCATCTTCCAGTTTGGAGAAACAGAGGCAGGAAGATGCTTCCAGGTGACTCTAACAAGGGTGTATGTGCTTTAGGAGTGAAATTGTTGCCGACTTGATTAGTTCAGACCTGGGTTTGCTGCCCTGATGGCCAGAGACCTGATGCTGAGCTGTCTCCTCCTTTCATCCTGAGCCAGAAAGCAGGAGCTTTTTCTGGACAGTTAGGGTGAAAGCAGCACGTAGATTGTCTCCATCTCTCTCTACCCATGTCACCTGAGTTTGCCGGTGAGCGGGGCCATTTCTGTCCTTCACCGGCAGGGGGCCCTGTTGGCTCTATTCCCACCCCCTCATCCACCTCCCCTGTGGGCAGAGTCGCTGAGGGGCTTTGCTGAGCAGTACACAGAAGGGCTGCCAGAGTGGGGTGGAAAGTTACATGCTGAATGTGGGTGATGTAGACGGCCCAGCTGGAGGAGCAATGCCACAGAATCCACAATCCCGAATCGGCCCGGTGACCTTACACCGTGGCTTAAGGGGATTGAATAGGAATTCTGAGACTGCGGTCTGAGGCAGCCTTCCCTTTGGCTCCCAATCCCTTTCCTACAAAGCAGGTTTCTTTGTATTAGATTATCCCAACGATTACGCCTTACTAAAGCAGGCCTGAGGTTTCTTTTAAACAATATTGAAAGAGAATAACTCTATTATCCTCCCTTCTTGCCCAACACCCCCCTAAAGCATCCATGCAGATTAGCGCCAGCCAGTGGTTACGGAGATCAGTCAGAACCCAAGGAGGTTCAGAATCCACGCCATACTGAATTCTAGTGGAAATTGGACTATGGCCCGTGTAGTTTATTCTGCAGTTTACGTGGGTGCAGCCACAGGAGAGAAAGAAGAACAGGGTTCTCATGCTGGTTTAGATACCAGCCTAGCTCATGTCTCCTGAAACAAGTCATATCTCTCTAGGTCTACAGTTATTTCCTTCTGTACAGATCAGGAGGGTGAGGATAGTTGATCAGAAACAGAATGATGTTCTTTTTCCGAAGCCTCGGGAAATGTCATGAGGGGAACATTTTTGTGGGCTGGTGGATTTTGTTTTTAGACAGCCTGTGGAGCCAGCTTACCAGGCCTCGTGGCACACAGAAAAATGCCATTTGGAAATAGGAAGAGAACACAATTCTAGCTATTTTGGACCACCCATGGCATAAACTGTGTGGCTCGTTCCCAAACAGAGCATTCACCATGCTTGAGTCCTGTGTTCTGAAAAGAAAATTAAACCGTCCAAACGTCCGCCAACTAGTGAATGGATGAAATGTGGTCTATCCATATAATGGGATAATACCCAGCAATATAAAGAAACAAACTAGTGATAACGCTCTCACCTGGATGAACCTTAAAAACACGATGCTCCGCGGAAGAAGCCAGATGCAAAGGACTGCACATCACATGATTGTCGTTTATGGGGAAATGCCCAGGACAGGCAAATCCATAGAAACAGCAGATCAGAGGTTGCCTGGGGGGTGGGTTTGGGAATTGCCTGCAGATGAGCACTTTTTAGGGTGATGGAAATATTCTAAAACTAGAGTTTACTGAACTTACTAAAACTCATCACACACTTGACTTTATGGATATACACTGTATCTCAGTAGAGCTGGTTGGTTGGTTTGTTTGTTTTAAAAAGATGACCACTGTGTTTTCTGTAAAATGAGATTATCATGGTTGATTTTCTTTTTGACGCCTGTGACTGTGGCCTGGAGGGGATGTGCAAGAAGAAGGGCTTCTTAGTTTTCTCGTGGTTGAAGAGCTCTGTGCCGAGTTCTGAGGGGGCTGCAGGTACAATGACGGTATTTTCTGAACCCAAAAGGGAAATACAGAGTCAGGCCACGTCCTAGGTGCGTTGCCCTTATTTTCTCATTAATCCTCTCTTAATTCTCATAGCATCCCTGTGGGGAAGGTGTGGCACACATATGCCAATTTTAAAGAAGAAAACTGCGGCTCAGAGAGGTTGACTCTTGGAAAAACTTTGAAGTCCATAAATGATGGACTAGAGAGATTCAAACCCAAGGCTTCTGTGGCTCTAACAATCAGTGATCTTTATAATAAAAATGTTTCCTCTTGGGCTTCCCTGGTGGCGCAGTGGTTGAGAGTCCGCCTGCCGATGCAGGGGACACGGGTTCGTGTCCCGGTCCGGGAAGATCCCACATGCCGTGGAGCGGCTGGGCCCGTGAGCCATGGCCGCTGAGCCTGCGCATCCGGAGCCTGTGCTCTGCAATGGGAGAGGCCACAGCAGTGAGAGGTCCGCGTACCTCAAAAAAAAAAAAAAAAGCTTCCTCCTAAGAAAAAGTGTATTTATGAGAGCACCGCGCTCTGTCACAAATAAAAAGATGCTTTCAGGAATAGTAGAACAGTTACGAACAATAAATGACTGAACATCCACAGCAGGGAGAGAATATGACAGAGCCAGCTCCATTCATCTGCCCTGGGCTGGGCAGGTAGGTTAAGGGGGTCCCGATGTGGATATGCCTGCTTTGTGCAGGGGGCAACCCCTGAGCCCTTGGATATGCTGAATTGCTAGTTCTTCCCTTCTTTGTTTTTCTTGCATGGTTTTAAAAAAAGTGTATTCTGGGATATTTGACACATCCCATAATACAAGAATACTTCTAGAAGGAGAGTAAAGAATCCTTATATGGCCATGAGCTAACTTAAATAAAACATTATCTGGTGTGCTTTTCAATACACGACCCATGATGGGTATGTAAGTAGCCTGGTTACACCATGTTGGGAACCTGGGCTTTGAGCTGGAAAACCTCGATTCAGATCCCAGCTCCAGCATTTATTACCTTGGAGAGGTTGCAAACCTTTCTGAGCCTGTTTCCCCTTAAGTAAAAGGGAGATAAAATAGGCCTCATTTTCCAGGTTGTAGGGATTAAATGGGATCATATATGTAAATAGCTTCTCTTGATATATACTAATTAGTAGTAGCTCTATAAAAGGCACTAAAATCTTACATAGATTTCATCTGTCGTGATTATAGCTCTGTTTTCACCCTTCAGGGAATTCAATTTTGAGGGGAAATTGTTTTCCCGAGTTCCTTAACAGGTCGTCACCTGCACGCCAGCTCTTGATTCTGTCCTGCCTCCTGTCACTGTCCAGCTAAGGGCCCAGGGGTGTGTCCCTTTACCCTCCATCTGCCCGTGAGGAAAATGCCCATCTTAAAGAAGAACACTGAGGCTCAGAGGTTGCATCTTACAAAAACTCCATCTATAAACTGAATCATCCCAGCAAGCCTCATACTCTGTGACACTGGTGTCCTTGTCAGAACATTTAGAAGCAGAAGCGGAACAGGCCACAGGTGTGTTCTCCTTTGGTTTCCTTAGGATGGAGAAGGAAGCAGAGCTGAAGGGTTAAAGCTGAGCTACGCAAAGAAGCTGGGGGACTTTCCCACATCTGGGGAAACTTTCTGTGCTCCCTGCATTGCACACAGTGGTTTACGAGCATCTTGACTTGTCCAAGTCAGCCCTGGCTTACACCTGTTTTCCTAATGTAATCAAGAACATCTCCCTCCCACTCTCAAAAATGATGTAATTTGCATGATAAATGATAAGGTCACATGGTAAAACCCATAACTTTTAAGGCATGAAACCGGAGCTGCATGGGAATCTCCTACAGGATTCTGAGGCTGCTGTGGTCATACAGTAACCAAGACCAGTGAAGGACGTGACTGTTTACAGTTGTGCTTTCACATCTCTGCTCTGGTTTGATCTGCAAAGCAACCCTGTGTGATGGGGCAAGCTGTGTCAATATTGTCATTTGAGGCCCAGAGAGATTAAGTGACTTGTCCAGGGTTGCACAGCTAGTAAGTGGTAGAGTACAGACTGCACCTCATGGCTTTGGTTTTCTGAAAGCTGGGCTCCTGACACTTTTGTCCCACAGTCAGCACATGCTAGCTCCCAAAGCGCAGAGGGTGAAAGTTGGATTTTAGTAGTTTGTATTGTCAGTGAAGTAATTCAGCCTGACCTAATCAGCAGGATCACACCCCAGGGCACTGACAGGCTTGCAGGGAATCGGGCTTGTTTCTGAAAGCACCCCATTCATGCCTTCTGCCCCTCAACTGGTCCTTGGAGGAAACTCTGGTTCCTTTGTCAGCATCCTCTTGCCCAGCCTGGGGCTAACTTGGAGGTGTGTGTTACCCACACAGGGGAGGGGGGACTTCCCTTCCTCCAACCCCACTCCCTCTAACCCCCTTGCCAGTTCAGAAAAAGAAATTCTGCCTAAGGGTGGAAGCAAAGCGGAGGGAGCCCCTAGGTTCCTTCTTCTCTGTCCCCCATGCTGGGTGGCCCTATTACTTTACCCTCAGGGTCAGTTTAGACCCTGGCCATCAGCATCTGGTGTTAAAAGAACTGCAGAAAAGGAGGGATTGCCCAAGGGGAAACACCCTTGCATCCACAGTCTCTGCCTGTGAATAAATATTTTATTCCTTCTCTGCAGCACTTAATACATGCCTCGAGGCAAATGCATTTTTTAACATTGGAAAAATTACATCTGGAATAAAAAATTTTCTTAGCCCCACTCTGCACAAATTTCTTTTAATATAAGGAGAATTTTTGTGTGAGTTCTTTATAGAAACAACCCCCATCTCCTATTCCCACACCCACCCCAATTTCAAGTTATTTATTCAATGGGCAAGAGAGACACAGAGCCTTCTGAGGGCAGGATGATTGGGCGAAGCAGGGCGAGGATTTGGGAGTGGGTCGGCAGCCACTGGCTCACTCCGGGTGGCTTGAAGTACAGAGCACAGATTGGGCAGGGCCGCGTGGAGACCGGTGAGTTTCCCTCAGTGCTTCTGTCCCTGGACAGCTCGCTCTGTGTCCTGAACAAGCACGGTCTTGCTCAGGACTCTGTCTTTTTCGGTTGTGTCCTTCCTGAGAATTTCCCCCTGGCACTCACCAGGCATCCCAGTTGCTGCTTGCCTCGGGTATCCACTCTAATCCCAGTGGGGAGAATCAACTAATTTCTTTGTGGGTTTGGCCTGATTTTAATTGACTGGGACACCAATTAAGTGTTCAGGAAATCTGTCATATCCTAGAGGAATTAAAACTCGTGCGAGGGCTGAAGCAGCCTCTTGAAAGGGTGCGAGACAGGGCTCCCCAGAAAGGCTTCCTCCTCTAACCAGAACCTCTTGACTGTCTTGCAGAAATCAGGAATGGAAACCTCAAGGCCATTCTAGGCCTCTTCTTCAGCCTCTCCCGGTACAAGCAGCAGCAGCAGCCCCAGAAGCCGCACCTCCCCTCGCCACTGCTGCCCGCCGTGTCCCCGGCGGCCGGGGCCCCCTCCCAGTGCCAGGCTGGCGCTCCTCAGCAACAGGTGCCCGCCGCTCCCCAAGCCCCGTGCCAGCCTCACCAGCCAGCGCCACACCAGCCGTCAAAAGCACAAGCTGAGATGCAGTCCAGGTGGGCTCTCCTCGCCAAATGATACTTCTGCTTTTCTTCAGGGGTCTTCTGCCCCACTGACCACATTCTAGCCTGTGCCGGACGTGTGTGTCATTGGCGCTTCTTCCGTGCTGAGAACTGCCGGTAGTTAGTGGGGAATTAGCGTGACCTTGAAATGGATGTGCCTGGCGGAGATGTGCACTTTATAGATCAGAATCGCCAGCAGCCAGAGCTAATTAGCTGCTCCTGCCTGAACTCTGGCCTGTTACACACACACGTTCGTAGGCAATCAACAGCCCCTAAAATAGACTTCAAATTTCTTTTGCTTGTCTGCCTACAAGCTGGGTGTTCAGTGTTATATGTGCAAGTAATTTCCCTTAGTGGAGGCAAAAGTTCTCCAGCAGATGCCTCTGCTTTGCCAGAAGAGAAATACTGGGAACACAGAAGAAAGATGGCCAGTGGTTTTTAGCAGGGAAAGAGGCATTCTCCCTTCCCTGAGAGGGCCAGCATCCCCTAATGGGGAGCAGTTACCATTAAATGTGACTGAATTTTGTTGACCTTAGAGACCAGGTAGCAGTGTCAGCTGTGGCCCTCTGCTTTTTGGATTAGGACCTAGATTTTGTTTGTTGTTTCCAGAGGGACCCACGCTTGCCAGAGGGACTCGCCATAGAATGATAACGCTAGCAGAACGCTGGGGCAGTTACCATCTACTCTGTTACAGTGTATAGATGCATTCCTAAACAACTCTGCAGAAGATCACCTCGTAAAACATTTGTTTCAATGACAAAAGAAGGAGAGGATTAGGAACTAGAAAGTTTTTGACTCATAGTAAAGTTCTGGAGAAAAGTCCACCATAATTGTTTTTTTAAGCCATAAATCTTTAGCTATCAAACCTAAATGCCACTGATCAAATTGATTGCTTGATTTCATTGAACATATGCTAAAGAGTAATGGCTTTTTCTTTCCAGTTCCCCGAATAGGCCATTGTAGTTAGTCAAAGCACCAAGTGGTTCAAACAAAGCAGCTGCCTTATAGATAGATGGTTGCAGCTTTTTTTCCCCAGGAGAAGCGCTGTTTCCCAATTGTGGTGGTGTTAAAACCAGCACTGATAGATGTGATGTAACTCAGAGCCCCTAACTGATTATCTAATTATATCCAGTTCCCATTATGGAGGTTTGTGGGCTAGTAGGAATGCCTGGACTAGCAATGAGGAATAGACAGCCAGGCAGCCAGCCTCTGCACCTTTGCCTTGAAGAACCACCTGGGTGGGAGCCATTCTCTGATCGGAGATCCCCGATGGACCTGGATGATTAAATGATCAGGACGTCATTTCCCACACTGCATTTTGCAGAGTGCTTATTCCCTGGATGGTAACATGCAGGGGAAGGGTTCTATGGGGGGAAAATGGGGAAATCCTCTGGGTTAAGTTGTATAACTGTTACTGCAGGGTCTACTCAGATCCTTGAATCGGCCAATATGCATTCATTTATCCAGTTAGTGTTTGAATGCCTTCTATGTGCCCGGCACTGTCCTAGGCACTGGGGGATCAAGGGTGAATGAGATAGCCAAGGTGCCTGCTCTCTACTTTCTACTGGAGGAGGGCAGGCAAACAAAAGGGGAAGAGAAATATCCGATGGTGGTAGTACAATAAGATAATGGGATCAGAGGGACCGGGTTGATCATTTAGGTTGGGTTGAGGGGAGGCTTTCTCTGAGGACATGACACCAAAGTGGAAATACGAATGACAGGGAGCTGTCCATGCGGGTGTAGAATAGATCAGGTAGCGGGAGCAGCTGGTGCAAAGGCCCTGGGGTAGGGGTAAGCTTGGCAGCTTGGAGGAGCAGAAGGAAGGCTAGTGTGGCTGGAGTTCAGTGGGTGAAGGGGGTGTGAAGTGAAAGGCAGCCTATAAGCAAAGAGGGCTGACCGGTGGCCCCTAGAGTTCTGTAGTCCCGTGGCCCTTGAAGTGAGGTCACAGTGATGGCTCTACAGGCTGAAGAGTTGGTATTTCATTCTAAAGGTATCAAGCCATTGGAGAGTCGAGCAGGAGAGAGACTTGATTTGATTTACAGTTTTTCTGTTTGTTTGTTTTTTTAGTCACCTTTGTTCCTCTCTGGAGAATAAGACTGTGGGAGGGTCAAGAATAGAAGGAAAGACCCTAGCTAAGAGGCTTCCGTGGTCCTCTAGATGACAGTGGCTTCGATCAAGGTGGTAGAGCAAATATGGAGATGGACCAGTTCAGGATATTTCAGAGGATGAGCCAACAGAACTACAGGTAGATTGACTATCTAGAGTGAGGGAGAGAGGAATCACAGAGAAAGCCGAGATTTCTGGCTTGAGCGGTTAGGAAAATGGTGGCATTTCTTGAGAGAAGGAAGCTGGGGGGTTGGGGTGGGGGGAGGAACACATGTGTACTGGGAATCTTCAGAAGGCGGCGTAGAAAGCATTCTCAAACGGAGCCACAGAACTCTTCTTATTTTGTAGAGCATCTCATTGCATAGGGTTCCAAGGAACGTGTGTTGAGGAACACTGGGCTTTTGTCACTGAGCTGTGCTAGCCTGAGGCATCCATTTCCATAGTAAGCATTTGTCTTCTCAAAAGAACCAGATGTTCCAGTCAGGACACCCATCTCCAAGTAAGAAAAAACATCCTACTATTAATAAACGCTTTACCTGGGGGGACTTCCCTGGCAGTGCAGTGGTTGAGACTGACTCTGCTCTTCTACTGCAGGGGGCAGGGGTTCCATCCCTGGGCGGGAAACTAGGACCCTGCATGCCACGCGAGGTAGCCAGCAATTTTTAAAAATAAAAAATAAATGCTTTACCTAAAGACGAGCCAAACTCACTTAAGCCAGGTTTTTATATCCATTCTTTCCAGAGTAGTTCCTGCCATCATGGCCCCCTGACCCTGCAATGTGGTGACACAAACTGGGCTCTGGAGTTACTGTATGTCCTCATTCATCCCGTATTTGGCCCATATTGGGTTACTTTTGCAGATGATTTGTTTTACCCATTATATACTGATAGTTTCTAATTTTACTTCCAGAGGATAATCTTGTTCTCGGGGTCTAGAGATGTGATACCCCGTGCTCATGCTCTGGCTGTAAATTTAAGAGGAGTAAAACCACTTCCCTGCCTTTGTTTCATTGTATTTCTATCCCCACATTCTGACTTCGATAACCAAAGTCCCAAGGATAATGGTTCAGACCCTTGATCATTAACGTCAAATGTTGATGCAAGCCCCAAATACCAGGTTTGTGTTGATCCTTCATTAGAACTCTGCCACATACACACATGCCCAAATACAGTACCTCTCAGGATAGCAAATACTAAAACTGGACAGCTTTCCCGTAGTGTTTGTTAATAAGAGAGTTTGTTGATAAGAAGCTGAACCAGGGAATTTGAGATATTGGCATGAAGGAATCAGAGCAGCTCCTCTGATGGCCGCCGAATGGAGACTCCCTTTCACCCTGCAGCTCTTCTCATTCATTTACATGATGGCTGAGAACTTGATCCACGTTTCACCTCATGAAATTCCTCTCCATCTGTGTCTGCCTTACATGTTATCAATATTTAGCTTTCTAGAAACAATCCAAACAATCACTTTTTTAATTCATTCACTTCTGTCTCTTCCTTCCCTTCCTAAGTTTAATGACACTAACATTGTATTTCTCACCTCATATCCTTTTATGAATGTGGCATAAGATGTATGGATGCGAGAAAGATAAATATTTCTGTCTTTCATAAGGCAGTTTATAAGTTTAACCTTCTATTAAGTCCAACCATGATTCTTCATAAATTTATGGTTCAAAGCCCAGAATGTAGCAAGTTCAGAAGACTTCAAATGATCACTGCTTTATACCATGGAGAGCAAAAATTCCCAAGACCAGCAAAACTTGAAAACATCTCCACGTCCACCCTTGTTTAGGGTCAACTTTATGGGCTATTGAGGACACTCATCGAAAAACCACCCTGGTAGAACAAGCATGTGAAATAGAGACATCTGAATACTTTAGAAAGTTACAAAGTTTACTTGTCCGAGACCCCTGGCTTCAGTGTCATTGTGGAAGAAGGCCTTATAGTGACTGATACCAGAAAAGAGATTTGGAGTTAAGAAAAAAAAAAAAAGAAAACCACAAAAGTTCTTAGATAATCTCGATAGCAGTTTCTTCATGTTGGAAATTTATCAAATCAGACCTAGAAAGAAGGCTGCATATCGTAGAAAAAGCAGGCAGAGGGAAACCCAGGGGCGTTCGCATCATCACAGGACTCCTGTTATTTATTTGCGTGTCTAATGCATCTTCTCTCCCCTCACTCATCTCTTCCACTTTTTTCTTTCCTATCATGCAGTGCATCTTCCAAGGACTCATCACAAAGCAAAATCATCCGCTTCACTCTGGGTCAGAAAAAGATCTCTAGGTTAGACTTTCTCCGTGTCCCGCGAAGCATGGTTTCAACCCAGCCCCTCGTTCCTTTTGTTCTGGCTGCGTTTCCTTTTGGTCCCCCTCCCCGTGTCATGTTTGCAGTTTGGGAAAACCAAACATGCTTTGGCTGATGACCCAGTGTTGGAGAGTTGAGAGTGGCCATGGGGTTGTTGAAGGGGTGTGTGTGTGTGTGTGTGTGTGTGTGTGAGTGATAAGTGAGGTTGAGTTGTACGTATTGTTTCTGCATTTCATTGATTTTTTTTTTTTGTCTTTGATTGCTTGGACATCAAAGTCCATTCTGATTTAGAGAGGTGAGTTTGTAGGTGGTTTTCCATAGTAGTTTTATGATGAGTTTGGCTCCCTGCTCTGTCCTGGCCCTGATCCCACCTCACCTGCATCTCATTTATGTGTGTTATGCTTTTTGTTATTGGTGCTGTCATTAAAATTACTAATGTGGGATTGGTTTTCTCTTGAGTTTTAAAGACCTGAGGCATGAATCCAGTTGTTCAGAGGAGACAAGGCAATAAGGCAATGTGTCATTTTTATTTCTGGGTGCTCTTGTGTACCATGTGTACCATGGACAGATCACCTCAATTCCCTGAAAATAATAATTAGGGCTGCTCACTAACTAATTCTCTTGACTCACTTTGGCGTCTGCCGCATCCTGTCAGGACCTGTTTCAGGGAATGGCAAACGCCAGTTATATCCCTGTATCTACTCTGTTTTAAAGGTATCAACAGTTAACTTTTATTGAATGCATATTATGTGCCAGTTTGAATACATTATCTTTCTTAATCTTCACATCGGTATTCTTGCGGTAGGTCATGTTATTATCCCCATTTTACAGATGAGGAAACTAAAATTTAGGAAGTTCTCGGTAAGTTAGCAAAGTCACACAGAAAGTGGAAAGACCAGGATTTGAGCCCAGGTAATCTCACCCCAGAACCCTCACTTTAACCACTATGTTACCTCTCTCCCCGCCCCCTCCTCCTCCTTGAATTCTGGTGCTTACGTGGTCGGTGAGGCTGCTTTTTAAAATCTTATATGTTTCAGCCATTCCTCCTGACCTTTGCGTCATGTTGCCCTTGTAGCATCCTGACAGAAACAGAGTCTCCTCCTCATTATGGCCGGTATTTCTTTTTCATTGAATTCTCACGTAAAGGTAAAGGGATGCCCAGACGGCATTTCTCTCTGTATTCATGCAACAAACAGGTACAGAACGTCTGCTTGCTGCCCCACGCTCTTAGGCTCCAGTGGGTGCCTTTTCTAATCAGTTAACTTTTCTAAAAAGCTTACGCTTGGGGAGGCCCAACTCAGGATCCGTCTGGCTGCAGGAAGAAGCCACAGGGCAGCTGCTTCTCTGTAGGACAAGTCAGCATGCTACCCAGACTTGGTTCTGGGGGCCCTACATTCATCACTGCATCTCATAGGCATGTGTCTTAGTCTGCTCAGGCTGCTACTACACATCACCATAGACTGAGTGACTTAATGGAGATTTATTTCTCACAGTTCTGGAGGCTGGGAAATCCAAGATCAGGGTGCCAGCATGGTTGTGTTCTGGTGAGAGTTCTTCCCGTTTTCCAGATGGCTGTGTTCTTCCTGTGTCCTCACATGGTGGAGAGCAGAGAGAAAGCAAGCTCTCCAGTCTCTGTCTCTTCTTCCAAGGCACTAACCCCATCACAAGGACTCCACTTTCATGACCTCATTACCTCCCGGAGACCCCGTCTCCAGATACCGTCACACTGGGATGACAGCATATGTATTTGGGGAGCAGGGGACACAAACATGAGCCCATAGCACGCTGCTAGAGAGGGACTGCTTTCCCAGCAGCACGAGGCCCACGTCAGATAGACGGCCTCCCCCCACCACTGCACTGGTAACCTGGGATCCCTTTTTTTTTTTTTTTTTTTTTTTGAGTGTCATGCAAAGTCCATACACAGGAAAGGAAGGGGGTGGGGAGCTTGGAGGAAACCTGAAATCTAGTGTTTGTTCCCCCGATGTGCTTACTTCTGGAAGAGAGAGAAAACAGGAACTAGCTGGGAAAGAATCTAATTGGAAGCACATGCCCATCCCGTGAATGATCTATTATTATCAGTCCCAAACGATGGAAGGCGGTGGAGTGGGGTTGGGGGGGAAGAGAGGAAGAACTGAAGAATGAGGGCGTGTCTGCCCTGCCCTGAGGGTGTGCTGGGCACAGGGCTTCCAAGTTGACCGAAGCCAAGGTCTGGCTTTCCATCAGGGTCCTATCCCTCATCTAGAGTTTCTCTTGGATGCATTTTGTTTCTGATGAGCCTGACAAAGGGATGGTCTTCATTTTATTGTTCGTCTAACACTCCTTGCCTTCTGCTCCGCCCACTTCCCCGCCCCTAGACTTGAGCACAACCTTGATAAACATTTTAGCTGATCAGGCACCACCAGGGATAGTAGTAAAGTCTGGTTGCCAAAAGAAACAGGGTCAACTTGTTGACCTACCTACCCCTCTGGCTGAGTAGGATACCTCTCCCAGAGCTTTGGAAATAGGTCTCTTGTTCAGGTGCAAACATTGATTGAACACCGACCAGAGCCAAACACCTAGATAGGCTCCAAGGATGTTGAGCAGGTGGGAAGCCTCATCTTGAATCTACGGGGAAGGGGCTCATGGAGGGAACTGGTACAGGGATGAAGGATTTCCATGAATTTCCACATTTGACCACTGTGTTGCCTCTTGGCGTCCCTGGTGAGCCTCAGGTATTTAGGCTTATTCTACCTGTGGGAGGCATTGAAGCATGGTGACGAAGAGTGCAGCTTTGCAGTCGAACCTAACAAACACCGTTTTCACCACTTACTGTGCTACCTGGGCCAATGATTTAATCTCCATGAGCCTGTGTTTCCTTATTGGTAAAATGGGGTAGTCCTGCCCCACATAGTCACAGTGCTATGTGGACTAAATAAAGTCATTTCCAGCCCTTTGCAGCCTGGCATGTAATCCGTGCACCATAACTAGCTGATAGGGCGATGTTGGTGGTTTGGGTTGATCTGGGCCAGCTCTAGCGAGTCTCACAGAGTCGAACTCTATAAGACCATCTTGTGGAGAAGAATCAGTGTGGCTAGTAGTTCAGCCGTCTCTGCCCAGCTGCTGAAAAGCAGATGCCGTGGAGATGAGAGATTTAGCATTTAATCATCTTGTCTAGCAAAAGCATCTCCAATTATGACCTCCACCACCCCCCACCCCCAAGGTCCTGAGCATGTGCACACAAGCTGCCATCTTTCCTGGGAGGGCCATCTTCTGCTCCCAGCCTTTGAAGTGGTTTGGGGGAGAAGAACGGCTTTCTTCCCATCAGCACGTACAACGCGTGGAGCCGGGATGCACGCACAGGTTATGTGCCAGGAACAACAATCTTACCATCCTGCCTGCTCGGCTGTGCACATGTTGGAGAAATTGACCATAGCTCCCATAGCAGCAGGATTTCCCTTCTGCCTCTTTGTTACACCTCTTCCCTTAAACTTCATTTTTTAAAAAAGCAACGTGTGTGTGTTTCAGAGAACACATCTGTGTCCTCTCATTTTGTAACTGTTGTTTGGACGTGGGATGATCATGGGAAGTAGAGTCCCTCTTGCAAAGGAGCCATTGAAACCTTCTGGCACTGTGGCTGATGTAGGGTGTAGATGATTTGAGGTTGACTTGCTGCACTCTCCTCTCTCTGCTTTTTCTTGGTGAGGCAGGCATCGCTGGGCAGCAGCTGTTGTGGTATCTGCAGCTGTTCCACATGAGCAAGACCCAGCTCTGCAGAAGAATGATGCTAATAGACAGCAGCTACTTGCAGGCTGGGGCTTGAGAGAAGTTCTCCTGATGCACAAGGATGTTAATAATAATGAACTTCAGAATGTTAGCCAGGGGCCTGTGTGACTGAACTGGAAGCTACTCTGCTTTTCAACTCTAGCTCTGTTCTCAGCTTCCCTAATGAATGCCTCCTTGCTGGAGGACAGGACCAAGTCCAAGGTTCATAGTGTGACACTGAGGGCTGCCCCCGCCTGGTTTTCCAGCCTCATTTCCTCCCACGCTGTCCCTCAAGCCCCAGCACACACTGGCCCTTTCTTTCTTCAGTGCTTTTTTTTTTTTTTTTTTACAAGCTTCCCTCTGCATGACACCTCTGCCCCCCTCCCTTCTTGCCCTCTACTCACATTCTCATTCCACATGCCACATCTTGCTCTGGGGTTGCTTTTATTTGGAACCTTCCCTGACCATTCCAACTTCCGAGGTCATTATTTCTCTTCTTTGAATTACTTCTGACCTTTCATATTCTTTTATCAATGCGTATGTAATTGAGATGTCAGCTAGGGTCAATCCACCCCTTAAGATCTAGATAAGATTGAACTAGAACCCTGTGATAATCTTTTTGGGCCACCATGATAAAACACCACAGGCTGGGTGACTTACAAGCAACACTCATGAGGGCTCTATCTAATGACCTAATCACCTCCCAAAGGCCCCACCTCCTAATACCATCACATTGGGCATTACAATCTCAACATATGAATTGGGGTAAGGAAGGACTCAGAAACACAGACATAGCACATCCCTGCTTCAGTTTGTGAAGTCCAGTGCCCTCACCTGGATTGCTCAGGTATCTTAGGATCTCGTGGTCACCTTTGGCTCTGAAATCCTGTATTCACAATTCAGTCTGAATTAATTCAGTTTGTGGATTGACTCATCATCCCAAGGGATGTTTTGGTTCCCTCCTGGGTGGATCCAAACGAAGCTTTTTTACCTTACTTCCCATCCATCACACATTCATTCATGGCCTTTGTTTGTGAGGCAGACTGCTGAAAATTTCAGAGGGATGGAGGAGGCTGGCTTTGGAGCAAGCAACTGTCCCACCCCATCCACAACAGAACCCGAGTTTTGAAGCACAGTGTTCACATGGCTTCCTTCTGACACTTGGAAGAAGTTACTTGGTCTCCATCCAGTTTTCCCATTTGGTCAAGTTAAGGGAGCTGTCCTCACTGGGGTGTATTGGTGATGAGGTAGAGGGTGACGTGAGCTGGCTTGAGCTTTATGGTGGCTTTTGATGGCTCGGCATGTGCCAACCATCCCTTATTGTCACGTCAGCTGCCCTCAAGGCCTTCGAGACCTCTTCCATGTCTCAGAAAACTTGGTACAACCTGTAGCCATTTGAAGGATGGGTCACTCCCATCAGAGTAGCACCTCTAGGTTCTGACTCAAGGAAGAGGATCTGATGGTGACCACCCCTGGGAAACCAGAGCCGTCTCAGTTAATCCAAGACTGGGGAATGTTTCAGTCTGGGCCCCACAGATGGCTCAGAGGTACCCCAAGTGTAAGGTCTTTGTCACAGATGCTTGGATGAAGCAGTTTCTCTCCTCGAATGTTCCTTAGGGAGATGATGAATCCTGTCTGCCAAAACCTGTCTTGCCTCTTTGGAAACGTTGATCTCCAACTCTTGTGTATTGATTTTTGTCCAGCTGTCTATTGCTGCTTTAACCTAGATCTGCCTGATTCCTTCCTTATTTGTCTGGTTCTTTTTTCTACCATAGCATGTTTTCTTTATGACAATGTCCAATTCCTTTATGAATCTGTGCTCAGCAGAGAGGATGTTAAGGGGAACCAGCATGCATTGAGTACTTACATCAGGCTGGACCTTAAGTCCCATTCCAAGTTCACAGCTATCCGATTGGGTACTTTACTGTTATTCCAAAGTGACATATACGGAACGTGAATCTCAGATCATAAGACTGGCCCAATGTCATGTCCACATTTGTATGGAAAAAGCTATTTTACCCATTGTACCACACTGCCTCACAGAGGACCAAATTGCCTACCTCATTCAAGGTGGTGGCCATCCCATCCAATACTTTGATTTCTTGCCTCTATAAAGGCCCTGTGCTGCTCTGAAAAATCTGTGGTCCAGCCCCAGGTGAGGGCAGTGGGGCCTCTCGAGCATCTTTTCCCTCCTCGTTGCTTTTTGCTTCCCTGTTCTTTGCCACGGGAGTAGAATACTGTCACCTGTGTTACCCTGCACCACTTAAAACTGTTGCTGTGACATCATCTTGGAACATGTCCATAATCCTTTTTCAGGCCTATCTGTGGGCGTACAGACTCCTGCAGAGTCCAGCCCTGAGGAGCCCCACGCCTGCACCTGCAGCAGCTCTGCCATCGGCTGGGAGTCCTCGGGTAACACTGTCCGTCTTGGAGGGCGTGCAGGGTGTTGTTTGCATTGGAAGCAGAACCGAGAGGTGCCAAGGTCCCATTGCTGGACCTCCTTGATCAGTTGATCTGGCCGCTTCTGGTCCGCAAACACAGGCACTGGCACTGCTGGTTTTGCACCCCACTCTGTGCCTGTCTTCGTGGGGTGAATATCTTCACTAAACAAGATGGGGTAAATTAACAGAGGGGCAAATCCTCCTAATGCAGTGGGAAGTGAGGCCTTCCCTCTGCCACTTTTGGGGGGAAGAACTCACCCGCTTCCTTCTCTCCTAGCTCCCAGTTAAGGAACTGGGCCAGCTTCTTCTTAACTGTATAAATCTTACAGTCCTCTCACACCAGCTCATGTTCTCTGTGTACTCTGCAGCCATTTTTTGTTGCTCAGGCAACAAGATAAAGTTTGAAGTGTTTGCCTGTTTCTATCGAAAATGCTTCCAGACTGCAGACTTCTTCGGTGCTTAGAGATTTGTGTGGAAAGAGAAGGCTGAAAGCTTTATGAGTTGAAAATTCAGACTTATCGCTAGATCTAATGCTGGTCAGCTGAGGTTCCAGTGGCTTTTCAACACTGCTAAGTGGGTTTTAGCTGAAAGATATAACTAAATATTTCATCATTTATTCATCTTTCAACTTTAATGATTGCAAAGAGTCTGCTTAGTAATCCCTGAACCAAAATTCTGATTTGCGGAGTCATAGCCTTAACTCTTTGGGGAATGGGCCATAATATCTTTAGACACATTACCAAAGACTAGTCTGCTGACTTTACTTCCCAAACCACCCAAAAATGAAGTGTTTTATTTAAAGGGAAAGTGTGTGTTTGTCTTTAGGCTAACAGATTCCTGCTCATTTTACAGAAAGAATGTATGATTTTATCCATCGACTGTGCAGAGAAGCTGAGCTTCAGACTCAGAGTAATGTCTATGGAGACAGGTTGTCAGATGTTGAAGGAAAATGTATGTCTGAACAAATGTTTCCATCCAGTCCATAATTTTTCATTGCAGATGAGTTGGGTTCTGAGGTAGCAGTTTCCTTTCTGACCATCATAAATTATATCTTTTTCTTGATACTTACATCCCTAGATCATGGCAAAAACCATTTTCAGTGTCTGTCAAAAGAGATGCACACGCAAGTTTAACAGTTTAGAGTCTTGACAGACCTTTATGTTCTACCCTAGACAGAATTAGAGATGACATGGTTTGGCCCTATTGAAAAGTAAAATTACTCATCCAAGAGAAAAAGTAAGATGAGCTTTGTATTTTTTTTTGGCCACGCTGTGTGGCTTGTGGGATCTCAGTTCTCTGACCAGGGATTGAACCTGGGCCACAGCAGTGAAAGCCCAGGATCCTAACCACTATTACACCAGGGAACTCCCGAGCTTTGTATTTCTAATCAGCAGACATATTCATATATTTCTCTCTGTGTTCAAAGGAAAACTACTCACACCTGGCTTTTGGACTTTACTGGGGTCCTTACTAGCCTAGATGTTTGTGGTGGTTCCAGTAAGTCCTTGGACTGGCAAACCGCCACCGACCTGATGCCTTGAATGGTTTCTTTTGCCTCCTGCATGGCTGCAGTACCTTCTGAGGTGCTGCTGTTCTCCTGAGACTGAAGCCTGTTGCTTTTGCCTTTTAGACTTCCAGGTCCTACCGCGAGGGTATCCGCTGCAGGCAGCGAGGCCAAAACACGCGGAGGGTCAGCCACTGCTAACAACCGACGGAGCCAGAGCTTTAACAACTATGACAAGTCCAAACCGGTCACCTCCCCACTCCCACCCCCACCAGCAAGCAGCCATGAGAAAGGTAAGCCACCTTCTTGGGGGTCCTTTCTGGCATCTTCCTCTATAGCAGATCCAGTTCTATTGGGTGAGTGTGGGGTGGCACACAGTGATGGGAACGGGTCACAAGGACATGCTTGGCTGGCAGGAACTTTGTTGGAAGAGGTATTAATAAGGTGGGGAAAATATTACATATTCATAGTTGCCAGCAGGAATAGCTGTGTTTGTCTGGGTGGAGCCCAGAAGACACATAGAAGCAATGTAGCATTTGCAATTTGAATACATTCATAAAATATTCTCTATACAGGAGGTGGTTTTCTAGAAATGCAAGCTGCCTGGGGCATGCATTTTGTGAGCCTATAAGGTTTTTACCCATCAGAAGTGATGTGAGGGAAGTTAGGAACAAGGAGGGTTTTCACCCTTTGAAAAAGTCCGAAATGTGGGTTGGCTAAATGAATATCTTGGCTACACATAAAGAGTAGGCAGCATTCCGCTTGGTATTCTGATAATGTAGCTCTTGCCAAAAAAGGATATGATTTTTTTACTATGCATAGTACTGAGCTTTTAGGTTGGGGAGGAAATGTAAGTAGCCCTGTGGGGACTCTTGCACAGAAGGTAGTAAAACAAACCTTTGCTTGCTGCAGTCTGTATCTCATGACGCATTGGAGAAATAGGGAAATTGAAACCGCTCAGAAGATTCTTCAATAAGAGACAGAGCCCTCCCTTTTTCCTCCCACGCAAAGTGGTCTAGACTTCTTAGGGGGGCATGCCCAGGTCCCTTGGAAGCATTTCCTGCCTGGTAGTGTGGAAGCTTCCTAGGGCTTGTCCTGGATGTGCCCCCTCCTCCCCTGGGACCCAGGAGACACCCCCGCCCGCCCCCCCGCACAGTGCTCCAGGGGACTGGGCAGCTCTCCCACCGTGAGGGAGATCAGAACCTCCCTGCCCGCACCCCTCCATCCCAGGATAACTTAATCCAATGGAACTGGGCTTCCCCCCACACCCACTCCCACCTGGAACACTGGAGGAAATATGAAGGAAATCTGTGTAAGGCTGACATATACACGGCAGAAGTTTTCTCTGACGAGGCATGGGGAACTCTGCACCTAGCACTAAAGCTATAACCAGAATGTCTCAACCAATCATGACTCTGATCCAGCCTTTGGCTTCCGCCTTGAGCAGACCATTTTTCTTCTTCTTTTTTTTCCACCTCCCTTCCCCTCTCCTCCTTTCCTTTTCTTTACCATACCCGTGTATTCTTGTTAAAAGTGTGTTTAAATTACAAAAATAATGAATGCTTGTAAAATGGTGTAAGTTTCTGTCAAATAAAAGTTCTCCTCTGTATGCTCCCTGAAGCATACCACTATAAACCATTCTATGCATATCCTTCCAGATACGTTTATGTATATATACATAATATAGAAAAGAGCTAAATTTTGTTGAGTACCTACTGTGTGCCTCATTGAATTCCCCCAAAGTGTGTTGTTATCCCCCTTTACAAAGGATGAAACTAAGGTTAAGAGAGGTTAAGTAGTTGCCGAGGTCACACCAGGAACGGTGAGAAATGGAGTTGGAACTGAACCGAGGCACTTGGGTTCCAGAACCACAATTAATACTGTGCTTTTCCTGGAAGTAGAAAAGAAATGCTTGAAACCCAGCCACTGAGAGCTGGTTAGAGATGTGCAGGTTGAGGGAGAAGGGAGAGAGGAGAAGGTGTTTGGGAAGCCTGCCCTTGTCCCATAGTCCTTTGGGGAGAATAGACATAAAACAGTCTGAAGGGCGGATATGAGGCCAATGTCCAAAAATTTGAGAAAATAAAAGGTTCCCTGTGGAGGGAACATATGTGGGAGGGTGCAGGGTTGGTGGCTGGACCTGTGTCCCAGAGCCCACACAGACATAGGGCCACTCAGGCAGCCCAGCCAGGGGCTCCCCACTGGCACTGGGGCAGCCACCAATCTGCCTCTGTCCTGGGCAGGGGTTGCCATTTGTGCCTTAAGCAGACAGCCGGGAGGCCTCCTGAAGGACGGTGGCTGTGAATGCTAATAGAGGCATTGTCCCAGGGAGAAACTCCGGTGTCAGAAGGAAAGGAAATCGAACTTACTTGTTGAGCACGTAACATGTGCTAGGGACTTTGATTTTCACTATGTTATACTTGATCTTCAGAAGCATTCCATGAGGTAAATATTACCCCAGTTTTACAGGTGAAGAAGATGAGGCTAAATGAGATTTAGTAACTTGCCCTCCCTGTTAATTGAGTGCTAGAATTCATATCCAGGTCTGACTCCCAGCTTTGAACTCTGGTTCTGTCCTGTCCCCTGGGATGTCTGTGAGGAGCGTCAAGTGAGGGGATGTGCGTGAGAATGTTGTGTGAGCTATGATGCGCTCAAAATCCTGCAAGGATTTACAGTGATAAAAATTACTGATGGAGGTTCAGGTGCATGAGAGGTGTGTTTATTATCCCTCTCCTATCCTGGGGAGCTGAGGTAAAGCAAGGTTGGGGCAGACCTAGATTTTATTTATTTATTTAGGCAGAGCCACGTGGCTTGTGGGATCTTAGTTGCCCGACCAGGGATTGAACCTGGGCCCTGGCAGTGAAAGCGCTGGGTCCTAACCACGGGACCGCCGGGGAATTCCCAGGCCTCAGTATTTTTTACTAATACTTTTCCACCATCCTGAAGTAACGGGGTCATGTGATCTTACCTTCAGAGACTCGTTATTTCCTCCTCCTTTCTTCATGTTCCCTGTGTTCTCCCTTGAGTCTGACCTTGGTTGCAGACTGAGGTAGGCGGCTTGCATGCAAAATATAGTTTGTGGGGACGGAACAGAAATAACTCAGCCACCTGGCCATGTAAAAGACACAACAGGTACTTGGGTGCATAAGATATCATCCTTTACCTGGAGAAATCTTGGAGAGAGAAACTCTTTGAGCAGCTGAATTGCAGTTCAGTGTGGTTGGTGCTATAGTTGAGGTGTGGACTGCTTTCCCATGAGGTCAAGTCCGTGATAGAATCTCATTACCTGTCCTCCCCTGAAGCTTTCTTGTGAGTCAGTCAGACCCGGACTGCACTGTGCTCTGGCAGGTGAACCAATTCATAGGCTTTTCTATGTGATCCATTGACCCGAGAATCCCGGTCCTAGGAATTGATCTAATCACATCACTAAGTTCAATGAGAAATTCATCATTCTGTCAATAAATGACAAAAATATTTCAGCACCTAGTCCCAGTTTTTAAAAAGGATAAAGAGGAATAAAAGGAGATTGTAACAGGCAACTTTTCAAAAACCCCAGAGCACTTTGTACTTTGTGGGGAAACACTAAAGCATTCCTCTTAAAATCACACCCAAAGAAACAAGTCCCCTTTTGTCATCATCACTGAATTTAGTTCTGATTATACTGGGCAATCAACTGAGATGTAAAGCAGAAGAAAACTAACAGGTAGTAACTAGAAAAAAACCTCAGGACTCACAGTTCATTACATTGTTCCATAAAGTGACCAAGTACATAGTTGATACACAAAACCCAGAGAGAAGTGTTCTGTACAGCAGCACGACCTGTTAGTTGTCCTAAAAATTCAGATTTCAGATTCTGTAGGTTTGGAGGAAAGTCTGCAGAGCCTTAGCCTTTAGGAAAACCTGCTAGTTATTTGTTGTATCATTATCACTGCCATGGTTTAGGTCTGCGTTTGGATTCGCACTCCTGCAGGCAACAACCATACAGGGCCCTGCCTGGCCTGCAGGATGTGTCAGCAGGATCGGCTGCGAAACATCTGTTAAGGAATGGCCAGGACGCGCGGCGGCCCTTCACTTCCTCTGTTGGCTCCGAGTGGCTCTAGGGCTCCAGGCCAGAATCACAGATTTTCAGGGGAGAGGAAATAGCTGTTCTTTTTCAACATTTGTGACATGATCTGTTTTCTCTTCCTTCCATTCCCTCACTTACATCCTCTGAACAGGTTAACACTGCCAGCAATCTAATACAGGTCTAAAGTATTTAGTCCATCATACAAATTTGGAATGTTTGCTAGCATTGCTAGACTGAATTCTGTGCATATGCAAGATGTTCTTTTCTGAATAATAAGGTTTTCTTCATTTTGTAGAAAGCATATCTTTACTATATTTTCAATACAAAAATAATTATATTAAAGTATTCGAACAACACAAATTTATTAAGAGAAAAAGAACCCTATATAATCCCACCTCTCAGATAAAGCCAGTGTTAGCCACTTAGTGTATATTCTTCTATATTATTTTCATGCATATACTATCACATTTTTTGTTTGTTTTTTTAAAGTTATTTTAATAGTTCCTTTTTTTAAATCAAAGTGTAGTTGATTTATATACTATAACATTTTGATAAATTTTTCCTAATGTTCACTCTTTGGCAGGAACTATTTGAAGTGCTTTATTAGTAATATTTAATTTTTACAGGAGCCTTATACATATACACACAGTCTCACACACACATACGTATATGACATTTTAAGTTATAAATAAAATCAACAAATCATGGACAGCCCTTTTTATAGGTCATTCTCTCTTCATAAAATAGTTGCATAGTACTTCATAGTATGAATTTACCTTAATATTTTTAATCACTTTCATTTAGGTTGCTTCTCATTTTTTGATATTATAAATAGTACTGAGATTAACATCCTTGTAGGTCTTTTTTGCATGTATACAACCATTTCAGTGGAATTACTGCATTGAAGAATGTATGCACATTTTACAGTTGTTTTAACAGTGCCAAATTTTGTTCCCCAAAGGTCATCCCTGTTTATAATTCCCAGCAACAATGTGTGAGAAGGCTAGTTTCTCTCCACACTTGACACTTTTATTTTCACTCTCTTGGGCAAAAAATACCTTGCCTTAGAAATGAAGCAAATTATTTTAAGAAGCTGAAATAACCAGATCATTTGCTAAAAACTGACTGTTTTTATTGACACTTTGCTGAGAGTCACAACTAGTGAGTATGGCGTAGTACAAAAGCACTTGGGTTTGAGATCAAGCTCACTACCACCTGGCATGACCTCCTTCAAGACACTTCTCCGGGCCTCAGTTTCCCCTTCTGTAAAGTGAGTCTAAAGTCCTCTGGCACTAAGCCATGGCGACGTTTTCACTGGCTGTTTGGCCTTGCCTAATGTGAGCCCCATCAGCGCTTTCTGGTGGGTTCCTTCCTCGGGTGTTCATTCTCTGGGTCACTTTCTTCCTCTCTGTTCACTCCTACCTGTCGTGGCAGAAGAGGAGAGCCAGACATGGCTAGAAACGGGGTTTTACAGCCTTCAGCATGATGTCATGTCTGAGTAACGTTGATTTAGAATCTCTATAAACTTGTCACTTAGTGGTTGGCAAAGCAAGTTCTTTATCAGACTTAGTGGTTGGGAGAGGGACGCACGAAGAAGTTGCCCATGTTCTGCCGTTAATCAAGATGCTGACCTAAAATTACAGTTTAGACTAGATGGAATTGGTTCAGTGGTCCAGGTCACACAGAAGAGAATATGGTTGGGGTGCACCTGTTTCATGTTGTTTCTTGCCTTCATTCGTTTTGTCACCATTTGTGCCCAGCTTCGGGCTGTTTGTAGGGGAGGGGGAGGTGCTCACTTGTCCTATGATAGGGCTGTGCTCAAAGTGACGAGGATAAAGATCGGCTTAGCCAGAAGGCTGGGGGGCACCTCAGAGAGGTGACATCATTTGCCCTGATTTCCATCTGAAGATTTTTGCTGAGAGCAGAGGAAGGGGAGGCTGGGAAGGAATGATGCATCCACTCTTCTGGTCAGGTGTTAATCTGGGAGGACCTGTGTTGTGTTCACTGTATTAATAACCTCACATCCCGTGGAGGGCCTGTAGAGGGAAACTTCTGTAAGATCATTTCTGTGGCAGCATAGGACCTCCCTTGGTCATCAGGGGACCTCTGCCATTCCAGAGCTGTCACCCCAGGCAAGGGGAGAGCTTGGGTACCCGTCTGTGCTCATGGGTGACAGTCACCTTGGTTTGGGAATCAGGTGTGACATCACCATGACCGTTCAGCCTGAAGCCATAATTGTCTGAGGGCTTAAACAATCATCTAGAGGTTTGAACCAGGGTATCGTTGCATTTAGAGAAGTCTCTGGTGTTATCAAATGAAGTGAATAGGTCCCACTGCTCGCTGCTTACAAAATCAATTCTCACAGATGTTGATAGAAAGGAAAGGTGCCTTTAACCAGAATGCTGGCAATCTGGGGAGATGGTGGACCCAGTGTCCCCCAAAACTACCTCTAAAGATTCTGCTCGGCCATGAAAGCTTTTAAAGGGAAGCAGGGAAGTAACCTCGGTTCATCATTGAGATGGGGTCAGAGTCGTCGCCACCCCCCGTGTGCAGCCTGTGGGCAGCCTTGTCGACTCCTCGGGATCTCCCTCTAGATGCTATCTTGGTCACAGAGTTTGTTCGGGAGATTACTGAAGGGGAAGCTACGGAAGAGATCTCGTCGTCTGTTAATTACTTATTCTTCATTTCTACTACTTTGATCTAGGGAAAGAACTGACAAGTTAGGCAAGGTATTGTGTAATCAAAAGATTTGAAAGGTGTGCTTGGGCTGGAGATGAGTAGAGCATGGTGGGGGGGGTGCCTGGCTTAAAGGTTAGTTACAATGTAGCTTTGCTAAAGTGACAAGAGAAGGGGCTTCCTGCTGAGGGCAGTTTCCTGCTAAGAGCTGCCTACACTGGGAGAATCATCTAGAAATGACTCAGCTGACCCCGCTGTTGAGGTGGGCAGGCAGGATGAGATAGATGCTTCCAAACCTAGGGACCTCATGTGACACTGGAGGCGAAAAGAATGTCTGGCAAGTGTTTACACCAGTTGCACCAGTCTCTTGGGCCAGAATACAGTTATCTCAGGAGAAAAGGTTTGGGCCCTGCAATTAAAGAGAAAATGTTTACCTTGAAGACAGCCAACTGCGTTTCAGTTCTGGCCCTGCCACCTCCCAGGAGTGTGGCTTTGGGCAAGTGCACTGCTCACTGCGGCATGTGTTCAGAATCACGCTCGGACCATCACAGGCCACACCTGGCACCATTCCACTCCTCAGGGGACAGAGGGGAATCACAGGTTGTTGGCAGGGCAGTGCGGACGTTTCTTTTCCATAGGAGTGGTCCTCACAGCAGTATAGACAGCAGTCCACGCAGCATCCAGGGGCTATCACTCCCCTCTCCCACCTCAGGTGACACTCAGGTATGGGGGAAGAAGACCCGCAGGGGCAGGTGTAGGAGTCTCTCTAGCTTAAAAGCCACGTGACCTACAAGAGCCAATATCTCTTGTACCAGCTCCACATGCAAAACTTCTGTGGTTCCCACCGATCGGCTTGGGCCCGATCGGTAAGAGTCACGGCACTCAAAGGAACCCAAAATGATGGTGGCCGTCAACAGGCCCTCGTTTATAGCTCTTGTCCGTCCAGATGTGGTATAACTGTCCAGGGTCAATTTTATCATGAGTAGTGTTGCTTGATAACATAGCTGACATTCTGTCTTTATCAAGTTTCCAGGGGAACAGAGATAGAAGGTTAACCCAAGGTCAAATTCTCATGCAGAAGGGGAAAAGGTTTTGTTAATCCTTTTCCAACAGCAAGTCACCTCACCTCTCAGAGATTCAGTTATCTGTGAAGCAGCAACAGGCCGCTCTAGCCCTAGTGATGGGAGAAAGTCAGATGTGAAGTGTTTTTTCTCATTTTTTGTAGAGCTCAATTCAGATTTTCTGGCGTTGTCACCTCTGTTGGTTGAAGGGTATGACTTGTCTCCTAGTAGCTGACCGTTGATTGACAACGTGAGTGTCATTTGCACAGCTTGGAACAGTTGCTACTTCTGACCTTTCTAAGTCTTGTGTAGTCGGTTGTTTGCTGTCTGTTAGTGGTGCCCTTTTACAGGTCGGGGGCTGGGGGTTGTGGCTCCTGCAGTAAAGGCAGGTTTCATTTTTCTCGTTTGCATTTTACACCCTCTTCTTGGTTCCCTCTTGTTCTAAACAAATTACTGACGTCTGACTGAAGAGATGAAAAGTCCTAAAACACATGGCATCTCTCTCCAAAATAGTGCCTCCACAGTAACATTTTTCCACTCTGACATAACATCTGTAAACTGCCCCTGTGTGATGAAAGAGAGAACAGGTCTCACATGGTAGCTGTTAGCTCTGAAGCACACAGCTCCCGTGGTCTGGTGGCATGGTGAATTCAAGACTCTAGACTGTCGTTTCTCAAGGTATGATGAATGGGCCACCTACACCAGCATCCTTTGAGGTAATTTTTAAAAACAGAAATCCCAAAGCTTTACAGACGTCCTCCTAATTCAGATTTCTGAGTTAGAGTCTGAAAGTCTACATTATACACCCTTATCGTTCTTACAACACTGAAGTTTGAGAACCCCTCTCCTAGGAGTACTTCTCGCTCCCCTTTGAAAGGGCATGCTCCCTTCTAATTGCCCTTCAACTCTCAGCAACTATTTTGTAGTGTGTTGTTATGGGGAATGGTGGAGGTAAACGTGTTAAGACGCCCAAACTAATGCCTGGCATATAGCAGGAGCTCGACGCGTGGGAAACCGTTTACACTGGCATGTTACATGCATTTTGTTGTACACATATTCACACTTATTCTCAGAGTCAGCAACTTATACTGGGTAGACTTAGCTACTTGCATAGGTCTTTGTATCTTTTGGTTTCTTGCTATTGCCTCATTAATCTCTAGTGACATTCTTAATTAAAAAAAAATGGCTCAATGCTACCTTGTTTCAGTTGAGCTAATAGAAAATAAGGAGATGGATTTGGCTCCCACACTTAGGTTGGAAATATAAAAAAGAGAGTTGTCCCTGTGGGATCTAGATAGGGTAGCAGAGGGAATACATTGCAAGGAGGTGGTCTGAGGGGGAAGTCAGCTTGCCCTTTCCCTGTTTGAAGAATCATCTTCTGGCTCTTTCTCTACCTGCACTCGGAGAGCTTGGTGTTACTTTATGAGTGTAAGAGCAATCTCCTGTTCCGAGGAAGGGTGAGCCCTAGCAGAGCTACCTAGAGAGGAGCCTGTGTGGTGATCCTTCCTTCCCGTGCTCCAGCGTAGCCTTTGTCCTTAACCTCTAGCATTAAAGTCAGACGTGAAGGTGAAAGAACTCTTTCTGGCCACCTTTGGGAGCCATTTTTTTGATCTGTGTAATTCAGAAGAGCCTTCAGAGGAGGAGACGCATCACTCCCTCTAATGTGTGAAACTAACAACCTTTAATGCTAAAGCCATCCTTTTTCAGGGAGAAGAGTAAGAGGGATATAACCATGTTTGCTTTTCTCTAAATAGGGATGTGTTTCAAAGCCATGCGTGACCTCATGGTTCTGCTGTATATTCTTTCTCGAAAATACACTAAACCTGGCTTTTTGTAGCAGGATGAAAGAGTCCAGAAAAAGAAAGAAAAGAAATCATTTAGGAAGTTGAAATATCTGTTTGATTAGTCTTGTGTCAGGAACCGAAAATGACCAGTTGATGTTCATCTGATTTTCAGGTGATAAATCTCAGTGTTTCTTTTGCTTCCATCTTCTATGTGCAAAGCGTCACACGTACACGAATTCAATTTAATTTCAAGGATCATTGGTAGGGGAAAGTATTTGTTTCTGGGGGCTCCCCTAATAATTTTTATCCAGGTGTCATCTGCAGTCAGGTCTTAGTTTAGTTCATTTAGATATTCTTTTTTGAAAAAAAAATTTTTTCCTTCCCCAAGTTAGGTATATGACAGTGTGTATTAGCATGAGAAGATAAATACAATATGTGTGGGGATAAATGAGATTAACTTTTCTATGAGCGCCTGTGGCCCCTATTCACAGTGAAATGTACAAGAAGAGAATGCTGGTCAGAACAGGGAGAGTTCCTGAACAATAAAACTCGAGAGCTCCGTGTAGCTCAGCAACTCGCTGAGGAGTTTCTTGTGAACACGTGTGTGGCTGCCTCTGTGCTAAGGACATGGCATCCTCGGGCATAAATGAACCTAACATAAAATGCCTGTTTCTCAGTTACAGCTTGCCTTCTGCAAGCGTCTGAGTCTGCGCATTTCATTAGGATAACCAACCCATAGCCCATGTGTCGGGGGACCATCTTCTGTTGAGGGTGTCAGATGAGGGGTCACATTGAGAATATTTGTGTCCAAGATAATGGTCATAATCCGTCTTCATTGTGGTGAGACTGCCACATGGGCCTTTGGTGGGTGTCCCACCATGGAGATAAACGGTCGTGCTGCTGCACAGTGCTTTACGCCAAGGCATTGTGGGCACAGTTTACATTCTTAGTGTCCTGGGAGCTCCTGCCATGATTTCTTAGTGACAGTCGTGTTGATTCATGTGATTGGCAAGGTTCCCCAAACTGTGGAGATTCGACAGTTATTAGCTGCTGATGGAAATCAGCGGCCCGGACTACTCTCCTTCCAGAGCAAAGGTAAGGAGGCCTCTCCACACCTGGTGCTCCCTCTGCCTGTTTCAAGATGGGAGAATCAGAGCATTTTTATGAAACGTGGAAAGGAGTAGGGAATCAGTGACCTGTAATGACTCACCTTGGGTAAAGCAAAGATAGAAAGAAAAAAAAAAAAAAGTCCTTTGGTTGGAACAGTCCAGGACGGTGAGTCTCTGCTTCCCCCTACTGCCCAGGTTTTGTAGCGTATCCGAGGAGAGCCTTGGTTTGCAGGCTGGCATCCTCAGGGCACACTGGGAGGGTAATGACTCCAGACTGTCCCAGCGTTTTCTTCCAGACAGAGCTTTCCCACATTTGTTTCCACAACTTAGGAGAACGGATGAGGACTGAATAAAACCCACACTGTCGGTGTGACCCTGTTCATGTGGGAAGGTGCAGAAGCGTGCTCTCCAGCGGCGAGGAATTGACAGCAGGCCTGAGCTGAAATCGGTCTTCACAAGGCTGTCCACTCTCTCCCTTCAGCAGGCCACTAGCTGGTGGATTCAAGAATCAGGATTAGCCCTAAGCATAAGGATCTCTGAAGGCACTAATGGATTTTTGCTGCAAGAAAAGTTATGCTAGATTTGACTCCATTTTTAAAAGGCAGGTAATTCCAACCAGACTGTACAGTGTGGAGTAGGTGAGTCTCTCTCTTCTCACTAGGCTGCATGTTCACGTACTTGGAACTCAATCTTTCATCTCTTCACACACCATCGGGAGACTCGTCTGTCTCAGGCATCATGGTAGTCATTGAAAATTCAAAAGTGAAAAAGCAGGTAATGATCCCTGCCCTCATAGAACTTACAGTCTAGTGGAAGAGACAGCTATTACACACAACACAAGTAATCTCGTTAAATCGTGTGATACCTGCTCTTGAGAAGATCAGGTCTATGAATGAGAATAAAGGAGGGATGAACCGAATTCTCTGGATTAGGTAGAAGCTCATCAGGGTGTGAGACCCAGAGAGAAGTTTGCAGAGGTCTGCTTTGCTCAGAACATCCGTTCTCCCACGCAATGGTTAGACACAAAAGATGTTTTAGGAAACAGTTTTATGGAGAGAGACCAGTTTCCTTTTAGAAATGAAAGCCTATATCCTGGGCCAGCTTTTTTTTCTCCCTCTAGCCGTAGAGGGCAGAACTAAAAAATTACAAGGATGCAAACTTTGGCTTCATTTAAAAAAAGGAAAAAGTACTCTTTCACATTTGTCTTCTCACAGTTGAATAGGCTGCCTTGGGTGTAGGGAGTTCCCTGACTCCAGAGGAACAGATACAAAGGCTAGATCATCACTCACTGAGGTTACTAGAGGGGAGTTTTCTTGCATCAGTAGGTAGATTGGAACAGATATTCTGTAAGATCCCTTGCAAATATAGGATTCGATTATCCCAGGCAAAGGGTAAAGTTGGCGTGATTTTAGTAGGTCCTGGAAAGGCCTGGTAATGGCACGTGCTTCCCCACAGTTTGTGGCAGTTCCCAAAGCCTCACCTTTGGATTGGTTCCTTTGAAGGTCTTCATTCCAACAATGCACTTTATTCTTCATGCTGCTTACCCACTAGAGCTCATTACTGAATGAAAGTTGTATTTCATGCAAAAAGTGGCCTGTGTGCAGTTTGCAATGACTTCCTTTACTCCATTCACATACCCCGGGAAGATTTCTCCCTTAACCTCAGATAAGTTGTCTGGAACTTGCCAAACTCATGCTCTGAGGCCACCAGAGAGGCCACAGGCGAGGACTCCTGTCGCACGGAAATAGCCATGGCCACTGAGTGAGAAATTGCTCGTGCTTACTTTCAACCATTTTAACATTGGACTCATTTTCTTGCCCTCTTCTGAGAAGAGCCAGATACAAGTATCTTCAGGCAGGTGTCCATACAGAATTATTTTTTAAAGTCTATTTCACATATGTGCTGTAGGGGGCAGCATTCATTAGGGAAAACCAGGGAGAGAAAGTCTGCCTTCTAGGAAAGAATCTCTGGGCCCTGTCTGTAAAGGTTTCTGCACACCTGAGACTCATTCTTTCCCATTGTTCATGTATGAATGAGGCTCTGGCCCTTCGGTAATATACCTCCTTAGCAAGCCAGGATTACTTTGCCTGATATTAAATTCACCTGGTCTCCAGTTAATACCAGTGAGTACCTGTGGGGAGCAGAGTGACTTTTCCACAATAGGACTCATGTGCTAGGGCAAGGAGGCTACCCCAGATCACCTGACTCCAAGCTTGCACCACTCTTTTAGCCAAGTTCTGAGCCATTTTGGTCTCAAACCCCCCCCCCATCAGACATAATGATTATTTCCCCCGGAGCATCTTCAACCCTGTTACCTACTGCTTAGGTAATAGTAAATAATAGTAGAACTTGTGGGAACAAGCCTTTTTCTGGACTTCAGCCCTGATAAGGTTGGTGAAGCAGGTTCTGACCGAAGGAGACTCCTGTCTCCTCAGGCCCTAAAAGTTCTGGTTTCAGATAATAGCCATTTATTATCTCTCACAAGCCTACAGGTGGACAGGACAGCTCTGCTGAGGCGTGCCAGGCTCCAGTAATCTTGGTGGGGCTGGCTCACACATCTGAGGCCGTCTGGGTGGTGTGGAGGATGCCGGCTGGTCTGCACTGGCCTTAGCTGAGCCAAACCAGCTTTTTCAACCTGGTCTTTCGTCCTCCAGCAGGCTAGTCCATGCTGTTCTTATGGTGATGGACCAAGTTCTGAGACAGGGTTGACGTGTGCAAAGCCCTTTAACGCCTAAGCTCTGAAAAGTGACATCCGTTCTCTTCTGCCTCATTGTGTTGGCCAAAGCAAGTCACAGGGCCTGCCCAGATGCATGAAGGAGGGAGGTGTTGCAAAGTCACACTGCAAAGCCTGCAGGATCCAGAGGAGGCGGAGACCTAAGACTGTTTTTGCAGTCCATCTCCACACTGTGCAAGTTGGATATATGTACATATATATGTATATATATGGATTGATTTCACTTGTTGAGGTAATAGTGTATTTGCACTGCAATCACATGAAAATAAGAATCCTCTGAGTTCATTAAAGGTGAGCTGGGGGCGTGTAGCTCTGAGAACTCTCAGTGGGGAGAGTGGCTGAAGCATCCTTGGTTATTCAGTTCCACAGAAGTTCTCTCTGACCAGCAGACACAAGCCATTCATTGCAGGGCACAAGCCCCGCCTGCTTTATGAGACCCCCTTTGGCCAAGGTAGGAACTACCCATGAAAACAGCAGCCTGCAAAACAGGTCTGGCTCTGCCTAAGCCTGTTGTTGGGCCTCTGGGATCCTTGGTCTTCAGATCCCCTTGCTCCCCTGCTTTCTCTTTTCCATACCAACTGGCCCAAGTTGTCATGTAATGAAGATGGCCTGAATGCTAGCCTGGGATTGCAGGACGTCAGGGGTCTGACCCTAGCCACTCCACCTGATGATGGCTGTGTGACTTTGATGACTTCTGTAACAACTCTGAACTTCCAGCTCCTCGACTCTAAAATGGAATTGAGAATGGCATCAACCGCAAAGTTATTGGGAGGATTACATGAGATGAAACATAGGGGAAAAAAATACCCTGAATTATGGATGTGAAGTTTATTGAATGTGTGAATTCGTGAATGTACGAAGTCAGAAATGACTGCAAGGGGCAGAATAACCACAGCAGCAGAACAGAGAACCCCAGAGAGCTAGTTCTCTACGCCTGGTCTGTTGCTTAGGACCAGAAGTCTAAAGCACCCATGGAACTGCCTCTTCCTGCTTAGCTACATCTCCATGGTGCAGGATGTTTTTGAAAACCAAGGGACCAAGAGACACAGCGTGCCCTTCCCTGAAAGAACGGCTTATTAGCAAATGAACTCTTGTCATAGCTTGGTGACTATCCACCTGGTTCTCTTTTGCTCCTGGTGTCTTAGAACTGTAACCTATTGATTCTTGAAATGCCCCCACTGCCACTCATTGAGGGAGGGGAAATTCAAGACAAAAGTATTGATTTAGACAAGCAGGCGCACTGGATGAAGCGTTCATTAGGTTGTCTTTTTTTTTTTTTTTTATAAGTTGGCTGCTAAAGAAGAAGAAAGAAGATATATCTTCCAGCAGAGTTTTAAACAGAGTACATTAGCCAACTTAACAATGCTCCTCTAAAACAACTTTAAAAGGTCATGATGGATGATTTTTGCAGTGTTTTGGAACAAAGGACCCTTGGATTAGTATAGGATTTTTTTCTAAATGTGATTCTGTATTTCCTTTCATTTGTCCATCATCCTTCAGTCTGGGCTCTCTGATCATTTTTTTTTTTTTTTTTTTTTTTTGCGGTACGCAGACCTCTCACTGCCGTGGCCTCTCCCCTTGCGGAGCACAGGCTCCAGACGCGCAGGCTCAGCGGCCATGGCTCACGGGCCCAGCCGCTCCGCGGCATGTGGGATCTCTCCGGACTGGGGCACGAACCCATGTCCCCTGCATCGGCAGGTGGACTCTCAACCACTGCGCCACCAGGGAAGCCCTCTCTGATCATCTTAGTGCATCCAAAACCGCAATTTGAAATAACCTGCTGCCCTGCTTCTGGGAGCCAGTGACTGAAGCATCTTTCGACAATAAGAGGAAAAACATTGTAGCTGAACTAGTGAACAGCCCAAGGAAAGGAGTGGAATGCAGAGCCTGGGCTCCCTTCTGTCTGGGCATGCCAAGATGCCATGGCTCTGGCCTTGGGGTGTCCATCAGCCTTAGTGGTCATGTCTTGGCAACCAAAGTAGCCACTGCTGGCCGGAAACTTATCAGGACTGTTCACTCTCATTAAGGAGTCTCTCAGATCACCTTCTGGCCTGAAACGCTTCAGAAATCATCAAACGGCTGAGGTAGAGGCCGGATTCCTTGAAGTGCTTCCAAGGCTTTGGCATATCTGCCTTTTGGATGAACTTCACTAGAGAGCTTTTAAGGTCTGGGTCCTGGCCAGGGGAGCTCCCTGGGCACCCAGCATAACACTGAGCTGGGGGCGGGAAGGGTGGGAAGAGGAGGTTGGCTCTTCCTGGCCCACCCCTCCCTCCCCTTCCCCTCCCCCTCCCCCTCCCATCCCCCTTGTCCTCCTCCTTCCCTCTCCTCCCTCTCCCCCTCCCCCTCCCCTTCCTCCTCCTCCTCCCCTCCCCTTCCCCTCCCCCTCCCATCCCCCTTGTCCTCCTCCTCCCCTCCCCCTCCTCCTCCCCCTCCCATCCTCCTCCTTCCCTCTCCTCCTCCCTCTCCTCCCCCTCCCCCTCCTCCCTCTCCTCCTCCTCCCCCTCCCCTCCCCCTTCTCCTCCCCCTTCCCTTAGCTCTTTCTCACCTTCACTCTTCATCTGCAAAGGTAACTTTTCAACACCAGGAAGAGCAGCCATTTTAGAGAGAGTGGGTTTGTAGTTAAGGAGCAAATGCCTCTGTATCCTCCGGGTCAGTGCTGTCCAATGGAACTTTCTGCAGTGATGGTGGTATTTCACATCTGTGCTGTCTAATGTGATAACCACGAGCTACGTGGGGCTGTTAAGCACTTGAAATGTGGCTGGTGACAATGAGGAACTGAAGTTTTAGTACATTCAGTGTTAATCACTTAAATGGCCCCATGTGGCGAGTGGCTATAGTATGGGACAGCACGTCTCTGGATAGTAGTTCAGGGAGCAACCAGAGGGTCTGCTGCTGAAGTCCATCATGAAAACATGGCTTCCTGGTCACAGAAGACCATTGTATGGTTCCATTTGTATGAAATGTCCAGAGTAGGCAAATCTATAGCAACACAAAGTAGACTTGTGGTTGCCAGGGCTAAGGGTCAGGGTGAAGGCATACAGAGGGGCATGGAGAGTGACTGCTAATAACTTCGGAGGTTTTTTTGCTGTAATAAAATGTTTTAATTAGGTTGTGATGATAGTTGCACAACTTCATAAGTATACTAAAAACCAGTGAATTATACACTTTGAATGGGTGAATATTATGATCATGAATTATATCTCTATAAAGTGGTTTTAAAAAAATGGCTCCCTTTCCTGCCGTATTTGAGTAGATGTTCTGCCCCTGCTCAGTGGTGCTTGTGGTTGCGTGCCTCCCCCTTCCTGGGCCTCAGTTTACCTTCAACAGAATAAGGGCATTGCCTTTGCCACAGGGTAATGCAGGAAAGAATTCCCAGTCCTCCTTTCCCTGTATCTATTTAACTTTAATCCAGTTCAGATGGGCTGATCCCTGGGACAGAGAATGAGCCCCCTTTTTCTAGGAACCCATTTCCAGAAGCTCCCCCAGTTCCAGGAGAGCCCCAGGCAGTAAGCAGAGCTTTGAGGCAGGTAACAGAGTGCCCTGCTCTGTCCAGTCCCTCTGGAACCACGGTGTAGAAAGCCTTTGGTGCTGGACTAGGAATTTTAAGTAATGGCTGAGATATTTATCTTTTTGCCTTTGATCCAGATAAAAGCAGATTGTAACTTTGAGTTGTCATTTGATCTAATGCACAGAAACAGGTTTCCATACCCTTGGCGAGCGTAGACTCCTGGCAGGCAGAGGAGAGATTCCTGGTTGTAAAATGTTGTGCAGCTTTTCCGTGGTTTGTGGTTAGGGGATCCTGAGGAGTTTCTGGGAAGTCCATTTCTTCGGGAGCAGGCTTGAGCTGGTCTTTTGATTCTCCCACTTCTCATGTGGGCTTTTGTGAAACAAACCTGTCAAAGGGTCCGAAATCAGCGACATGAGAGGAAGTAATTGCCATCCTCTTCCACTTCACTGCTGTCAGAAAGCCTTACATGTGCGCCAGCGAGCAGCTGTTGCAAACGCCTGCCTTACAAGTAACTTCAGGGCCTGCTTCTAGTGTAGATGAGGTGGTGGGCTCTGGACAGAAAAGGACCTCGCAACAGTAGTAATGAAGACAACGGCCATGGTGAGCTGCTAGTTATTCAGGTTTTCTTACCTGCCTAGAGGTGTTTGAGGCACGTTGCATGCATAGCCTTGTTCAGTCCCTCACACCACTACCAGGGAATGTCAGTAGTATCTCATCCATTTCACAGATGCAGACACTGAGGCTCAGAGTGGTGAAATAAGTTGCCTACGTCACACCGCCAGCAAGGGCCAGGGTGGAGATTTGAGCTAGGATCTGCATGATTTCAAACCCGGTGTTTTGCTTTTAACCATCATGCTGTCATACAAGCTCGCTTTGACTAAACTCACCAATCATTAAGCCCCTTTTTCCTGTCAGGTTCTGTGCCAGTTACTGGAGATGCAGCTATGACCCAAACCAGCAAATGCCAGATGAGTGGTGAATTGACTACATGGAAGGAGAGAGTATTCTAGCCAAGGGAACAGCTTGTGGAAGAAGCCGGGGCGGGGGGTGGGGGGGGGGGACGGGGAGGGAGAGCGTGGCAGGATCAAGGGAACAGAAGTGGAGAGCTTTCTTGCACGTGTCTGTCTGAAGCAGGCAAAGTGACCTTCTCAAGTCTACCCAGCAAATCAGTGCTAGACTCTTAAGTTCTTTGTAGGCAGGGAACATGCCTCATGTTCGATAAATCTTTGTTGAAAGAACAGACGGTGGCCGAAACAGGGTCAGAACCCAGGTTTCCTGAATCTGGTTAGTGTTCTGGGCAATCTTCTTACTCTGAGGTCTCTTGGACAATTCTGAATTGGCCTTGGACAGGGGGCGACTGTGATATTGTAATTTGTGATAAGACATATTTATTTGGTTTTCATCCCCATTTTTGGCACAGAGCTCCTAAAATCCTTGGAATTTTCTAAGCTATAGGAGTGGTAAAGGTATCTTTTATTCTGTTAGTGAGGTGACTTTGGACCACACCTAAGCATGGGGGCTGGTGGCCAGTGGAGCCAACCATGTGACTAGAGGGTTGTAACTTTCAGTCCCACTCCTTGACCTCCGGGGAGGGGAGAGGGCAGAGATTGATGTCAAGCACGAATGGCCAAGGATTTAATCAGTCATGCCTCTGTAATGAAGCCTCCATAAAAACCCAACAGGACAGGGTTTGGAGAGCTTCCGTGGTGGTAACCATACGGAAGTGTGGGGATGATGGAGGTCATGGGAGCTCCTGGTCCTTTCCCGGTACCTTGTCCTAGGCATCTCTTCCATCTGGCTGTTCCTGAGTTATATCCTTTTATAATAAACCAGTGATCTGGTAAGTAAGATATTTCTCTGAAGAGTTCTGTGAGCTGCTGTAGCAAATTAGTCGAATCCAAGGAGGATGTTGTGGGTACCTTCAGTCTATCTGGTCAGTCAGAAGTGCAGGCTTGTGCGTTTGAGCATTGTTTGAGCGTTGGTAGAGGGTTGGGGGTGGGAAGCAGTCTTGTGGGATTATACCCTTAACCTGTGGAACCTGACACTAACTCCAGGTAAATAGTGTTAGAATTGAGTTGGATTGGAGGACACCCAGCTGGTGTCAGAGAATTGCTGGGAGGTGTGGGGAATCCCCCCCCCCCCACACGCACGCACACACGCATGCATACACGCACACTGGAATTAGTACTAGAATCCTTTTAATGACCTAGTGTACCTCCATGGGCCAGTCAGGGCAGAAATCAATTTTTGGAACATTGTGGCTTGAGCAATCCCAGCCTGGGGGCAGAGCTGCCCAAGGAGCTCTGCTAACCTGATGGGCTTTCAGTAAAGAGAAGGCACATCATGGTCCACTGATAGTTTTGTTTGTGGACACAGGGACCTGATGGAGCTGGGTGGTGATGAAGTCCTGGGCCGGCTAAATCCCAGCGAGTTTCAGTGTCTGTGGACACATGTGATGACTTATGCAGCCGCTGTGGCAATCCTGATGGGTGCGATGATAGGTTGCAGGGATTTCATCAGTGAATTTCTGCTCAGTTAGATCTCGGCCGAGTAACTTCTTTTGGTGCTTACATTCTAATTTCTAAGCAAAATGTCTATGTTTGGTAGTAGTTCTTTAACTTTATCAAGGAACTGTCAAAAGCAAGATGAGCTAAGGCCAATGTTTTTGAGATAGAGAAAGTAGGAGAGGAATTTATATTTGGACTCAAGGACATTTTGGCCTCTTGGCAAAAAAGTGATTCTCGTGCATTTCTGTATCTCTTGAAAAAGGCTGTTCTGCTTTCAGATACCCACAGCATGGGGCAGATCTTTACATTCTACTTAAACACAACTGGACTTTAATATCTATAGTGCTGGCTACCAAGATGTTAAGTGAAGCAGAAAAAATATGTTTAAATGTAGTAGTTTTGGTATGCCTGACTCCTTATCCACCCCATGAAATTGGTCACTGTTGATCTTTGTGTTCCTTTGACCTAGCACAGAAGAGATATTTATTAAATAAATTACTGCCTCCTGCAGAGTTATTTATCTTTTTTTATTGAAGTATAGTTGATTTACAATATTGTGTTACTTTTCAGGTGTATGACAAAGTGATGCAGATGTGTAAATATATGTATATTTTTCAGATTCTTTTCCAGCATAGGTTATTACAAGATATTGAATATAGTTCCCTACCCTATACAGTAGGACCTTGTTGTTTATTTTCTGTATAGTAATGTGTATCTGTTAATCCCATACTCCTAGTTTGTCCCCCCCCTTCCCCCTTGGTAACCATAAGTTGGTTTCCTATGTCTGTGAGTTGGTTTCTGTTTTGTAAATAAATTTATTTGTATTATTTTTTAGATTCCACATATAAGTGACATCATATAATATTTGTTTTTCACTATATGACTTACTTCACTTAGTGTGGTATTCTCTAGATCTATGTTGCTGCCAATGGCAATATTTCATTCTTTTTTATGACTGAGTAATATTCCATTGTATGTATATGTGTGTGTGTATATACACGCACACATACACACACACACACACACACACACGCCACATCTTCTTTATCCATTCATCTGTCAATGGACACTTTGCATCCATGTCTTGGTTATTGTAAATAGTGCTGCTATGAATATTGGGGTGCATGTATCTTTTCGAATTAGAGTTTTCATCTTTCCCAGATAATATGGCCAGGAGTGGGATTGCTGCATCATATCGTAGCTCTATTTTTAGTTTTCTAAGGAACCTCCGTACTGTTTTCCATAGTGGCTGCATCAATTTACATTCCCACGAACAGTGTAGGTAGGAGGGTTCCCTTTCTGGAGGGTCCATTTTAAATGCCCATCTTCATGAAGACCATCCCATTAGTTTAGCTGGAAATCTTCACCCTTGGGAACATGACCCTGTGGGTGTGTCTCTCCCTAATCCTAGGATAGTTTCCTAGGGACCCAGACTGTGTCTTACTTTTCTCCGTACCCTGCCTGCCTTTCCAAGAAGTATCACTTTGTACATTTGCTCACCCAGCATGTTTGCCTCCAGACTGGCTCCCATGAGCTGAAAATTCATTGGCATCTCAGAGGGAAACTAGATGAAACAGACCCTTTGAGTGCGTAGTTTTATTTAAGACAGGGACAGGGCATGTAATCTGAGTTGTGGAAGGGAACCCATGCATTCCTGGCTGCTGGTTTAAGACTCTCCTCCTAAAGGTTTATTTGGTTTAACTCCTGCTCTGGAAGTTGTGCAGCAGAGTTGTCACGAAAGCAGCTCCTCCAGGGTTCCGGCCGGACAGCTGCGGAATAGCTGGCATTTTTCTCTCCTTCACTCAGTATTGACAGCAGGTTTGAATCACCCTGCCCTGTTTTCTGTAACATAACCAGGCCAGAAATCATTTGAAAAACACTTACGATGCCTAACTTGATCTTCTTTTCAATGAGAGGGTGACATTGTCTGGTACGTTTTAGGTTTTTGTGTTTGGAGATGTATTAAGAACATAAAAGGACCTCCCTCTTCTGCGTCTCCCGTTTCCTGCTGATCAGCATGGGAATGGGGGGATCCTTTTACAGTTGGGAAGATCCCATCTGCCCTCTGCCTCCACCCACATCCTTGGACGTTCTGGGAGAAATCTGTCCTCTCATTCTTTTGCTGCTGGCCACCTCAGTTGGGTCGTTCCTTCTTGTCGGCTGGATCTCTGGCGGGCTTTCTTAAGCTCACCCAAATCCCTGACAGAGCTCCTCCTCTTCATACAGAGAGAGTCAGAAGTTCTCCAAATGGTAAGCCAGTAAAATGTAAAAACTTAGCCAAAGCTGCCCGTGTGTGCCCCTGCCCAGCTGCAAGCCCAGTTCAGGCCTTCCTTTCCCTGAAAGGAGGACTTTGAGGCACAGAGCAGGGGGAGGCAGGCAGCCCCAGCTCCAGTTCCAGGTCGGCTACTAATTCAAAGAGTGACCTTGAGCAGTTAATCACGCTCTCTGGGCCCTGGGTTCCTCCTCTTTAAAAAGGGCATCCTATCAGCTAACTGAGTGCTTCCTTTCAGCTCTAATGTACATTGATCACATGATGGCTCCCTGGCTCATGGTGCCTGCCTCTGTGCCTTTCTTGTCCCTTGGCCTTCCTTACCCTCCTATAGGTATCGCCTGGTCTCCAGAAGCTAATAATGGTCTGGATAGCACTTTCTCTCATCAAAGCCAAAACAAGGACTGCGTCCATGGGAACTGCCGTTAACCTAGACGCCAACTGTGGACATGATGAGCCAGCTTGTGCCAGTTCATGAGAGCCAACTTAAAAATTTTTAGGACTCTCAGAAGACTGTTGATGTCATGTCAATAGCTTGATAGCCGCCATGGCGGGAGTATTTACACCACAGAAATCGGCACACACTGTAAATCAGAACTTTTTTAGTCTTCTTCAGGGTTGTTAGATATTCACTAGCCTACCACAGAGATTCAAATGAAATTGATCTGCCAACTCACAGGTGGAAGAGGACCCAGAGTCTTTCTGGAAGTGTTATGTTTTACTAATTTTGTTTCGTTGGGGTGAAGGTGGGGTTACATTACTGTTGGTCAGTGGTATTTGTTCCTAGTTCTTGTTTTGTTGAAATACTCGAGCCTGTAGATCACGGAGCTTCCCATCCTATGTGCAGTATCCCTGTCTTGGCACTGGAACTGCCCCACCTCCTTCTGTCCTCAAAAGAGTGACATAAGGCTTTGAGCGTAGATCTTTCCTGAAAGTTTAAGGCCATAGAGGGGTTACAGTGTTGCAGGACGAACACCTTCAAATTGAATATTGGATATTCCTGTTCTTAAAAGTCCTTCAGCTTCCCTGCCCCTGAGAATTTCTCAGTGACCACATCTTGTTTTGTTTTTAAGACTCCAGCTTCCTACTGTATTGTTCAGTTCTCCTCTTCTCCCTCTCCCTTTCGTATGCCAAGCAGTTGTTCTCTGTTTTCTTGTCTCCTTGCAGACCATGCCCCAGAGCCTCATTTTACACACTTCCTTGGATGTGGTGGCCCATATCCAAGGTATTTCTTAAACAAAGTTTGTAAGAGGAGCTCTGGTACCAGCTATTAAAATCATACTGTTTTTTCACATTCCTCCGTCTCCAAAGCTTGGTAGCTGACTATCTCCAGTTAACAATTCATTTTGGCCTCTCACCTTCTGAGATGGCCTACACTCTGCCTGTGGAATGTGTATCTTTCTAAATAAATCTACTTCTTACCTTTAAAAAATAAATAAAAATAAATCATTTCAACTCAAAGCTGGTGCACAGCTTTACTGTGCCAATTCAGTGCATTCATTTGGTGCGTATTTATTGAGTGTTGACTTTCTCCCGGCCTTTATGGTTTCACTGAGTCCATCAGGGCCTCAGTTTTTGGTGCGAGGGAGTCTGCAATCAGAAGTTATCTGATTTTCCTTTTTTTTTTTTTTTATTGCGCAGTCTTCTCATTGCGGTGGCTTCTCTTGTTGTGGAGCACGGGCTCTAGGTGTGCGGGCTTCAGTAGTTGTGGCACGCGGGCTCTGTAGTTGTGGCACGTGGGCTCCATAGTTGTGGCACGCGGGCTCTGTAGTTGTGGCACATGGGCTCCATAGTTGTGGCATGCGGGCTCTGTAGTTGTGGCTCGCAAGCTCCAGAGCGCAGGCTCAGTAGTTTTGGTGCACGGGCTTACTTACTCCACAGCATGTGGGATCTTCTGGGACCAGGGCTCGAACCCGTGTACCCTGTATTGGCAGGCGGATTCTTACCCACTGCGCCACCTAGGAAGCCCAGAAGTTATCTGATTTTCATAAAGAAGAAAATGACTTTTGTTGAGAAGGGGGAACTTGTCGGGTGAACCTTGGAATACTGAATTACCATGTCTCCTCTGTGTTTGACCGTTTAGAGGGAGCTGGTCTGCTGTCTCACTTGAAGCTTCTACCTTATGGAATAGTTAGTAGTTTCATGCAGGGGCCTTTATTCTCTCAAGTGTGCCGCCTTTGTCGGTGCTGGTCTGTCTCTGAAATGCTTTCTGCCCTCCTCGTTCCTCACCCTTTTTTCCCACCAAGTTTCTGCTTCACCTTTTAGGTTTCAGCTCAGACTTTGTTTCCTCTAGAAAGCTTTTCCTGGGCTCAGTTTGAAACCCCTCCTCTGTGTTCCCACAGCACCCGGCCCTTATTCTCTGGTTGTCCTCATCACGTTCTGTGGTTATCTCGTCCATCCTTCATTTGCAGGGGGGGACTGAGCCTTCTTCTCTTTTCTGTCCATTGCCATCACAGCACTTGGTATCTAGAGACTTTAGGTAAATATTTGTTGGTGGAGTAAATGAATGAATGAGCTGTAGGATCATGATTTACACCTCAGGAGCCAGTAGATGTGTACCTGTCATTTGACATTGGACAAGCCACATAATCTTTCCAAGCCTCAGTTTTCTCATCTGTAAAATGAGGATGTAGCAGGATCTACTACTTAGGGTTATTGTGAGGGGTAAATTAGGCAATGCAAGTAAATTGCTTAGAATAGTGCCTTTTATACAATATATGTTCCATAAGATATTGAGCTGTTTTTAATTGTTAAAATCATGAAGAGTAAACGATAGGGACATAAACTGGTATTTTTGGTATATGTACCAAAAAGCAATACTTTTCACCATTTAACTGAAGGAAAATGATCCTCTTTCCAAATAACATCGAAAGCTACGTCTGTGATTCTTCAGTGATGAATACTGGTGTTGAGATGTGCAGCTTGAAGCACCACGCGGCGCTTTCAATTAGACACAAGTACTAAGGAAGAGAAATGGGCTAACATGCTTCTGAGAAAAAACGGAATCAATATGTATTGAAACGTAAAGTCTCTGTTGTTGCTGCTAACTGGCTTAACTAGAGAATATAGTTAGCTAGAATTATCTCTTTTCAGTTATTAAAAGCATTTCTAATTTGTATCTTTGCAGTAACTGACCTAATGATGTTTATCTAATCCTCGTGCACGCATTCAACCACTTAATCAAACATTTACCCTGTATCAGGTACTGGAGAAAAAAAGATGAGTGAAACAGAACCCCTGGCCTCGAGGAATTAATATTCTGGAGCAAGGTCAGCAAACTTTCTCTTAAGTGTCCAGATAGTAAATACTTAGGGCTTTACGGGGCATAGGATCTCTGTTGCAAGTACTCAGTTCTGTCATTGTAGTAAGGAAGCAGCTATAGACAATATGCAAAAGGATGAGCATGGCTGTGTTCCAATAAAGCTTTATTTACAAGGTTGTGGGCATAAACAACAAGGACCTGCTGTTGTAGCACAGAGAATTGTATTCAATATCTTATAATAACCTATAATGGAAAAGAATCTGAAAAAGAATCTATATATATATATATATATATATATATATATATATATATATATATATATATACACACACACACATATATGAATCACTTTGCTATACACCTGAAACTAACACAACATTGTAAATTAACTATACTTCAATTTAAAAAAAAAAAAAGATTTGGCCGTCAGGCCCTGGTTTGCTGACCTCTGTCCTAGAGGACATAGGTACTTAGATTGAGCTAAGTCTGGACCAGGCAAGGTAAGCACCAAGGGCTAAGGCCTGTGAAGGACAGAGGATGGAGAGATGAGAAGAGGATGAGATGGGCTGTGACCCTCTCAGGAGAAATGGGTTAGGGAGGTGGGAGTGCTGTGCTGGGTGAGGTAAAGGAGAGCAAACCAAGGCCAGAAGGAAGAGATGCATGGCTTGATGCCGACGCAGGCGGTGGCTGGTGTAACTAGGGATCAGTTGTCCCAGACCTGCACTAAACAGCCCACATACTGGCAAAGACCTTCCGCTCTTGGGAGATCTGATTGAACAGCCTGGATCCCACCTCAGAATTTCTGCGAGTTCCTGTGGACTGCTTCCCCCAGCTGCTCTTTTGGAAGGTTGTCTCCATTCCACCCTCACGCTGAACACAGAAACCTATTTCCGTGATGGCTTCCAGGAGAAACCCACTCACAGCCAGCATTTCCAGTTTTTTTTTCACACCTTTATTGGAGTATAATTGCTTTTGGTGTGTTAGTTTCTGTAGCTTTTGTGGCGGTTTAAGGTGATGTCACCGGGAGGGATGTGTTGCACATCATGTGTCCCCTACCTTGCTTGTCCTGCCCACTTCTTTTCCCTCTTTTTCTCTTTTTGATGGGACCAAGCAATTATTTCCTTTATCGTCTGCAAGACATACAGGTTCTCCTAGGACTTCAGCCTCTGGCCCAGGTAGCTTATTAAGGAATTCTCCTAACAGAAACAACTCTCCCATCGTAACAGAAATTCTGCTGTTCCCATTACCCTAACAGGCGGTGGCTTCCCAGAAAGATGCTACTACCCACTGCTTAGCCCACAACCCACCTCCCACCCCCAACTGCATAGCTTTGGTCCCGGCTCTACTACTTTCTCAAAGGAGATTGAGGGTGGGGCAGCCCTCTGTAGCCTCCATGTTGGACAGACCTTGGCTTGAATCTCACCTTTGCATTCACCTGCTATGTGTTTTCAGGCCAGTGACTCAGTCTCCCTGAACCTGATTTATTGTTCTGTGAAATAGACTTGACACCGCTCTCCTCGTTGGGTGGTTGTGAAAATTCAGGAAAAGAACCTGCTTGCCAAGCTCGGTCCTAGTTAGTGTGGGGCTAATGCTAGTTGCCTTTTCCTGCCGTCATGTCCTCCTTTAAGTCCCAAATTGGGTGTCTAAGCTTGCAGCTGGGTTTCTTTCACTCATTTATATCTTTGTTATTGCGCCACGTGTCTCTTGATAGAGGAGGTTTAGCCATTTGCCTTGAACTTGTGGCTTCTGGATTGACAGCTGGGAGGGACTTGATCAGTAGTTGGTTTGATAACAGTCGAGACCATCCACTTTGTTTTTGGCTTGTCAGCCAAATTTGGGAAAGAATGAGTGTGGTGTCTACGTGTCTGTTTTTTCCAGCCCGGACTGGGAGGTGACTTGTAAGGATCCTTCACTGCGGAAATAAATTCAGTACGTGCGCTGAATGAAGGGAGTATATGCGTGCTGGGTGAGCGGGGAAGAATAACATTCTGATTGAGTTACGTGTCCCATTTTTCATTATGCCTGGAGGCGATGGCTATGCCCTCAGAACTCCTGGTCGTCATTATTGTCATGAGTGCATTTGGCTGACCAGATTTTACCCTGATCAAGTGGAGAATCTATATATTTTTATTTTAATCATTTGGTTTGGGTGCCTGGACACTTTATTTCCTTTTAATACTTTATAAAGAATTGAGTTCTGAAAGTTCTATGCAGGGGTGACGAACCATGGCTTGAATGAGACTTCTGGGGCTGCCTCTTGCTCCCAGACTGAGTGAGGTAACCCACTTGCCACCCAGAGTTCCATAAGCATTCTCCTATCACAGTGTTTTCACACTTTGTTGTTACTTCTCCTCTATGGTCTGTCTCACCTATAAGACTTAGGACCCCTTAAAGGCATAGATTTCATATCTATTCCTGTATCTCCAGCACCTGGGAAAGGGCTCAGAAGAGTCAGAAACGTTGGAGGGATGGAATGGGATCTGATGGATGGAGGAACAGACACTACATGTTGTGGTGGTTTTAGGATTCCAAGGAGAAACATCACCAAATAACTTTGAGCCTCAATCATATTCCTGGTTACTGTACCTCCAGAATTCATTATTCAAGATGACACAGATCCCCTGGAACAACATTTAATAAGCTTTGGCATGTGTAAGTGTGCGCTAAAACCTCCAAGCTGGTGCCTGAGCGTGCCTGGTTTCCACATTATATCTCATAGCCCTGCACACGGGTGAGAAGCTTCTTGACTGCTTTTCACCGTCATTCATGTAAAGAGCCCTTTGAGTCTTACAGAAACGGAGCAGATGTTGCCAGGAGTGTCTGAGTCATCACGGCAGACAGTGAGAGCTGTGTATTATCTGGGCTGCCTCCAGTGAGCCTGGTGAGGTGGACAAGGCACACAGGCCAAAGCCTGACTTGCACGGGGCCCTGGTTCACAGAGGAACAGAGGGAGCTTGCCAGCGATCTGCAGTCAGCCTGGATGGGGCCGTGGGAAGCGTCTTACAATCCGTGGGCACTTTGGAACGCACGGGACCCCAAGAAGCGCAGCTTTTTCTCCCTCTATAAAATCGGGTCAGGGAGAGCGTTTAGGGTACCCCCTGGCCCCATTCTGCTTATGGGACAATTCCACCAGGACTGGGTACAGCTATCCTTTGCTTTAAGAAAGCCCAATGTTAGTGGGGGGATGAAAGTGAGTCTGTATGCAGATACTTTTGCAAAATGCTCTCCCATCATTGCTCCTTTGCTCCTTATAGTGAAGGAAGAGAGCTTCGGTCACCGTCTCCGTTTAGTGAAGTGCATGGGTTAAGAGCATGGACTTTAGTGTTCAGATTCTTGCTCTGTTGCTTCCCAGCCATGACCTTGGGCAAGTTGCTAACATCTCTGAGCTGCAGTAAACCCACTTCGTGAGATATGAGTGAATGAATGAAATCATTAATTAAATGAATTCAGTAAATGAAATTATTTAGTGTGCTTTGCACAGTACCTGGCACTGGTTAGCACTCAGTAAATGGTAGTTAGGGATGTTAGTTTTAGTTTTACTTATGAAGAAGCTGGAGTTCAACTAAACTAAATGACTAGGTCAAGGTTACCGGGCTATTAAGTTGGACTTGCCCCCATCCACAGAGTCCTGTGTTTGCACGATGCTTAGGGTGGTGTGAGTTGCACAGAGCAGAGTAAAACAATGACCTTGCCGTTCTCTCCACCTCCTCATGATTCTCTGGTTTTTAAAAGATGTCTTAGCTTTACAGCAGAGTTATTAGATTGCTCTAAATGAGTGCTTCACTTACAAAAACTCAGTCTACCCCCAACTTGTCACAGCCAGGCCTGTTGTATAAAACAAAACAGACACTTGAAGGAAATTGCTTCCCGATTTGGATGAATAAGGCTGATGAGCCGTCTTTAGGGACATTTTCTACCTCGGCATATGTCTTTTTTTTTTTTTCCAGAAGAAAAATTCTGTTTTTCCATTAAGGAGACAACTGTCAGGTGAAAAGGCTCAGAAGTCTGGTAGAGCTGGGTGTAGATCAGTGACGGTCACGAAGCCCCGGAATTATTTGATCTATCTGATACCACGTGTCTGCATACTTGGCAGAATCAGGATAAATGACTGCTTTTTTTCCCTCCTATTCCTGCACTTTTGGCATAATACAATCATAGATAGTGAATAATAGTCCAATTCAGCTCTCAGTTTCTGCATTGATTCCCCTGGAGAAATACAATAAGTTAGTTCTTTGGTTGGCTGCCGATTTTGATTGGCAGAAAAAATAACAGCAGAAAGATTGCATTTTGCCAGCATCCTAAATTCTGAAGAACAAAAAACCATACTTAAGTTATTGCCCGGCTGTTTGACATCCCCATTTTTTAAGAAGAGTCTCCTGGAGAGAAAAATTCTCTTTTTCCTCCTGGAAGGAGTTAAAGGTCAGAGAATTTCACTGTAGCATCTCTGAAAGCTGTTGATGGAAGACTTGATGAAAATACCGTTATCTTGTACCAAAAGAGCACGTACTTTGAGAGTCCAGTTTAGGGTCTCGTCTTCAGGCGGGTAGACCGGGAGTGTAGCTGAAATGTGTAGACTTTGAAATAAAGTTGCCTGGCACTAATCTGTTTGATCTCGAGGTACCTAAAGCCTCATGCCTCAGTTTCCTCATACCTATCTCATTGGATTTTTAATGCAAAAGAAAAAAGTCAATACAATGAAAGTGCTTCCTAGCACAGTGTCTGCACAAAGTGCAGGCTCTGTCAGTGTTGGCTGTTGTTCTTATTAATATAGGATTATTAACATTGTTACAGGTTTTTTTCCCCATGGAAACCTTTTATCAAATAAAATCTTACTTGTAAAGAGAGCTGCTCTGGTAGAAGTGGAGCAGAGAACATATAAAAGCAGGTTGGGTCAACTCCCCTTTTCCACAATTGCTGCGAACACTCCCTTCCCTGCCTCACCCCGCCTCCTTGGCTGTGGAGCCTGGGGAGCTCCCACCTTCCAGTGCTGTCGTGGGCCCTTGACCTCTCGCTGTCCACAGAGCAGCCCTGAGTCATGGGCCTGCCCTGACAGGTGTTGCTTTAATCCTTTTTGATGGTTCGCTGTCAGTGGGTGAAAAAAATCAAAGAGAAAGGAAGACATCTCAGTAAGAAGGTTTCTTCCACTTTCACCTTTTCGCAGATCCTCTCTTCTCCAAGCTGAATGTCTCCTTCATTTCAGCCACTCCTTGCTGAGAATAGTTTACGGTCATCCTCAGATTCTAGCCCTTATCCTGGGCAAGTTAAAGGTTTCTCAGCAGGACTTCCCTGGTAGCGCAGTGGTTAAGAATTCACCTGCCAGTGCAGGGGACACGGGTTCGAGCCCTGGTCCGGGAAGATCCCACATGCCGCGGAGCAACTAAGCCTGTGTGCTACAACTACTGAGCCTGTGCTCTAGAGCCGGCGAGCCACAACTACTGAGCCCACGTGCCACAACTACTGAAGCCCGCGTGCCTAGAGCCCGTGCTCCGCAACAAGAGAAGCCACCGCAATAAGCCTGCTCACCGCAATGAAGAGTAACCCCTGCTCGCCACAACTAGAGAAAGCCGGCTTGCAGCAGTGAAGACCCAATGCAGCCATAAATAAATAAGTAAATAGGGAGGTAGGTAGGTAGATAGATAGATAGATAGATGTTCTCAGCGTGTTGTAGTAAGACACGAATTCTTTAATACCTAGATGACAGTCACCTGGGGAGCTAGTCAGACTTCCAGCTGCTTGGCTTCATCCCTAGAGATTCTGAACTGGGAGGTTGGGGGGTAGGGCCAGCAAAGCTACTTTATTTAACAAGCCCCAGTGTCCAAAGTTCGGTAACAGCTGTGCCGGTTACTGATTGGGAGACCTCGGAGAAGTCATTACCTGCCCAAGGATCTGTTCCCTTTTGAGGAAATGAGTGACTTAAAGTAGAGGATCTCTAAGAAGCCTTTCCAGGTCCAAAATTCTAAAGATTTCACCATTCTAGCTCTGGTCTGAGCTGTGCACAACAGGGCAAGATCCTTACCTCCCTTCTTCTAAATGTCATTCCTGTGTTCATACAGTCCAAGGTCACATCAGTTTTCATGGCTGCCGTGTGTCAGGACTGCGTCACAGTGAGCCTGCTGATAGAAATCTTTTATAGACATCCCCCTGCACAGCCATGACTGCTGCTTCCTGTTTTCATGTAGCTTTTTGGCTTTAGTACAGAGCCTTATTCTAATCCTTTTGAAATGAAAGGGAACAGGTACATATTAAGGATATTTAGTGTTCAAAATGCAGATCATGAAAGCATTCCACAATCTCCAACTTCCCAGGGGAAAAAAAGGTGCATCTTCTTCCTTCTCCTTTGTGTAGCTCTCCTGATTAGTGACTATTACCCGTTAGACAGCAGTCTTACCTGCCTTGGGTTACATTCCCATTTTCTGCCCCCCCTCCATTAGGACAGTTTAGCAGAATGCGTCCTATGATAGGCTGTTTCCTTAAGCTATCCCATAAAATCAATTCTATGGCAAAAAATAGGTTTGGGATTCATACTATCCCATTATCATTTTGGATATTCCCAGCGCAAGTGAGCAGGTTAAAGGCTCTGAGAAGTCCTGCAGGCAAGAAAACTGACCACTCTTTAGCCCTCTGTTTTCTAAACCTACCTGAGCCTGGAACCCCTTCTCTCTGTTACTGCCTGTTTGTATTGTCTAATAGAAGGCATTCTTTTTTAACACTGGTTTGGAAGCTCGTATTTTGGAGTGCCCATCCCTTGCCCAAAGAGAAAACAAGAAGACTGGGCTGGTATCTTAGGCGAAGAGAGTCTATAGCATTCCTTAACCAGCTCCATCTTTGGGGGATGTATTTATAATAGTGTACAACCATTGCACTCTGCCAAAGAGCTGTTAGCTGTGGACAGTGACCTCCTGCGAGAATGAGATTTGCCCCCCTTTAAAGTGTTTATCATTTCTGTGAAATTTCATACACTCTTGAAGCAAGGGAGAAAGTTTTCTACAGCCAGTTTTGTACTTATAGCCATATATGGTACAAGATAGAGAAATGGCTTGACCAGTTAAAACAAAAACTTTCTCTTCAAACATATTGCTTGGGATTTTGAACAAGTGAGTTCAAGAGAGAGGAAAGAGTTGTTTGGGCGGCGATAAGCCTTCAAGAAATGAAAGATGAAGAATGGGACTGCTTTTTGTTGTTAAAGGTATCTTCCTTCAGGTGTCAGCAGTCAACTGATTTGTCTCCTTACCCAACAGAGTGGGAGCATTTACCTATATGTATAGGACACTTTTTGATGTAAAGGGTGTATGGGAGGGACGGAGGGAAAGATTTTCAGAATTCTCTTTCTAAGGTGTTATTACCAGGTCAACCATAAGCCCGGCTGTATACTAATATTTCAGGCAAGTTAACCTTTGTTTAGTTTCCCCAGTTCTTTATGGCATTAAGTAGGATTGGAAAACGTACCTTGTAAAGCTGGAGAAAATGTAGTGACAACTATGTAGGAAAATGGTACTCTCTTCTTTTACTGCCTTTTAGCTCCATTTAGAGCAACAAATGACCTCATTACCCATAGTTTCACTTGGTTTTATCCAAAATAAGCCACGGAAGAGAAAGAATTACCATGAAATTACATTCCGCACATTCATTTTTGGCCACGCCCTCATAAGGTACTGGCGTGTTTATACATAATCTTTTTGATGACCCAGTATAGCAAAATTCTCACCGTTCATAGCAGGAAACGCATTAAAAGCATCACCAAGGATTCTAGTCTTCTGAGTTCACTTAGCTGTAAAGAGAACAACTGGCACGATTAGCCAAGAGGGATAAGCTAGGCATACCTGATTTTAATTTTGAGCCATATGGAGGGATCCAGTGTGGGTAATAGTTGTTCTTTGTTTATTGATTTCTGGGCACCTGTCAGTGCATCACTTTCACTAAGAGAAATGAGCCAGTCTTGAAAGGACAGAGGCATGGATTTCCAACAAGCATTTCTGGGACCTAGTGCATCAGCCATTCTTGTGAGTAAGCTAAGTGTGACCACTAACTACAACGCAGGGCAGCAAATATCAGGACCCCAGAGAAGGCCTGGCAGAGGCTTCCGTCTCTTTAGATGAAAAGAGATGGCTTCTGGTTTGGGGGTTCGGGAGGTTTCCTGGAAGAAACGGCATGAAAGGTAGACTGGCGGGGGGTGAAAGTCAGGTAGGGATGTGAGGCAATGAGGGGGGCAAGGAAGCATCCAGTCGGAAGAAACAGCTTGACCAAAGAGTCAGTGATGGCCAGTTTAAGGAAGAAAAAGTCTAGTGGTGTCATTTGCTTCCCTGCTTAAGTTTCTTAAAAAGGATCACTATTCCTTTGAAGCAGACATTTTTTCAAGCTGGAATAAAATCATACTAATAAATTAATATTCAAAACTATGTAATTTCATGTGTTTCATTAACATCAAAGATAAACTTTAGTCTAACAAACATTTATTGAGCCCTTATTGTGTGCCAGACGCTGTGCTAAGCACTGGAGATAAAGTAGTAAACCCCTCGCCCGTTTGGGCTGTGGTGGTCAGAATTCGTTTACTTGCAGCCAAATACACTCTTTTTCTTTTTCTTTTTTTTTCATTGTGAACATTCCTCCCTTCCCCCAGCCCATGGCAACCACCCTTCTACTTTCTGTCTCTATGAATTTGATTACTCAAGGGACCGCTTATAAGTGGAATCAAACAATATTTGCCTTTCATGGCTGGCTTGTTTCACTTAACATAATGTCTTCAAGGCTTATCCATATTGTAGCAAGTGTCAGAATTTCCTTCCTTTTGAAGGCTGAATTAGTACTCCGTTGTGTGTGCGTGCGGGTGTATGTGTTTGTGTGTGTGTATGCATATATATACACCACACTTAGCTTATTCATTCATTTATCCGAACAATGTCTGTTGTTTAACCATTGATGGACACTTGGGTTGCTTCCACCTTTTGGCTATTGTGAATATTGTTGCTATGAACGTGGGTGTACAAATATCTGTTCAAGTCCCTGCTTTCACTTCTTTCGGGTATATACCCAGGAGTGGAATTGATAGATCATATTCTATGTTTAATCTTTTGAGGAATTGCCATTCTGTTTTCCACAATGGCTGCACAATCTTCTATTCCCACAGTAGTACACAAAGGTTCCAGTTTCTCCACATCCTCACAAACACTTGTTATTTTCTGGTTTTTTTTGTTTTTAATAATATCCATCCTAATTTGTATGAAGTGGTATCTCATTGTGGTTTTTGATTTGCATTCCCTGGTGAGTAGAGACGTTGAATGTCTTTCTGTGTGTGTATTGGTCATTTGTATATCTTCTTTGGAGAAATGTCTATTCAAGTCCTTTACCCATTTTTCGATCAGGTTGTTGTTGAGTTATATGAGTTCTTTATATGTTCTAGATATCAAGTCCTTATCAGATGTATGACTTGCAAGTATTATCTTCCATAGGTTGTTTTTTCATTCTGTTGATTATGTCCTTTGATGTACAAGTTTTTAACTTTGATGAAGTCCAGCTTACCTATTTTTTTTTTTTTTTTGCTCATGCTTTTTGTGTCATATCCAAGAAATCATTTCCAAACCCAGTGTCATGAAGTTTTTGCCCTGTGTTTTCTTGTTAGAGTTTTATAGTTTTAACTCTCACATTTAGGTCTTTGATCCATCTTGGGTTCATTTTTGTATGATATAAGGTAAGAATCCAACTTCATTTTTTTGCACATGGATATCCAGTTTTCCCAGCACATTTGTTGAAAAGACCGTCTTTACCCCACTGAATATTCTTGAAAATTATTTGACCATATATGCAAAGGTTTATATCTGGCCTCTCTGATTCATTGATCTATATGACTGTCTTTGCCAGCATCACAATGATTTGATTACCGTAGCTTTGTAGTAAGTTTTGAATCAGGAAGTATGAGACCTCCAAACTTGTTCTTTTTCAAGATTGTTTTGGCTATTCAGAGTCCCTTGAGATTCCATCTAAATTTTTGTATGGATTTTTCTATTTCAACAAAAACATCATTGGGATTTTGATAGGGACTGACATAACAGAACAACTTTAAAGAAAATATTTGTTTATATAAATCATCATTCTTATTCTAACTTGGATGTTTTAGGAGCCTATGGAGTTGTAGACACAAAATGATCCTTAGAGAATGTGAATCGAAAGCCCAGCTCCCTCTACACCATGCCCTTTCCCTTTTTGTACACTTTTCTTGGTACTTCTCCTGACCCCCCCCCCCTCCATCTTTCTGTACCTCCAAGGATCCTCTCAAAGAAGGAGTTGGAGAGAAACTATGTTTAAGCCCATGCCCTCAATTTTAGACATTGATCACAGCAGTGTTGAGAAGGTGCCTCGGGCCAGGCTCCAGGCATCCTGAAGAACCACTAAGTGGATTGAGTGAGGTTCATTTCTGTGCCCCTCTGTGGTCCGGTGGCTAACATGGTTGTAAAGAAACTGACCTGAGTAACTCTGGAAACAATCTCCAGCCCATATGGCTAGAGTCCATGCACTTACAAAAAACCCCGAAAAACTGGTTTCAATTGTCCGAACAAATTTGAATGCTCAGGATTGATACCTTGACAAATTATAGGAAATTGTGAACCTTTTCCTAGGCCCAATTATCAGGCCTTTTCCTGAAGGTGATGGAGAGGATTTAGGCAAGAACCATCCCCAGGGCAGGTCTAAAATCACAGTAGGGTGACTGGAGCTGAGATCAGCTGGCCTCACTGCCTGGGTGCCTGCTGCCATCTGGACCAGACCACCAAATGTCTCCCTAAGTAAGAAGCTGGGGACAGAAGGGGCCGGGGACCAGTGTTGGCCCTCTTGAAAGGAGAGAGGAAGAAATGCTTATTTATCTGCCTTGGACAGTATTTCCATTTAGAAAGTATTTTGGTTACTGTCAAGGAAGGTTGAGGCTGGTTGCCAGAAAAAACAAACCTTTCCCCTCCCCACAGGAGGATTAATGCTCTCCCTAAACTCTTAAAAAAAAAAAAAAAAAAAAGCCTTTTCTCTTCTTCAAAGGCCTCCTGTCTCTGCAGTATTTCAAATGAGACTTTTCCTTTTTGCGATGGTTTGTCAGTTGGTGGTGGGTGAACCTGGCGAGCTGGCCTTTTAAAGCTGAGATGTTCAGGCTGCAGGGTGTGGTCCACTGGCGGGTCGTTAAATCTGTTCAGGGCCTCTGTGATCAGCATTTTAAAAACTGGACTAGGGCAAAATATACCGGTGTCTATTACATACAGTGAGTCTTGATATTTTTAATTTTACATATAGATATTTGGGATGTTTATTGGGCATGATGTAACGTGTTATTCTTACTATGTTTAGTAGTCCGAAACTTAAGACCGTTATTCTTAAAATTACCTTTGGCTAAACAAAGGCCTGGTCATGTTCCCAGATCTGGCCCGTTCTCAGCAAAATGTCGTGCTAAACAAATACATATAAATAAATAAAGCTATAAAAGTAGCTATTTCAGATTAGTTTTTGAACCTAGTCCTTATTTGGGCCTTCTGATTTAATTTCTCTTTGGTTGATTGCATTTTCCAAAAGAATAAATTGAGTATAAAACAGGTAGTTTTAAAATACTTACGTATTTTACATATAAAATGAGTATTTCTGATTTAATGGAACGGTGTTTCCCCAACTTTAGTCTTTCACAAACTTTCTGCGTGATTTTTGCCACATTGGTGAACTGCTTGTGTTTTTATTTGTTTCGTATTTTCCTTAAATCAACTCAAATTAAATCTACATCTACTATCTGTGAAACTGTTGATTTATATATGGGCTACTTATCTTTTCTGATATGCAATAAAATAAATACGTAACTTTTAAAATATAAAAATGTTTATCCACGTGCCATCAGAAATGTTCATCTCACCTCTTTACCCCATATACCATTATTGGGAGAACACTGGTAGTCAGAACATTTCTTTTGTGCTTTCCTCCTTTTGCTCTCTCAGATTCCTTTGTTCCAACAAAGGTTCCTATACCTACTTTCATAGGATACTAGCATTTTAGAATTCACTGGCAGCTCATTCAAGGTTGAGTATACCTTGACCCAGCCAGTTTTCTGCATTTATTGGTAAGCATCTTAAGAGAACCATGGAGGGGGAATGATTGACATTAAAGAAACCCCTGTATGTCGCAGCACAGGGAAACTCACTTGTTTAGCGAGTGAACTTAGTTGCGTTCTTGGGACCCAGCCTCATAGGGTCTCTTGGAGACTCGCTGAGATTTGAATGGAAACAGAGCTGAAAGGATTCTAGAGAAAAACCTTATCCTTTTTCTTACAAATGGGGCGACAGAGGCCCAGAGGGGCAAAGTGGTATACCTGGGGTCACGCCTTCAGCTGGTGTAAAACTTGAGGCTTGGCCTGCCTCCCCACATCCCTCCTGCATTTATCTCACTATCTCAGAAGCCTGGTAAGGAAAGTCTCATGCTGGGAATCACAGAAGCCTTGTATTAGAAATGGCTGCTTTCCACTTCAACCAAGATCTGAGATCACTGATGCGATACCCTAGGGATGAGAGAAACATGTCAAGTTCACCTGGACAAGACCACTCATGACCTGGAGCCCCTTCACTGTTAAGGGGTTTTCTGGCTATGACATAATGTCAGAGTATTGATGATCTGATTCTCAGGTGCCCTGTAGCCCTACTCAGGGAACTTCTGTTCTAGAAACCAAATTCAGAATCATCCTCCAGGACGACTCTTACAGCTCTAATGAGTGGCCTTGAAATGTCCCCATGATCCTGTAACCAGGGGAGCCCAGGCAAAATGCCAAGCAGAAATTCTGAAGCTCTGAGTCCTGATCCTGAGTTTGCACTGAAACGTTTTAATAAAACCCTAATGACTAATCACAAATTTTGAGTCTCTCTTACCTTAAATGTGACTTGCAAAGGTCACAACTACCAACCAACAATTCAGAAACCAGTTACTAGTTTCTATGCTCTGGCAGGCTCTGGGACACAAGGGTGAATGGGGATGGGGGTCATCTCTGCCCTGGAGGAATCTACAAACCAGTGCAATAACAATGAAGCTTTCCCAGACTCCCTGGGGAGAATTAGGAGATCCCAATGCTTGGGTTCCTGGGACCATGTACAGCCCTCTAGAGCCTTGACATTGTTTCTGTGCTCTGTTTTGAGGTACGCTGCCCCTTTGGGCAGTGAGTTCCTAGAGGGCAGGGTCATATCTTACTCAACTCTGTATTCCCAGTGCCTGGTGTAAGTAGGTGGCCCTCCAAATGCTTTTATAAAAAGGGAGGTATGGACAGTGTCCTGGGAAAACAGAGCAGGGAGAAATACCAGGTGATGTGATGCAAACCAGAGGGTTTGCATCATTCAGCTCGAGGGTCTCAGGTAGCTTGACAAAGGAGGAAGGCATTGGAGCTGGGGTTTGCAAGAAAGGGAGGAGTTTCTGGGAGCTGTTTGGGGAATGGCCTGAGGAGCGCCTGTGTGTCCACCATGGCTACACTGCGTGGGCTCCTTCCCTACACGTGGCACCTTCCCTAAAGGAGACACACATCTTTGGTTGGTCTGCACGTTTCTCTTAGACAAGCCAGCCATCTGTTTAGCTCTGGATCTGTCCTTAGCTAGTTAGTAACAACTGATTTCTAGCTGTGTGTGTTAAGGTTTAAAAACACACAGAAACGCTAGGCAGGGGCATTTCTTGTCCAGAGGATTTCAGGCGAGCTTTATAAGAGTTCCAAGGAATGTGTGGGAGCAGAGCAGTGACACTGATCCGTGTACGTCTGCTCAGTAGGGAGTACGCCTGAAACTTCTTTTAGGAGCGAGGGGCGTACCTCTGGTCGTGATTTGTTGCAGCTCCTGTAAGCACATTGCCCCCAGAGCCCCTTTTTCTTTAGGGCTTCTCTGCTACCAAATGATAAGATGTACTTATTAATTACATTAGTTATCATCTGTTCCTCGCTGCCAGAGCGTAACCTCCGTGAAAGCAGGGGTCTTGGGGCATCTGTGACAACTGTCACTGAGGCATCCCAAGTGCCTAGACAATGTGTGGCATATACTAGGCACTCACTGAATATTGATATGAATGGGTATATTGAATGAACGAATGAATGAATACTTCGGCCCCAGATCCGAGCCCAAGTAAAGGGAAGGACAGCTGTCCTGAGAGAGTGGAACTCGGGACTGGAGGGTCATCAGTATTTCCTCCAGGGCGCTGGCCTCTGTGGCATAGGCTGGCTCCTTTCCAGTGGCTGGGCTGGTTTGTCCCCCACAGTGGATATCGTGAATATACCCAAGCAATACAAAAGGCGATGCCCCAGAAGTACTCTAGTCATTTACGTGGCTGTTGTTTAGATGTGTTCTTTATCACAGGAGGTAGCTGTGATGCAGTCCCAAAGAACGCTGTGTCAGGAGACCTGGGTCCAAAGCCCAGATTTGTCCATTTCCAGCGAGGTGACTGAGTAGTCATTTGCCCTCTCTGAGCCTTAGTCTTGTCCAACAGGGGCGGTAACCCCCTTCACAACGTGCCTAGCACTGCACCTTGTGACACCCGGGAAGCCCTCCATGAGCAGCGTCGCACCCGAGGAGACCCTCTGAAAGGCCAGTAGTGTGGGTGGGTTCTGCGAGCCTGTTTCCCAGGCAGTCCCTGGCTCTCCCCAGGAAAAGATCCAGCAACGCCCCTTGAGTTTTGTGAGGGAGGATCGTGCAGCAGCCCCTGCTCCAAACCCAAATCCCCAGTAAGTCAGGAAGATGTATGTGTTTTAAAACATTGGGAGGTCTGCGTTGGATCACCCTGGAGCCGTGGCTTCCCGGAGCAGCTGAGAGTGAAGGGAAGCAGTTCCTCTGCCGGGAGCTCTCCCGGCTCGTGTCCCACAAGGGGCTGCCTTCACTCGGCTTTGGCGGCCGTTGACTTTTAAATCATAAAAAGCCGCTCTGTATACAGTTTACTCTGTTGCTAGAAGGCGGCAGAACATAGGTATTTAAAAAGGGAAAAAAAAAAAAAAAAAAAGAAAGCAGAAGAAGCAGCCGTTAATCCCGCCAGGCTTCTGGGCACTGGAGCAGTTGCGGATGACAAAAGTTAATTAGAAACATGAGCAGTTTAACCGAAAACACTTGTGACAATTGGAAGGACAGCCTTTCGGGCTGGAGAAGTTTTCCTAGGGAATCGTTGCGGAAGAAAGTGGCTGCTGCTGGGTAAGTCATGTCATCGTGACTCTGCAGGCACAGACATGCTCTTCGGGGGCTGAGGCACTGTATCCTGCCTGCACTGGGCGGGCGCGGCCGTGGGTGGGTGTGGGTGCCGGGCTCAGCCATGTCCCTGCCACCTTCCCTCTGACAGCTGCCCTGACGTCGGGGACGGAGCTGCGCGGCTCCGAGTGCTGCCTGAGGAAGGGCACTGCAGGGTTCATGTCTGCAGGCTGGGCCACCTCGTTGCCTAGCGGAGCACCAGTTTGGAACCCGCCCTTCTCAGAATAATTCCAGTTCTAGTTTGGAAATATTTTGAAGCTTTTCTGAGAAAAAGAGTCTGGCCGGGGAGCTACTACTCCCTGACCGCCAAGGGGGAAACCTTGACTTTCAGATAACCTGCGTGTTTTCCTGCTTACGGTGAAGGCTTGTGCCCAGTTCATACTCTTAAGCTCAAAAGGCTTTTTTATTTTAACTCTAACTTGCATTGTGTTCGTAACTCTTTAAAAGTGCCAACATAGGAAAAAGGTATTTGCTTTGATGGGATTTAGCAACTTTTGTGGGTAATTCTTCTTCTGTAAAGATTATACTTGGTTTCTCTTTTTCTGGATTTTTTTTTTTTTTTTTTTTTTTTGGTCTGTTCTGTTTGAATGTCTCTGCTACATTGTTTTCTTAAAGTTGGATAATTCTCAATTGTTTGGCTTAACTAGGAAACGGGGTTGCGGGTTGAGTCATTCAAAACAGGAGATGTTTCCTGCATCATTCTACGCCATCATAGTGGTGATGCAGATTTTTGTTTTCCCGTAAACATATGTGCTTAATATTGCCTTGTGCGTGTTGATGTTAAGATGAGCGGCATTCACACAGCATACACCAAAAGGTGACAAGGGGGGCATGTGAATAGCACGTGAATAGGAGAAAGTCAAGGTAGAGTTTAAATTCAACCACAGGTAACGCACGAAGCAGGTAATGGAGCTGCACGGCATCTGGGTTGGAGCAATTGGCCGTGTAGCCGTGGCCGATGCCCCCTCGTGATCAGTGCAGATCCGTGGGTGTGATTCAGGTCTCCTTCTCTTCCCCCTGTCTCTGCAGAGCCTTTGGCGAGTCCGGCCCCCTCCCACCCCGGAATGAGCGAAGATGCACCTGCTGCTTTGGAGGGCGGCGGCTGCGCCCCTGCTAATTGCGGCGCCTCCTCCGCCATCCCCCAGCCCGGCACGGCCTCCAAGCCCTGGCGCAGCAAGTCGGTCAGTGTGAAGCACAGCGCCACGGCTGCCACGCTCGCGGTCAAGCCTCCTGCACCCGAGGCCCCCAGGCCCACCCCCGAAGCCCTGAAGCCAGCCCCCAACAATCAGAGGTCCATGCTGGAAAAACTGAAACTTTTCAACAGCAAGGGGGCTTCCAAGGTGGGTGAGGGCCCGGGGTCACGGGATACAAGCTGCGAGCGGCTGGAGATCCTGCCCAGCTTCGAAGAGAGCGAAGAGATGGAGGCCGGCGGTCGCCCGCTGTCCGCGGCGGGCCCCACCTCCAACAGCCCCAAGATCGCGCTCAAGGGCATTGCCCAGAGAACTTTCAGCCGGGCGCTGACCAACAAGAAGAGTTCCCCGAAAGGCAGTGAGAAGGAAAAGGAGAAACAGCAGCGGGAGAAGGAGAAGGAGAAAAGCAAGGACCTCGCCAAGAGAGCCTCGGTGACAGAGAGGCCGGACCTCAAGGAGGGGCCGAGAGAAGACCTCAGCGGGGTGGCGGTGACCGAGATGCCAAAAAAGTCCTCCAAGATCGCCAGCTTCATCCCCAAAGGGGGGAAGCTCAACAGTGCCAAGAAGGAGGCCCCGGCCCCTTCCCACAGTGGGATACCAAAACCAGGAATGAAGAGCATGCCTGGGAAATCCCCAAGTGCCCCCGCGCCTTCCAAGGACGGGGAGCGCAGCCGGGGTGGGAAGCCGAGCTCCGGGCTCCCCCAGCAGAAGCCCCAGCTGGACGGCAGACACTCCAGTTCCTCCTCCAGCCTGGCGTCCTCGGAAGGCAAAGCCCCAGGAGGGACCACCCTGAATCACAGCATCAGCAGCCAGACTGTCAGTGGGTCCGTCGGGACCGCCCAGACCACGGGAAGCAATACTGTCAGCGTCCAGCTACCTCAGCCCCAGCAATACAGCCACCCCAACACTGCCACGGTGGCGCCTTTCCTGTACAGGTAGGAGCGGCTGCCCCCCTGCCCTGCCGGGGCCCGTGGGCAGAGAAGCCTTGCTGGTGGATTCTGGGTCTCTGAGGGTAGGGGTCGGGACTGCTACCCAGGAACATGGAGGCACACAGCTCAGGTGCCGCGTGATCTGTGTGCTTGAGGGACGGTTAATTCAGCAGCGCTGGGGGGAGGTCAGGAAGCTAAAGAGTGAAGTAGAATGTGAGCTGATCCTGGGATAAGGAGGAGTGGCCCAGGCACATGGGGACCCAGGGGATTTGCAGAGGCGGCAGCAGCATGAGCAGAAGCTAGGAGGGTGGTTTGCTATCACTCGACAGGCTCCAACATCAGTCCTAAAGCATCCTGAATGTACTTTAAACAATGAAAACCACAAAACCACCTTGCTGAGTAACGGAGACTTCTCACAGAGGTGCTTATCTTAAAATTCCAGATCCTCAGGGTTTCTTACCCCATCACACGTATTAAATATGTTTTCTTTTCTTTTCTTTTTTTAAATTAAAAAAAATTTTTTTTTGGCTGTGCGGTGTGGCTTGCAGGTTCCCAACCAGGGACTGAACCTGGGCCATGGCAGTGAAAGCCCAGAATCCTAACCACTAGGCCACTAGGGAATTCCTTAAATATTTTTTCGGTCCCTGCTGTGTGCTGGGATTTCTCGAGGGGAGAACAGCATGAGGAAGAAGGGTAGCCGTAAGGAGGGACTGGTTCTAGAGGAACCAAAGAAACCCGGGTTGTATTTGGGGAGACAAGCCCGGGTGTTTGTGTCTGTCCGTCATCGGTCCCTCGGTCTGTCTGTCTCTAATGGCACATCCTTAGCACCACGGGAGACCACGTGGAGCCAGGTGCTGTTGCTCCGGGTGGTTCTGGCCTACGAGAGCCTCTGGTTGCACCACACACCTGTACAGGATGGAGGACACTGGCTCCAGGTGAGGGTGATGCTGGATACATGGGATGAGTCCTATCCGGGCAGATGTGAGCCTCTCAGCCCTGCTCTTGGGGGTTCCCAGAACCTTGTTCACAGTGCTCGACTTGATCCTGTGCTCGAGATGTGCAGGGCAGTGGGCTACACTGCACAGCTGAGTGATAACTAATACCTCTCCACAGCACAAGGGGACCGATGGTTGAATGCCACAGTCTGGGCACTTACTTTACAGTTTCTACCCTAAGTATATACACAATCACACCTGTACACACACACTCATACACCTATAGTGTGGATGCACATCAGGGACAGTCACACGTAAGTAAGGACACAAGTACACATTCATACATAAAATGCAAATACACATATTCACACGTGTATTTACATACCTGTTCATATGCACAGACTCAGGCCCATGCTTTCAGCTTCCTCTGTTTACATGGTTCCCCAAAGAATTAGATATTTCCTCTATTTCTGCCTGAGGTGAGTTCTAGTAGGTTCTGTCACCATTCCTGCCAAGAGCTGATAGAAAGTCTGGTTCAAGCGATTGATTTCAGAGTCAAGCCCACAGCATTCAACCTGTGAGGGAATGTCAGGCTTCTGAGGAGAAGCTCTTTCCTTTTCGTTGCTTACCCACCCCTTCAGTAAGGGTCACGCCAGACCTTTTTAATGGGAGGCGGTCATCTTTGTATTCAATCAAGTCATCAGCTCAGCTAACAGTCCTGAGAAGGGTGCCAAGGCTTAGATAATGACTCAGCACTTGCCTCCATGCTCAGCTTTTTATACAACTGTTCTCTGAACCGTGGAGGCAGCTGAATTGTTTGCCGTGAAACTTTTATCATGGCAGTCACACGAGTAGTCTTGAGGTGATGCCTATTCAAGCGACTGTTCCCAGATTCTTGATCTGCGTTTTCAGAATTAAAATACGTGACTGTCTGATCACCCATCAGTCTCACCCCTGCTCCTTTTTTTTCTGGCTGTAATTATTTGAACGATTCTAAAACGTTTAACCTTTTCGAAAAATATTTCAAGATTTGTCAATGAGAGGAAAAACTCTTAATGATAAAGAGCAAATGTCTGACAAATAGGAGGAAGGAGAAAACGTCACATGTGTCTGTCAAGCTGCGTCTTAGTGTTTATGCTCACCCTGTGTGATGTCCTTCTGGCTCCTCTGAGGTGCCTTTCCTCTAGGTGAGCCAAGTAGGAGGATGGAAAGAAGAGCACTGAGATAGGAGCCAGGATGCCTGGACTCTGCCTTTTATTCGCCTGTGAGTCCCTGGGTGGCCTTGGGACCTGGCTGCAGGCATAGCTTTTGAGTATGCACCACGCGAGTGCAGAGACCCAGCTCATTTAATCATTCTCACAACTCCATGAGCTGGCTACCCTTTTCATCCCTGTTCTGAAGGTGAGCAGACTGAGGCCTAGAGTATTTAGGTACCTTGCTCTAGGTCAAGGAGCTGAGAGCCAGAAAGCTGGTGTCTAAAGCCAAGGCTGTCCCTTTAAGAGGGGCCAAGTGCTTAACCATGAAACCATCGGGACTCTAAATCACTGCCTCGCTTTGAGCCTCATCTGTAAAGTGAGGAGATGGGGCTAGATTAGAGGATTTTAGGAAATGGTTTAGGCTCCCTTTGTGCTCTGAGATGCTTTCTCTCAAGTTTATAGCTCACTGTATATGCCTTACAGCGCTCCCCCCAGAACCTCTCCACGTTAGTGATGGTACCAAGGGAAGAAAAGGAAGATAAATCACCTTTGAAAAATAACTCTGAATGAATCATAGTTACCGATTCAGCAGGCACACTGGACGCCTCTATTGCTTTACACTTTACTGCTTTTATGTTGTCTCACCTGTGATTTTTGTAGCAGCCAGGAGAGGTCGCTGTCGTAATCCCCGCTTGAGGGCCAGACGCTCAATGAGTCGCAGTGACTTACTGAGATGTGCGTGGCTATCAAGTTACAGACTCCACACTGCAGCCAGCTCACTGTTCAGACTCCAAGTCTAATGTTCCTCCTAGCACCCAGCATCGTTCTAGACTTAAAAACTTCTCTTTATCCGTTCGGCACACCCTGCCTCAGTGCCTGCTTGGCATGTGAGTTGGAACAGATCGTGTTCCCATGTGCGCGCATCAGTCTTAGCCTTCAGAGAGCTCTTAATCTAGCATAGGAAAGATTTATCCATTAGATCATATTGTAATAAGTAGGCATCAGGAGAATAGAGACACACAAGGGGTAGAGCCATCTGCTGGCCAAGGACTGGGGAAGGCTTCCAGGCCAAGATGACATGGGGACTGTGCCTGAAAGGTAGATTAGGAGCAAACTAAGGAAGAAAGAAGAAAAGAGCCCTTAGGCAGAGGGCACAATGACTACAAAGACAAAACTTAAGGACAGGGTATGATCTGGGAATGGAGAGAAGCCACATGTGGGTGAAGCACAGGGCAGGCCTGTGTGTAGAGGGCAAGAGTGGTAGGAGACAGGGCTGGAAAGGAAGGAAGGAAGAATCCCACGATGTAGGGCACCTTCTATCACAATTAGGACTTTAGACCTTATTCTGTGGGCAGCGGGAAACCATCGGAGTCCTTTCATCAGAAGGTGACAGGATCACATCGGCATCACCGAGATCAGTGCAGGACAGAATGGGGCGTGGACCAGACCTAGGAACAGTCTAGAACAGAAGGCACGGTTCACGTGCCTGCTTGGCTCCACAAAGGTAATGCAAATGAGTGGTTCAGGGTGAGTGGGACTCTGGTAGAGGGAACCCCACGCCTCTCTAGAGGGGGCCGCCACCACTTGTCACCAGCAGGCGGCGCCCTGCAAGAACGTGAGCTCAGTCCTTCCAGACTTGTTTCTACTGGGAGAAGGCAGAAATCCAGAATTTTTTGAAATCTCCCAATTTTTAAATGTGGAAATGAATTCAGAAGCTTTAAAAAAAATACTGTGGAGACCAATAAGGATCGGTCTGTGGGCTGCTTTCTGTACATGGCTGTCGCTGGCAACCTCTAGTCTGGAGGCAGCGTACCTGTTCACAGAGTGCTTCTAGGGCCTGGGCAGAGATGGCGAGAGCTTGGATTCTGGACAAGGGAAGGAGAGGAACACTGAGAGCGTGAAAATCCTTTAAAGGTCGAGATGGCGGGAATGGGGAACCGATGGTATCGGTAGGAGGGCAAAGGGGGAAGCATGGATGGATGACGTGGGGTTATCAGTACACATCCACCACAGTCTGTTTTAGACAGTTCGCAATGCTGGCAAGCACTTTCTTCACAGGGAGTGAAATCTGGTTGAATCAGCTCAGGATGCTAATGAATTAGTAACGTTACACCCATGGTTATGTGTCTGAGTATAATTATATGTTTGCATGGCACGCCAAAATATTCAGAGGTACTTGTGGCAAGAGCACGTGGCATGAAGCAGTTGCCTCGATTTGCTTGACAGAAAAGGGCCTGGAGAAGGTTTGGGGAAGTACAGAGTTCAGTCAGGTGTTGAAGTAATGATCAATGAGACCTTTCATCTCGGAAGCTCTGAGCTCTGAATCAGACCTAGAGGACAAACACACCTGCCTGCCACCCACTCCTCACTGCTTGTACGGTCATCTTTCCAGAGACGGCCGTGTCAGGAGGATCTGGGGGGGCCCTGGGGGCTGTCAGTGGAGTCATGGAGTCATCTTCAGGCTTGGCTTGCTGGCATCGCTGGTTACTTAGAAGTGGCTCTTCGGCACATGTTAAACAATGCAAACCATCCAGTACTCGCCAGCATTTTCCTGGCTAGACCTGGCTCCCCGAAGGGGATGCAGAGAAGCGTCCTCCAGTGAAGGATTGCAGACCCTCCATTTGGGTGATGAATATTTCATCTTTTACAGTTCGGTGGCTTTCTCTGTTTCTAGGACCTTGCTCCACGTGCACCAGTGGATTATTTAGTGTCCGTCTGCTGGTCTGCTCTGCTCTAAAGCTTCTTGCCGAAGGAGGGGATGGTCGGGGCTGTGGTCGGGGCACAGTGGTCCGGATGTGCTAGTTACCCCTTGTGACAAGTGTGTCTGCTCTGGTTTGTGTGTGAAGGTCCCACACAGACACCGAAGGGAATGTTACTGCCGAGTCCAGCTCAGGGGGTGTGACCGTGGAGCCGAGCCACTACACCAAGAGTGGACAGCCTGCCCTGGAGGAACTCACTGGTGAGTTTGGCGCCTGGAAATTCCGTGCCTCTTGGTGATGAGGCCTCCCGTGCAACCATCTGCTGGAAGGTCCCGAACCCAGCTTGATGTGAAGTTGCTTCACTGTTGCCTTGATTGATGAGCCAGACAAACTGATTGTCTGTCTTACTACCTTCCTTCTCTTTCTTCCTTCTCTTTCTTCTCCTTCTCTCATGATCTAGTCCCTCCTCCCCAGAATTGTAAATAAGTCTTTTACCTGTTGGCCATTCTGTTTTTTGGTTTTTTTTTTTTTTTTTTTTTTTTTTGCGGTACGCGGGCCTCTCACTGTTGTGGCCGCTCCCATTGCGGAACACAGGCTCCGGACGCGCTGGCTCAGTGGCCATGGCTCACGGGCCCAGCCGCTCCGCGGCATGTGGGATCTTCCCAGACCGGGGCACGAACCCGTGTCCCCTGCATCGGCAGGCGGACTCTCAACCACTGCACCACCAGGGAAGCCCTGTTCTGTTTTAAGGTTTGCTCCTCTTCAGTCATGTAGGGGCTCTGGACTGCTCGGATACTTCACTTTGAATCTCCTTGTTCACTCTTCGGATAGAGTTGCCTTACAAAAAGACTTGGAACTCTAAAATGTATTGACTTTTTCAAATTTCCTTTAAGAAGCACTGATTGAAAATTGTTCTGAGCACCCTCGGAACAGTTGGAAAGAAGATTTCAGCATGCTTCTTTTACCAAAAGCAAATCTAAATTTTATTTAAATATAACCCAGACAAGGATGATTAAAGGGATATTATATCACATAAAAACATAAAATCTGCAATTGTCATATAGTTAATTCCACAATTATTTATTAGTGTTATACTGTCACATTCTTAATTTAAAGAAAAAAAGGTAGCATCAGAATTCCTACTGCAGTGTATTCCGAGCTACCACCTTCTCTGTCCCTTGTCCCCCGTTCCCAGCTCTGCGCCCCAGGTTCCAGCAACTTCTAACCAGGGAAGGGAGTGGTAAACCACATATTTAGCCGTGGCTGAGTTATTCTTCGCATATCTTACCACTTCCAGAGTTGGGTTAAAAATTGAATCCATGTTTAAAATCCATTTATTAGACTAATTATCCATGACCCCACCATATTAATAGCCACATTACAGCTGTGGAGTTGGTCTGCAGCCCACATGATCAACTCTTATACCCGTTTGCCCATTAGCTCTGAGTATTAATTTCAGAGGGTCTGAGTGATTTCGCTCTTCTCTTCTGGTTCTGCTGCCTGGGCCCTGTGATGGGGCAGAGAGGTTCCAGGCCATTTGTAAATGACCCATCTTACAGTGGTTTAGGGCCCCACTTAGTGGTTTGGGGCCCCACTTAGTGGTTTGGGATTGATTTTATGTTTCCTTCTCTCCCAGGTTTTAGCTCCCCTGCCTATGAGGGCATGGATAGTGCAGGAAAAGGGCCAGCTCTCAGGAGAAGGGTGTGGAGTTTAAGTACTATTCAGGTCTCCACACACATTCCAGATTGTGTTCGTATGTGCACGCATCAAAAGAGCCAGGCCGGTGGTTCAGAGGCCGGCACGGATCAGATGTGTGACTCGTGGAGGAGTGTGGAGTCGTGGCAGACATTGGGGCTCAGTGAAATTCACATCTGAAAAGCAAAAGCGGCAGCCGGAAAACATTCCACATAACAGTGAAATTTCACAGGGACAGATGGCAGCCTGTGATCTTTTCACTCCTTTATCTTTTTCTCCCCATGTCTCCTGTGCATCAGGACAGTAAACCAAGTGAGAGCTCAGAAAGCCTGAGATGCTGTCGGTTTGGGGACCAGAACTGTGCAGCCAGTCATGCCTGATCCAGCCCCCTTTGGTGTAAAGTCAGAAGATGTCAGTTGCTAAGGAAAATATCTGAATTAGGGTGACTTGTCTTTACATTCAAGTAGTGGGACTCACGTGGGCGGCTGTAACACATGCGGCTGTACAGTTAATAATTTTATGGAGACGCTGCATAGTAGCTTGTACGTATGAGGTCGAATTCAGCTTATGTACAGCCGATCCCTTGAAATGACAACAAACGGGTGTATTTAGGAATATGGCCACTTATGAGACTATTTGATCAATTGCTAAGTTCCTCCCCTTACTCATGCAAGTAGGTGGATTTTCCCATGGTGCTCTGTCATGTACATAGCGTTACACGTGAGTCCTGCATCTCAGATTGTAACATTAGAAGGAACAACGTCTGCTTATTATCCAGTCCGTGAATCCCTTCGATCGTTCATTGATGAATTGTCTTTCAGTCTCTGCTGGAATACTTCTTGTGATGGAAAGTCTATTCCTTCGTGAGGCAGCCCTTCCATATTTTATTGGCGTTAAGTAGTAATAGAGTCTTTTATCCTTACCTTTCTAAATCACTGGATATAATCCAGCCTCACGGATATAATTTCCATTCTTTTCCATATAGCAGCGTGTCCCTTAGCCTCCCTCTTCCAAGTAAAAATCCCCGGTTCCATCCATGTTCCTCATGTAACACCCTGACATCCTCACCTCTGCTCTGTTTGGTCAGAATATGGTGTTCTCTCCATCATGGCCAGTGGCTCGAGGGAGGACTGCCCTTGGTAGATGCAGGGGAGCCACAGGTAGACATGGAATAGTTCATTCAGTTTTTAATTTCTCTGTATACGGGCTTTAAGGGCCCAGCCATTTCCACCAGGGCACGGCTGTGTGTTTATTTTGTTCAGGCTATGGGTTGGTAGGGAGATCTTACATTAGGGCCATCTTCCAAGCAGGTAGAATTGGCAGTTCAGAACGTGATCACCTGAGCAAGGCAGGTGGATTACTGGTTTGTGTTTCTGCGTTGCTCTTGGAATCTGTGTATGTAGAGCTCCAAGAGGAGCAGATGTTTCCTAGTGGGACCCCTCAGAGGGACACAGGACACTCAGATTCAACGAGCCCTCATTTTATGCCAGGCATATCATGTATCATCTCATCTGATCCTCCTAACCTTGAGGGGGAAGGGGTTTTATCCCCATTTGACAAATGACATTTAGAGAGAATAAGTGACTTTCCTGAGGTCAAGTGGCTAGTAAGTGGCAGTGCCGTGATTCAGACCTTTACCTGTTGGAATGCAAAAGCTATCCTTTTTATTCAGCCCTACGTTGACCAAACATCTTGTGGACAATAAATATTTCTTGAGCATCTATAGATTTGTGTGGGGTTATCAAAAATAAAGGTGAGATACCACTCCACATCAAAGATCTTTGAATTTCTAAAGGAGAGTTAACAGGCAAATGTGTCATTCATAGAGACATGGATAAATACAGGCATACCTTGGAGATATTGCAAGTTTGGTTCCAGACCACTGCAGTAAAGCAAATATTGCAGTAATGCAAGACACACAGAGTTTCTGGCTTCCCAGTGCATATAAAAGCTCTGTTTACACTACACTGTAGCCTGTTAAGTGTGCAGGAGCATTATGTCTAAAGAAAACAATGTACAGGACTTCCCTGGTGGCTCAGTGGTTAAGAATCCACCTGCCAATTCAGGGGACACGGGTTCGAGCCCTGGTCCGGGAAGATCTCACATGCCGTGGAGCAACTAAGCCCGTGCGCCACAACTACTGAGCCTGCGCTCTAGAGCCCGTGAGCCACAACTACTGAACCCACGTGCCACAACTACTGAAGTCCACGCTTCTAGAGCCTGTGCTCCACAGCAAGAGAAGCCACTGCACTGAGAAGCCCACGCACAGCAACCAAGAGTAGCCCCCACTCGCCGCAACTAGAGAAAGCCCGCGTGCAGCAACGAAGACCCAACTCAGCCACAAATAAATTAATTAAAAAGAGAAAAGAAAACAGTATGCATACCTTAATTGAAAAATACTTTATTGCTAAAAAAGGCTAACCATCATCTGAGCCTTCAGTGAGTCATAATCTTTTTGCTGGTGGAGGGTTTGAAATTTTGGGAGAATTACCAAAATGTGACCCAGAGACACAAAGTGAGCAAATGCTGTTGGAAAAATGGCACTGATAGGGCTTGCTTGACACAGGGTTGCCACAAACCTTCAATGCCCGCGAAGCACAAAAAGCGAAGCACGATAAAACAAGGTATGCCTGTAAATATAGTTTTTATACTGTTGTGTGTGATTAAGTTAATTAATGAAGGTAATTTGAAAACTGGTGCCTAGACTTAGCTTCATAATAAATGTTCCCTGCAGGTCCTGGAGCTATCCAAAGGATCAGTACCTTTTTGGCAGCCTTTACACAGATAAAATGTGGTCAAACTGGCAGTAAAAGATATTTAATTGATGGCCCAGGAGATAGATGCAATTACATTCCTCCACGGCCATTAGGGGAAGGTAAAATAGATATTCATCACTGCTTTTGTTTAAAAACACATACATATATATATATGTATTTCAAAGAATTGGATGGGAAATGCAGGTTTGACCACTTTTTAGATAAGACAAAAATGCCTTCCAAATTTCTCTTGGTTAGAAGTGGGAAGAAAATTGAAAACACTGGCATTTTCAAGGGTAGAGAGTTTGCCATAGCAGATTATCTCCATATAATCAATCCTTTAATCCATTCCCCACCCTCCAGGCACCACCATGCTGGGAATAATCTAAGATCATCTGTCTCAGAAGGAAAGTTAATTCTATGACATTTCTTATAGAAATGTCTATAAGAAATGCCTGTTGCACTATTAATGACAGTTGCTGGAAGTTCTGCTTGGTGTCTGCTCTATATCCCACTTGCTGCTGCCCATGTGTACTGTGTTCTATATAGAGATTTCTTTAGAAATATTGCTGAGCACTTGAAATAGTCATCAGCTTTTAAAGACCCTTGGTTGTGGTCTTCTCAGCCCTCCTGAAATTACTCTGAGGGAATGATACGTGATTCCTTTAATCACTATTTTAGTTATTTGGCTTTTCCTCTCCCCCTATGAGCAGCCCAAACTGAACAAAATAGCCAGACAACCCAAAGCGAGGCTTCCCTGAGAGGGGACGTGGCTTCTAGCTTGTGTGTAGCCTGTTTCTCCTGGGATGTTTGTGCCAACTTGACCTCTCCGGGCCAGGTATTTGGTGGGAAATGTTGCCCAGGGAATGGAAGTCCCTTATCCCCCAGAGAGAAGCCTGAATCTTCTCGAACGATCCCCGCTCTGCAGCACCAGCTGGCGTGAGTTGAGTGCTTTTGGTGGGCGCTGCGCTCAGGGATCTCCATTTAGTCCCTACAACAGTCCTTTGAGGTCAGCGCTGTCGCTGTCTTCGTCTAGGACCGCGGAATCTGAAGGATGGAGAGAGAGGGTCAGCACCTATCCCGTGACCACCCAGCCAGGGGGTTAAAGGAGCCAGCATTCGAGATGACATAACAAATCGAACAAAGAAAAAGGCAAACCTCTCTCTGGAGGAATATTCATGATTAATAAGTGCAGATCTTTTAGCCACTACAAATGAACCATCTGTAATGTCGGGCCAATAGACAGCAGCACCTATCACCCATGGGTGAGAAAACCAAAGGTCCTTCCTGGGCAGGGGTCAGACCTAATGTGTTCGTGGCTTTATTGGAGACAGTGTGAAAACGTGTTTGTCTCAGACTCGGCACTTTGCTCTTCCCGCGGCTAGACTTCACCTGTGCTGGCGGGACCTGCAGGGGGAAGAAAGACCTCTGTCTGTCTCTAGATTTAACACCTTCCTTTGGGCACCTGTGCATTTATTCATTCACGCATTCATGCTCAAATCCTTCTCGAGCACCCGTGGTGAACCAGGCCCTGAGCAGGAAACGTGGTTTTGGTCACAGGCACAGTTGCTGTTCCCAAGAATCTCCCCATCTATCTGATAACTAAAATAGCTTTAACCTTTGTCTCTCCAGGGGAAGATCCCGAGGCTCGGCGCCTGCGGACGGTGAAGAACATCGCTGATCTGCGGCAGAATTTGGAGGAGACCATGTCCAGTTTACGGGGAACTCAGGTTACACACAGGTATCTAGAGCGTGAATCACTTTCCTGAACCAGCTAGTAACTTGGTTTTCACATGGCCGCTCCTGCCACGGTGTGTTCCCGCCACTAGCCAAGTGATTTGGTTAATGACGGAATAAATAACCTTGATCGCCAAATGTGCTGGAATTCACCGAGAATGCCATACGGCATGCGGAAGTGTCAAGAGCAAAAATCCGTGGAGACAGATTCCTCCCCAAAGCAGACGGTTGCTAAATCCATTCCACAGAGGATGTTGCAGACCAGCTGCATTTAAATTTCCCTTTGCTTGCATTTTCCAAAACGATATGATATTATACTGTTGAAACGAGCAGGTGAACTGTGTTTGACCTGTGTGATAAAGTGAATAACTCGAATTCCTACCCGGTCTTCTGATCCCCAAGCACTCTGTAACGTTGTTAGTCATGCACGTGTATAAAACACGTACAGAAATATTTATAAAAACGTAGGATCATGTTTAAACCGTGATTTCGTTAGATGAAGTCTAGGATTACACTGGAAACATTTATCAGTTTCTTTTCATTGTTGAGCAAGAAGGGGAAGAGGATGCAGCCCTGGGACATCCTTCGTGATTTGGGCAGAACCAACTTTTATGGTTTGTGTTTGGCCTTGATGATCGAGGTAAAGTCCCGGTTACCCCTGTGAGCTCCCGGGTCTGGGGGGGTCTCCCCTGCTTCTCCAATTTCAGTCTCTTTGATAAATGAATACAGCAAGGAGACTGCTGGGCTCCACCACAGCCAGCAGCTGCGGCAGATTGGGGTTAAGCACTGTGGGTTCTTAAAGAAGACCAGGGCCCGAACCTTAGGAGTTCCCAGTATAAGGAAAGTCAGGCAGGCTGCTTGCAGGATCAGAGGGAAACAAAAACAGATGAGGCACCACATTGATTCTCCCAGAGACAAGTCCACTGGGGGTGGCTGGTGAGGGCATGGAACCAGGTGCTGGACCCTGCGACTCTTGATTAGCTGAGAAACATCCCTCTTTCCACCGTCATCATTGAAACTGATTAAATGTAGGTTACAGCAGTTTCGTGGATTTCTTGGCTTGGGCTAGGACGCTGATCATGACAGGAGGGAAATCTTCCATGCTTTCTTCTGCAGGAAAGACTCGCTGTCTCTGCTTAGTAAAGAGACCCCAGCGTGTCTCTGCATCTTGATGGTGTGGCGAGACGTGCAGGGCTGGAAAGACAGTGGACTGACTGCAAAAGAGTCTTCGGAGGGCCAGGGACGAGCTCCATCCCCTGGCAGTTTCAGACTCAGCTAGTTTCATGGGTCTCAAGCCCAGGCATCTACCACTCTTTTCTGGCCTTTTGCCCCCAAAGTTTGTCATTTTGGACAAAAGGTGGGAGAAGCAGAAGTGCGTGTGTGTAGCGGGGGCGGGGTGGGGGGATAGATATTACAGAGTTAGAAAATCAGGGCCCTCCCCACCTGCACAGTCTGGAGAGAGCTGAGGATGTGAAAGTGGGATCTTAGGACCTTGGGAGTGGATGGGTACATCCTGCCTTTAGGAAAAGTGAGCTGAGATGCAGCATCCTAGGGTGAATAGGCACACAGCTGCCTTTATGCCCCATTGTTATCAGTCCAGAGTTTTCTACTTCCTTTCCTGGGTTGGAAAGAAGATTCCAGAAGTTAAGATTGTTTATTTAAAGTAATTGTTAGGGACTATCTTGTACCATGTTTTAGGGGGAAAATCTGTGCTGGGCTTCTCAGAATGTCACGTAGATGTGCAGCTTCGTCTTCATTTTTAACAGAGCTACACTGGGTGGTATGTTGGTACCTTATTTTTTTTTTAACTTATTTATTTTATTTTTGGCTGCATTGGGTCTGTGTTGCTGTGCGTGGGCCTCCTCTAGTTGCAGTGAGCGGAGGCTACTCTTTGTTGTGGTGCATGGGCTTCTTATTGCGGTGGCTTCTCTTGTTGCAGAGCACGGGCTCTAAGCGCGTGGGCTTCAGGAGTTGTGGGTCACGGGCTCTAGAGCGCAGGCTCAGTAGTTGTAGCTCACGGGCTTAGTTGCTCCTCGGCATGTGGGATCTTCCCGGACCAGGGCTTGAACCGATGTCCCCTGCATTGGCAGATGGATTCTTTTTTTTTTTTTTTTGCGTTACACGGGCCTCTCACTGTTGTGGCCGCTCCCGTTGCGGAGCACAGACTCCGGACGCGCAGGCTCAGTGGCCATGGCTCTCGGGCCCAGCCGCTTCGCAGCATGTGGGACCGGGGCATGAACCCGTGTCCCCTGCATCGGCAGGCGGACTCTCAACCACTGCGCCACCAGGGAGGCCCGGCAGATGGATTCTTAACCACTGTGCCACCAGGGAAGCCCAGTACCTTATTTTTTGATCCTCTTTTGTATACGGGAAGTATTTCATAATTCTAAAAAAAAAAAAAAAAATGAAAGAGAATGTGAACTGCAAAGACTACTAGGCATATTGGGGTCTAACCCAAAGCCGGTTTTATGTTTTTAGCACATTGGAAACCACGTTTGACACCAATGTCACCACGGAAATCAGCGGGCGCAGTATCCTCAGCTTGACGGGCAGGCCCACTCCCCTGTCCTGGAGGCTCGGCCAGTCCAGCCCTCGGCTGCAGGCGGGAGACGCCCCCTCGATGGGCAACGGGTACCCGCCCCGAGCCAACGCCAGCCGCTTCATCAACACGGAGTCGGGCCGCTACATGTACTCTGCCCCCCTGCGGAGGCAGCTGGCCTCCAGGGGCAGCAGCGTCTGCCACGGGGACGTCTCGGACAAGGCAGGAGATGAGATGGACTTGGAGAGCATCAGCATGGACGCCCCCGGCTACATGAGCGACGGGGACGTTCTGAGCAAGAACGTGCGGGCGGACGACATCACGAGCGGGTGAGTACCTGGGCCGCCTCTCTTTGCACGGAGCAGGGGAGGCGTGGCCCCTGACTTCTCTTCTGCGGGACTTATTGAAGTTCTCTGGGGGAGAGCAAACTGCCTTCCTCACGTCCTGTTCATTTTGAAGGCTGTGTGCCGTGGAGGGGAGCCTTCTGGGCCAAGAGACGCAGGGCTTGCGCCGCAGTCCGGGCTTGGCAGTAACTCGCTGGGCAATTCCAGCCAGGCTCCACCGGCAGCCAGAGGACACTTGACAACAAACCATATTGTGTCAGTCCTTTAAACCAAACCTTATGCTTAGGATCGAATCCAGACTCCTGAGCCTGGCCTACCTGGCCTACAGGATCTGGCCCTTACCTGCCTCTTAGAACTCATTGTCCTGTACTCCCCCTTACTTCTGCTGCTGCAGCTGGTAATTCTTTCCCTCAGTCTCATCAAGCTCCTTCCTGCCTCAGGGCCTTTGCACTGTTTCTCTGCCTCGGTTCTATTGCCCAGATCTATTCCCCTGGTTCCTTCTGGCCACTCGGCTGGCATCTCTTTGGAGGGGCCCTCCTTGACCCTTCAACTTGAAGTCCTTTATGTGACCTGCCCCAGGCCTAGTTTCCGTCACCGTGTCTTATGCTCATTTGGAAGCTTTTCGCTGCTTGAAATTATCCTGAGGATGGGTTTATATTTTATCGTTTCCCCGCCCGTTCCTGCTTACAACAACAAGCTCCACCGTGCAGGGGCTTGCCTGGCTTGCTCCCCACTGAATCCTCAGTGCCTTGTACATGTAGGAGCTTATAAACGTTGCTGAATTGGTGAGCACGCGGCTCGATGGATGAAGGAGCAGACCCAACCTCCCTGTAACATGCGAAGTTGAGGCGAGTGATGAGATGATGTCTGAGCCGGGCCGTGACCATGTGTGGCCCAAGGCTTGGCTTCTTGTTTTTGCCACACTTCCAGATCACTGTGGAAGCTGAACGAGCATCCGTTTGCTCCACTTCCTGTGAGTTCTTCATCTGTGAACCCGGCTTGCCCAGAAGCCCTTCAGGACCTTCCCCCCAACCCCGTCTAACATTCTAATAGATAAAATTACAGATAAAAAAATTAGGCCTGATGATCATGCCACTCATTTTCCTGAATGTAATGATCAAGAACCCCATGGGTGGGTCAATGTTTTCATAATTTTAACAGTAGCTCATTATCCTACTATGTGCCAAGCACTGTGCTAGGTGCTCTATATATATGTTACCTTCTTCTGTCCTCACAGCAGTCCTTTGAGATAGGTGATATCATAATCCCCATCTTCTGGAGGAGTAAACTGAGGCTCAGGAAGGTTAAATAACTTGCCCAAGTAGTTAAGAAGCAGAGCCCAGGGCTAGTTCCTTAACCACCGAACTGCCCCATCTTGCCCAGCATTGTATTGCTGTGTTGAAATAGCACAGCGACTTGAGTTTATTTTAAAATTGTTTTGCTTAGTTCTACCTGTCTTACTAGAAGTGTTCTTTCATTTAATTAGAAGCTTAGACATAGAGCTGCTTTGGCTTTTTGCCTGTTACTTTTAGAACCATCCCATAGTGAAATCTTCAAAGACGGGAGCCACCAAACCCTTACGGAGTAACACATTTCTGCTATTATCCAAATGGCTGGGAAAGTTAATGGCCTGAGAAATCAAATGATCCAGTTAACTTAGAGCATCGTTTTGTGTCTCTAGTTTTACATGAACATGAAAACAGTAACATATACCTGTTACTAAAATTACATGTAATTTAATCTTTTATTATTCTTCAGAAGACCGTTGGTATTCAGCATGGCCTCAAGGTCATCATTATCACTTCCCACTGTGATATACTACCAAAATACTTCGGGATTATTTTGAGATTTTCATATTTTTTAAGAAAGTTTATTCTCTTGTCAGGTCAGTCTTTTAATAAATGAAGATGTATTTATTTTTATGTACTACTGACAGTTTCCACAAGGTGGAGACATTGAAGCACCGTAAACTGAACCTTAGTGATGTTACAGTGAGACATTCCTAGTTTCTTCAGCTATTCAAACCAAAGCCTTTACCCCTGCTAAAAGGCACAGATGTTTACATTTCACTCTCTGCTTTGGGAAGCTTACATTTTTAGCAAGTGAGATAGTGCTTAGAGCAAGTGTAGATAGGAAATGTAAGCAAACACCCAATTACGGAAATTGGAGAACTCTGGTCTGTTTCCAACTCCCCCCACCCCAGCCCCACCAATTCCTTTTAATGTAGAAATTTACCTGCACAATGAGGAGAGGCAGCCCAGATGGCATTGAGCGCTCCTTCTAGTTGTGACATTCTAGAGTGCTAGTTAAGCATGACTCCACACTGGAAATAACACGCGGGTTTCTGCTTTGAGGCCAAGTTACAGGTTTGCCTGTATGTGCAGAGTTCAGGGCATGCCATTTAATATCCTTTGTACTCAATTCTTTTTCCTTTTATAAACATGACAAGGTTGTAGATATTGAATGACTGGTCATTTAGTCTGTACTTCAGAATCTGCCCAATAAGTCATATTGCTGAGGCAGTTGGTGTAGTGGAAAGAAAACAGACAGATACCAGACAAGCTTGAATCCCATTCTGCCACTCGCAAACTCTGTAACATTAAGCACGTCATTTAACTTCCCAAAGCCTCAAAGCACTACAGTTAATTTGGTTTTTAACCTTCTACAATTAGATTTCTCTTTGAGGTTGTATCTAATTAATGGCAAGTATCTGATAAAGAGACACGGTTTTCAGACAGGGTTTAGATATCTTATCAACCTCAAAGGTCCCGGCGCTTGGAAACAATGAAATGATTACAGTTTTCTTCCAAATGTTTGTTTGGCTGGGTGGAAACAGCCTCGATGTATGAGTAATATATAAATCAGTATTGAGGCTCTTTGAGGAAAGTTCTCTTAAAAGTTTACAGCAAGTTTAGTTAGCAAGAGTGAGGTGGAAGTAAATTCTAGTTTCTGAAAACGTACGGCCTTTGTTTTTGAAATGACAGGGGGCCTCAGCTTGGCAGAACAGCTGTTTTTTGATGTCTCCAGCTCACTGTCTCCTTTGGATATGATTGCACATGCACCTGTGTGTATCATTCAGTTCTCCCTGAGGTAGGGCTGAAGTTACTTGATTTCCTTGGAGTTTAGCTAGGGAACTAATGGCACACGCCTTTGGTCCGTGTGTGTGTACTTATTAAACCCTTCTATCGCACTTAGTATGTGCCAGGCGTGTCTACGTACTGTGCGAGAAATCGTCTGACCTCACCACTTCATTTTATTAGGTTGATAAATTGGGCTTCGGCTGTGGTTAGTGGAAAAGGAATTAAAGAAACAGACGGGGCTTCCCTGGTGGCGCAGTGGTTGCGAATCCGCCTGCCGATGCAGGGGACACGGGTTCGTGCCCCGGTCTGGGAAGATCCCACATGCCGAGGAGCGGCTGGGCCCGTTAGCCATGGCCGCTGAGCCTGCGCGTCCGGAGCCTGTGCTCCGCAACGGGAGAGGCCACAACAGTGAGAGGCCCGTGTACCACAAAAAAAAAAAAAAAAAAAAGAAACAGACGAAGATGTCTCTTACCAAGTTTTGATCTGTGAAGCCAGTCCCTCTACTCATCTAAAAATTCAGGGTGCCGTATGGTATAGAGTGAAATTAAAGGGACAGACTTAGTGTCCATATGTTCGGAAAGATTTTTTTTTTCTTTTCAAAGGAGTCAGTGAGTTGTATAATGTTCCAGAGTATGAATATACCTCCCTTCCTGGAAAAAAAAAATGACCGTTCAAATTTAACATTAGAAGTTTCTCCGAGAGCCTTTGGCTTCCCATTGCCTGTGGGAATAGATCTCAACTTCTTAACTGAACAAGGGAGGCTGTTTATGGTCTTTCCTCAGCTGCCCTCCCACCTCCACCCTGTCCACATCCCTCCTCACACACCCCAGCTCCCCAGTGCCCTAGGCTACATGCCATTTGCTACCAAAGGCTGTTTCCTGCATTTGTAAAGCTTTGTGCCACAGGACCTGCCTCTTTCTCCCCGGAATTTCTTTCCCCTCAAGCTTATCTGACTGATTAAAAAAAAAAAAAAAAAAAAAAAAAAAACCCAAACAAGCAAACAAAAAAAACACCTCCTCTGTGATGCCTTCCTGGACACCCCCAGTCAGTTAACTCTGTCTGATGCATTTCTGGTGGTCTTGGTTCACATCTAACTTTATGTGTGAACCTTTCGCTTTGCGTGGGAAGTGTTTGAGAGGGAGCTGGACGGTATTGAGGAAAGAGTATGGTCTTAAGAGGCAAGCAGATTTGAGATTTAATCTTGGCTCTGCCAAATGAACAGGAGCAAGTTTTTAACATTTGGGAATTAGAGATAGAACTTGAAAAACACCCGGCAGAGTCTGGGATGCACAAGAAACATCATGCACAATGTGTGCGTGTGCGTGTGCGTGTGCGTGTGCGTGTGTGCGCGCGCGCGCGCCTTTCCTCCACCAAACATGGAGCTCCCAGAAGGCAGATAGTGCCCATTATTTGTCTAAACTGAGACTAGCACAAGTAGGAATTTAATAAATATTTTGTGAATGGTCTATCCTTCATGCCAACCCTCACGGGACCCTGGGCTTGTATAACTTGCTACCACCAGCTGTGAAAGTCAGTGATTCTATTTACAGAACACTTGGAGAAAATCAATTTAGCCTCTGGTCTTTTTTTTTTTTTTTTGGTGTGATGCATAGCTCCATCTAGTGGCAAATATAGGGTGTGATGCTGTGGTTTTGATTGCTTTTGACTCAAAGAGTCAAAGTCTTATATTGATTTAAGACTCAGGGCTGGTGTTATTCAAGGCTGAGAGAATGGAGAGTGTAGCAGTTGGATCATCTTTCAAATGTGGCCTGACCAGAAGTCTAGTGCAAGAGAGAACGTGGGGTTGTGAGCAAGCTGGTCTTCAGAGTTGGCTTTTTGATGGCTAAATTCTTCCCTGTTAGGTGTCAGGGATTACTCAACAGATACCACATGTGCCTGCTGGGAAACTTCATCCCTCAGAAGTTGAGGAACCCATCCCTGCTGAATTACTTGTAGCTCCATAAATATGTCATGGCATGTCTTAGCTGAGGCTGCTATAACAAAATACCGTAGACTGCGTGGCTTAAACAACAGACATTTATTTCTCATGGTTTTGGAGGCAGAAAGTCCATGATCAAGGTACCAGCATGGTTGGGTTCTGGTGAGAGCCCCCTTGCTGGCTTGCTGTGTCCTCCCAATGCAGAGAGAAGCAGGTCTGGAGTGTCTTCCTCTTCTTCTAAGGGCACTAATCCCATTATGGGGCCCCACCCTGTGACTCATCAAACCCAGTTACCTCCCAGAGGCCCCACCTCCTAATACCATCACATCGGTAGCTGGGGGTTCACCATGGGAATTGGCAGGTGTGAGAGAAGCACAAACATTTAACCATAACAGAGTGTTTCAGGCTTCCGTGTATCATTTGCATGTACAGCACCCTGTGTTCCCTTTCCCATCATTGCCTGCCAGCTCACCTCCTTGAGTAAGCCTTCCCTGATCCTATCCAAACAGAGGTGGTGATTCTTTCTTCTGGCCTCTCATGGTACTTGATGTATTAGTAATAGCACCGATAGCACTGCATCGGAGTCAGTACAAATATATATGTGTGTATAAAAGCAAACAAAGCGTCCATACACAATGTTTTTTTAGATTGTTTCAGTGCATTCTTTATGAGGGGAGAGAGCCCATACCTGTTACCAGCTCTTAAAGGTCAAAGTCCAGTCTGTCTCAGATGCTCCCCTGTCTTCATGGCTAACACGGTGCCTGTTCCATAGTAAGTGGCCAATACATATTCGTTGACTGAATGCTGCAGCTGACTTTCAGCGAAGCAAGACCAGTCACATGCCTCTGAATGAAGATGTGCCTCAAATTGAGGCCCCTTGAGCTTGATGCCCCACCTATGTGATCTTCCTTTCCTCGGCCCTGTCCTGTACACCAATTATTCCAGACCTGTGACTCCCTCTAGCCCAGTGAGCTGGACATTGACAGTGCATGTAAAAGAGACAGAGGACCGGGGCCACACACCATGGGAGTGGTGGGTGGAGGCAGAGGTGCCCTGTTTCTCTCTTCTTTCCTCCAGTGACCATCATGGGACAAATGAGGGAAGCATTTCTCAAGTCAGTGCAGGGCACAGCAGGCAGCACCGGGAGTCCACAAGGCAGCAGTGATAGCACGAAAGGCTCTTTCTTATCTGGTGAATGTTTCTCATGGTCTTTCCAGGCCAGACCTGAAATAACCTTGACAGGCTGTTGTTGTTCCTGGCAAACTGATAGGAGAGGAAGCCAAAATACTTCTTTTGGCCCAAATGCAGCCAAGATAAATGATTTTAGGCAAGGCTGTCCTGAAAGGCACAGAGTCATGGCAGGGTCCAGCCGGGTGTGGCGGGCACCTCTGGGATTTGAAAAAGATGGGCGCTTGTTTCTCCAGGTTGATCCCCCTGAAATGATCTTGGCTTGTGAGGTTCTTGGAAGGCTTGGGAATTCCCGGTTTCCCATCGGCCACTGGGCGGGTCTCAGGGATGTTTGGAAGGTGGAACCATCATGGAAAGGTAGAGACTCAGCTCTCTAGGCAGACAGATCTTTAGGGCCTTGGGCAAACCACTTGCCCCTAATGCACTGCGTTCCTCTTACACACACACACACACACACACACACACACACACACACACACACACACTCTTTCAAAAATACAGTGGTGCTCCAGCATGAAGCCACAGGTCCAGGGTAACCCAGTAGTTTTGTGGTGGGGCTGGACCAGGTCCCAGTTTATCAGCCTTTCCATTCCTCTCTGCTTCCCTTGGTGTTTCCTCGCTTCCCCTGGTGATTCATACATATCTTAGCGGGGTATGAATTCACAGACACTAGAAATAGTTCACCCTGTCTCATATTTTCCTTGGTGTTAAATATCGCAGGCCAACCCCATGACCTCCGTTTCCCTCAGCAGCTCTCTGGGTGGAGTGAGTGAGCACAGGGGGTCGGGCAGGGGGCAGGATTCATTTCCCCAAGTGTCGCTGAACAAGTGCCGGCTTCCCCCCACACGGCTGTGATGTCATCTGACACGGGCGGTCCGGCTGATTGATGGCTCTGGTTACCAGTATCAGCTGTCCCCAGTGGCTGGGACAGCATCACTTGTACATGTCTTCTTCCCATCTTCCCTGCATCGCAGGCTCCCTTGATTTACTGAGTTTGGGAAATCGCTCAGCCCTTATCGGCAGCTGGGCAGGCGGTTTTATCAGAGGAGAAAGAACAGTTGAGCTAACGGCATGCTGAAAGCAGAGAAATTCTCCAGCCTCCCCAAGCCTGCTCGCGCCACTCACTGTTGGTGAGTTAGCCTGAGCAGGCAGAGAGCAGGATTCCGGAAAGGTTTCCTGGAGAGCAGCCCCCTGGAGAAATGAAGTGTGGTCCCGCTTTGACATGGGCAGCCCGGACCGTTACTCGTAATAGCAAATGTTGGCTTAGTAATTTGTGGGGAAGAGAGAAAAAAAGGGGGCGTCTTGTCTTCTCAGGAAACGGGGCTTAGGCCCTGACTTCTTGGGAGTTTTCCGAGCTTGCTTCGAGATTGGAATCTCTTCCAACTCCACCCCACCCACAGCATCTTCAGGGAAAGAAGAGGAGAAGGGAACTAAAGTGAGTGCTTTGGGAGAAGAAGACCATACCTCAGGCCCTTCTGAAGTGGCCCCTGAAGGGGATGCTCACTGCCTGCTCACCCATCCTCAGCGACATCCTCCAACACACAGGCTGTCCTGGAGTGGGAGACTGGAAACCCTTCCTTTGGCCTGCCTTCTCGGGAGGCTCCAGGCAAAAGGCAGTAAAATTCCATTTAAAAAGTGTTTACTGGGCTTCCCTGGTGGCGCAGTGGTTGAGAGTCCGCCTGCCGATGCAGGGCGCGCGGGTTCGTGTCCCGGTCCGGGAATATCCCACATGCCGCGGAGCGGCTGGGTCCGTGAGCCATGGCCGCTGAGCCTGCGCGTCCGGAGCCTGTGCTCCGCAACGGGAGAGGCCACAGCAGTGAGAGGCCCGCGTACCGCAAAAAAAAAAAAAAAAAAAAAGGTGTTTACTGAGTTTGTTGTGTACTGGAGACTGTACTAAAGACAGTAAGACCAAAGGAAATTAACAAGCCCCAAGAGCCCGAGGTCCTGACAGCACAAGGACGCTCGCAGAATGGGGAGGTAATAGGTCAGTGTAAGAGCAGGGAGTCCAGAGACGGTTGGAAGCAGTGCCTTCTGTGGGGACGATGAGGGGGAGATAAAGGGCCTACTGTGAGGTGGGGGCATGGGAAGTCCAATCTGGCTGCCCCGCTCTGGGCTGTGTGTCCTGGAGCACGTTCCCTGTGCCCATCTCTCAGAGCTGCTGTGTGGTTTCCGTGAGCTCACGCCTGTGAACTTGGCCCAGAGCCTGGCTGCATGGACAGAGCACTCAGCACTACCACAGTATCCACCACCGGCAGCAGCTACAGCATCTTCAGGACCTGTGAGCTGGGCCTTGAAGGATAAACAAGAGGCCTAGGTCAAGAGCAAGGGCATGAAGACATGCGGGTGTGCGGCGTACAGTTTTATAAAAATGGTGCCTGGGCTGGGTTGGATGGAGCTTCAAGACGGGAGCGGGGGAGCTCAGGTCAGAAGCTCTCAGAGTCCAGGGAGTGGTGACACAGCTCCGGGTAAAGCCGAGGCCCTGGGAATGGGCACATGGAGTTAGAGAGACTCCTTACATTAAACTCCGCTTGACCTGAGGCCCGTTGGACAAGGGGCATGGGGGCACCGGAGAGTCAAGGCCAACTCCCAGGCTCTGGCCTGTGCCGATACTGGCTGGGAATAGTTGACGTCTGTCCTCAGCACCCTCTTGGCACCACCCCCTGCCCTTAGATTTTCTCAGGCCTCCGGGCCACCCCCGGACCAGGGCTGGCTGGCTGTTCAGCAGAGTACGTGGCAGCCTCTGGACTGTAATCCCCAGGGCTTTAGGAAAACCCCATTCCCACAGCCTCCCGATTCTTGCCCTGGAGAAGCCCCGGGCCCAGTAGGGAAGGCTGCCCTGTGCTCAACACCTAATTCTAACGCAAGGCAGGTGGTGATAAACGTTCCCATTGAGAGGCAAAATGTGGGCTGGGGGTGTTGGTCTGACCATAACACAGACCCCGGAGGGAGCCTTTTCTGTTCTCACTTTCTTCTTCTGGGAAGCAGGCTTCCCTCATCTGCAAATGAGAATAATAAAGCCTGGAGCTGCAGTGACTGATTGAATGAGGTGACATGTGCACAGTGCTGCTGGACCCTTCCAAACCCTCCTCTTAATAATAATGCTGCTGCCGGGATTAAATGGGATATGATGTACATGTAATGCCTAGTTCAGAGCCTGGTGCCGGGTAAAAGTACTCACTATATGTCACTCCTTCTACCCTTGCTCGTTCCCAAACCCTAGTGAGACATCTCCGTATAGTGAGTGGGGTTTGAAATGAGGCTGTAACTGACATTCACGTGGGAAATAAGAATCCCCCTAAACGCTGCAGCCTGCATCCACTGCGCTGGGGTAGAGAAACCTGCCGCAATGAATCATGTTTAGCCAGGCTGTCCTTCCTCTGCTTCGCACCGTCTGGACCATCTGCTGTCTTGTTGGAACAGACTTCCTGCCCTTCACAGGGCTCTTCATTGGTAGCCGTCATCAACAGAACACACAGCCGCTTTGGCCTTCCTCAGATCAGCCCCAGGTGTTCAACCAAGGGAAATTCTGCCTTAGGTCCATTAATCCACGCTGCAGAGAGACTCTGCATTTTAATGACTGAAAATCAACAAATATTTAACAAGTGTCTTCTCCATCCCAGGCTGTGCTCTGGGGTATCTGACTGACAAGATTTGTTCTCAGGCTGACCATTTGGTACCCCTTCTTTGGGGATCTCACTTTTGATCATTATAGGTCCTCATTAGGAGGGACCGTGAGCTCACGTTTACCAAAGGGTGCTTACATATCCAGGAAAGACATATTCCAACTCTGTAGGTCTCGATGGATGACGGAGAATAGGGGCTAACGTGTATCACACACCTTCTGTGTGCCAGGTACCTTACATAGCCCGTAAACTTTATAGGATATTTTCATTTTACTGATGAGAAAAATGAAGACCCAAGAGGGTAATCGTTTACTTCATTGTTTTTTAAGCCCATGGAGGAGAGAAAAAAGATGGCTGCCATTCTGCTGTGTCTTTCCCTTTGTGTGCAGGAATTTCAGTGTGATCGTGGTGCCTTTGTTGCTTTGCTCTAGCTGGGTATTTTCTGCTTCTCTCCGGACACCCTCTCTCATAGAGTCTGCGGGCTCCTTTTTCACTACTGAGTGCTTTGCAAATGTCCCTTGAATGGAGAGAACTATGTCACAGGTAGACCTGAAGGTCCTCTCTTTTTCCTGTTAAGCCTTTGCATAGCTCTCATCTAGAAAACCCAGTCATATTTATCTTTATCTTAAGCATATAGATCACTGACAACACCCTTTCCAGCTCTTTTTCAAGGGCCAGCAGCTACAGAGTGGCTCAACAGATTTATGATAGCAAGGTTGGAGGATACCAAGTTCGAGTTGAGGTGAAGATGAAAAGAAACATTTGGATGAGGTTGGGAGTATTCTGGCCCTGAGACAGTAAGCCCATGTTGAAAGACTCAAAAAAAAAAATAATAATAATAATAGACCATATGTGCCTGTACTCAGTTCAGGATAAGAAGTTTAAGTTTTGTTGGCAACTCATGATCCTCTTATTATGCTGCTCTGGAGCCGTGGTGTGATGGAGGAAACTTTAGACTCGTGGTCAGAAGACCTGACTTCATATTCCTTGCTTGCCAGCTGTGGACCTTGGCAAATTTGCTTCCTTTTCTGAGCGTGTTTCCCACCTGTTCAGTGGTAGCCTGCCTCTTAGGTGTTTAGTGAGAAAGAAAGGAGATAGTGTTTCTAAAGTGTTTGGCACATATAGAATGGTTGTTCCTTTGGGGCTTTTTGGAATTATGCATCTATTTGCCTTCCTACTCTTTTATCCTACTTAGAACATTATTATGATGATGTAATGCGGTTTCTTATTCTTGAGCACAATAGCTAGATATCTGCTAACTGGGTCAGAGTCCATCTGTGTATTAGGGTTCTCCAGAGGAAGGTAGGATGTTGCATCTCAAGTCCAAACACAGCCTGGAGGCAGAATTTCCTCTTCCCTGGGAACATCTGTCTTTTTTCTCTTTCGGCCTTCAACTGATTAGATGCGGCCCACCCATATTCTGGAGAGTAATCTGCTTTACTCAGAGTTTACTGATTTAAATGTCAATCGCCTCTAAAAAGTACCTTCACAGCAGTATCTAGGCTAATGTTTGCCCAAGTGTCTAGGTCTCACAGCCTAGCCAACTTGACACATAAAATTAACCATTAGTCTGCCAGCAGACCTTGTTGTATGATCAGTAGAAATGAGTCATCTGGGCCAGGAGGCAGCTTACCTGTGGTCTAGAGACAAAGAACAACACAGCTTGTAGAAACATCTGTGAGGGCTCAAGGCTAGTGCAACCCCCCCGATATGACAACAAATCATGATTCTGTGCATGGCTTGGAAAATCATCACATCCCTTCCAGAATCCCCAGGTCCTAATAAGAAATCTCCTGAGAAATGGAGGTTTTAACCTTTCCTCTTAATCTTGAAATAACTACAGAGTTAAACAGATACCCTGGCATGATACCTCTGGAGTGCTGATGATTTTTGAGACCCCAAAGTGAAATAAGAGTCAGAGTCTAAGGAGAGGCCCATGACTGTCTCCAGGATCTTCCAGCTATAAATCAAGCCCACATCCACCCTTGATCTTGGGACAAGAGGGAGATGGGGGTCTGTGGTTCTCTCTGCTGCATCGTTGGAGTCCATGTCCCAGTTCCCAGAGCTTTGTGCTTGTAATCACCCGGTCATCTGTTTTGAAATGAGAAATTTCACATACTTGAGCAGTGAAGTTTAAAGGGTGAAGTCAGCTCAATTTTTTAGAAACATGGGACAGAATAAATGTGGTCTTGGCTCTGCTGAGATGGGAAAAGACCACAGAGAAGTCGACCAACAGTGCCTGCTAGCACGTGTCTTTTTGCCTGTCCTGCAGTAGCGGTGCTGTAATTCACAACAGGTAAGTTGCCTTGGGGTCTCTGTCATGCACTGGGCACTCTGTTGAGCTCGTGACACGCATTGTCTCACTTACTGTTTACATCAGTTCTTTGAGATAAAGGCTGTTTTTCGTCCTTTTTTATGATTGAGGAGACCAAGCTCAGAGAGGTTAAGTTACTTGAATGGGTCACACAGGTGGTAATGTTACCGAGTCCAGGCTTGTACTGCTCATGACATGACAGGCCAATAAATTGAGAGATGAGTTGTTGGGGCAAGGAATAGTGACTCTGTTTGCAAAGCCAGCAGATGGAAAAGATGGCGGACTAGTGTCCCAAAGAACCATCGCACCCAAATTAGAATTCAGGCTTCGTTTATACTAAAAGGGAGGGAGTGTGGTTGGTCCTTGCAAACTTCTTGGTGTCAGAATCCTTTGTTCTTGCAGCTGCCCATGTAGGTCAGGTCACGATGTTCCTGTAAACCTCCAATAAGACAAATGTTATGCTCTGTTCTGCAACTTTTTATCTCTATATGAATGGAAAAGTGTTATACCTTTAAAGGTCAGAGCCTTGAGAACTACCCTGTATACTTCAGGCAATTGGCAACATTCTTAACTTGTAGCAAAAACAGTAGAACACCAAGTAAAAGAAACAGATCCAAGATGGAGTCTGATTTGTTCTTCCCTATTACAGTAACAGCTGGAACCAAGTGTTTAACTGGGCTGGAATCCGAGCCTGTGCTCCAAGAACTCTGTAGTATGGCTTCTCCCTGTAGCTCTGATTATATGGAAGGCACGACCAAAAGGGAGGAGTGGGCATCTGTGGATATTGGAAACCCTGGGTCTCCCCTATGCCATAGTAGGGAGCGTTAGGACTATAAAGAGAGATGGAGGGCAGTGTTCGAAGGGTAAGGCTTGGAGGGCTGAGTTGCATAGGAACTTTGAGAAATACTTGGCCAATACTTGTGCGAGGACCAAGGAGGCTGGCTGGGGAGGGGGCAAAAGCAGATACTTTCATCTGCCTCAAAAGCATTATTTCATGTTTCATTTCCATTAAATATCACAGGTCTTGGCTGTAGCTTTAGAAACACTTGCATCAACATTCTCCACGTGCTGGTGCGCAGAAAGTGAGCCGAGGCAAAACTGGTTCTGTGTGTCTTGGAAACAAAAATCAATGAGACGGTCAGAGTCAGGAAGGTTCAGAGCTGGAGTCCCCCTTGCAAGGTGATTTCTTGAAGCACCTCACCGCAGCCTCGCTTCTTGTAAAATCTCATGAAAGTGGAGATTTCCATCGCCGGCTGTTTCCAGCCTTTGTTGATGTGATACTGAATTTCTCCAAGGAAATTCTAGTCGTGTCGCCTCCCACCCACTGCGAACCCAAACAAAACACACAATTACAAGCTCAGCGCCACCTGGAGACCCCAGAACCATGCACGGCAAGTTAGAGCTTTATTAAGCGAGTGACTTCTGCCTTATGCTGGGGGAGTTGTTAATTAAAACCACTCACCCGTTAAGTTGGGAGAGAGGGAGGGAGACAGAAATTGAGGACAGCTAACAGACTGGTTTCCCTTCCGCCTTTGCAGGCTGGCGTAGCTATTTTAGACGCGGACACAGACTTTACGCTTGAATAAACCATGCTCCAGAGGTGTGTGCAGCTTTCATTCAGTGCCCTGGGAACAGCTTTCATTCAGTGCCCTGCAGCCAGGCCTCCTGCATACAAAGAACCTGCCAGCCTCTGACCAAGTATGCATAACAGTTAATAATAAGGATCATGGTGGTAATAATAACAACTACCTGTTATTGTTTACTGAGCAATATTAAATGCCTGGCACTGTGCGCAGCACTTTATATACCTTATTTCCTGTCAGCCTTGCCGTAATCTGTGTGGTCATCTGCTCATTCTCCTGACAAGGATGCGGGGGCTTGGAGGGCATCAGTATCTTGCCCAGGGTCGCAGAGCCTGGTGAGGTAGGGGAGCCGGGACTCAAATGCAGATACCTGACTGCAAAGCAGAAGTGCAACCACTGTGTTGGGTTTTTACTGAAAACCCTGTAAGTTGTGTAAACATGTGAAAAATCTGACTCCTCTTCTCCCCTTCAAATCTATTTCTTCTCCCGTATTTCCACATCCATTTCTCATCCACAGCCCAGAAAGAATCTCAGCCTCTTCTGTTCCCTTGTTCCTGGAAGGCCGGTCACCAAGGTTGATGGATTCCGTCTCTTCACTTTCTCCTGCCATGGTTCCCTCTAGTGTTACTGTTCAGATGATTTGCATTCGTCCCCTCCTTGCTTTCTTTGCCTCTGATCTCGTCCATCCAACAAATCTATCCTATACTTGGGTGAGAGAACTCTTTCTAGAGTATAAATCTGATTACATTATCACTTGCTTATAATTTCTCAGTGGCTCCACCTTGCCTGCTGGGTAAACTCTGTGTTTGAGTTTCTGTGGCTGTAGTAACAAAAGACTTGAAAATCTGGCTGCTGGAAACCAGCATTTGATGTTGCTCCCAGGTCTCTGCCTCAGGAATCGGGACAAGGTACAGCGGAGATGGCTTGTCTCTGCTCTGCCGAGTCTGGAGCCTCAGCAGGGAGGCCCCCAGGGCTGGAGCTGGTTTGATAGCAGTGAACGTCACTCCACAGCTTGTTCACTCACACGTCGCAACACTTGGATTGGGATGACTTGAAGGTTGGGGTGCCCATGTGGCTTGGCTTCCTCACAACATGGAGGTCTCAGAGCCCCCAAGGACAAGGGATACAGTGAGCAAAGCAAAGTTTCCCTTTTCTCATCTGCCTTGGAGGCCGCAGAGTGTCGCTTTCACTGGACCACATCGGCCAAAGCAGATTCAAAGAGGGAGCACAGATCCCACCTCTCAGTGGGAAGGTCACCTTGAAGAAGACCACGTGGGCTGGAGACGTTGCTGAGTCATCTTCGGAAAGTTACAGTCCGCCACATCCTACCCCCTGCATTGTCCAGCATGATGACACACAAGGCCCTCCGTGGTCCCACATTGGAGTGTAAGTTTCATGGAGACACAGCTCGTCTTCCTTACTGACCACGAATCTCCTGTACCCCACAGTGCATGGCACAGAAGAGGCCCTGCTTTTCTTTGGGGAGCTAATGAGTGACCTGCTTGCCCAGCCTCGTTTCTTGTCATCTCCACCATCCCCTCACTGCCCGGCCCTCCCCCACGCACCCTGGTCCCGCCACTCTGGACCACTGACGTTTTCCTTGATGTACACACCACACTCCTAGACCTCTGTGCCTTTTGCACGTGGCCGCTCTGTCCATAAACCCCTCCCCCCTCCATTCCCATCCACCTGCCACAGTCCTTTAAGAATCTGCTGAAGCTGGGAGGCCTTCCCTGGCAATGCCAGCAGACATCGCCTTCCTTCTCTGTGGCCCAGACACCTGGTAAAACCTCCCAGATGGCTCATCTCAGTTCCTTTTGCTTTGTCTGTTTGTATAACTGTCTATCCCCTAGACTAGGATATCCTTGAGCAGAGGGATTGTGTCTTTCTACGCCTGCATTTCTAACATCTTCTACCATACCTGCTGTATGGGTTTAGTGACATGTTTGGAATGAAGGGAGAGGGAAAGAGGGTAATTATAACAGTGGTACCACTGCCGCTGATGATACTGCTGTTGCTGGTAATAACGGCAGCCAGTGATTGTGGAGTACTTTTAACGTGGCAGGCACTTTTCAAGTATTGAATCATTGAATTCTTAGGGAAATCCTAGGAGGCCTATAACACTGTTACTATCCCCATTTTATAGATGTGGAAACTGGGGATAAAAGACGCCACTTGTCCAAGGTCATCCAGCTACTAAGGGGTGCAGCCACCTGCTGGGTTTTAGGTTCTGAGACCCAAAGATGTTTCTTGGTTTTAGAGAGCTCTATAAATCCTAACCTTCAGCTGATGAGTAGGATAATAATGTGGGAGGTGAAAGAGTATCTGCTGGTTAGACAATGTCTGTTTTGTTCTTGGTGCCAGGTTTGAAGAGGTTCAGAATTAGGCAAAGGTTTGTTTAGGGAAGTGTGACGAGGAAGGAAAAAGGGTTCAAAATGTAATAGAAATATCTGTAGAAACTAGATCTGCTTGGCGTGGACAATACTTAGAAAAGCAGTAGGTTCCAGAGGACCAAACTCAAATTGTGGGTGGCAGTTAGACTTTCACTTTTAATTTCCTAAACACCAAGGTTACTGTTAATCAGTGTAAATGAAAAACATGCTGAAAATCAGACCTAGTCAAAGTGGGCCGGGCTCTTTTGTAAGGACATAAGCCTCCTGTTCCTGAGAGTAATCAAGCAGAATCTGGAAACCTGTGTCCACATGTTGTAGAAGGGATTCCTGTATGAGGTGAGAAGCTGAGAGAGAGGACCTGTAAAAGTGTAAGATTCAGGGGGTCCAGTTCCCCTAGGAATGACTGAGGTCCTGATAAGGATGGAGCAGAGTTGGGCGTCGTGTTCAGGAGAAGGTCTCTTTGACAAGACTGGTTTCCACAGGTCATGCCAGCCTGTGGGTGGTAGCAGGACACCAAAGCTGTCCCTTCGAAAAATGTTCTCACCCATGCCCCCTTCAAATAAACACAAGAATCAGACCCGCTTCTTTCCCTCGCTGCAGGTTCTGGTCTGGCAGATGTCAGAGTAGCTGTTGAGAATCACTGTGAGCTCAGGGGCTGCACACCTGCTGAGATGTTACTGAAAGTTAAACTTGTTAGGTTGTATAGTTTAAAGTGTAAAATGTTACAATATTGAATAAGCCCACTCTCACTATGCAGGGTCGAGGGGGAGTGGCTTTGCCCCTGCCCTGTTTGAATGATTCCTTCAGCTCATCTGTCTCCCATTCTTGTGAAAGTGGAAACGTTTGAACCAGTGGAAGCGCGAGAAATTCAGGGACCCTGTGCCTTTGTACAGCACCAGCCAGCTGTTGTGACTGCAGCTCCCCCTGCCCTGCTAGCAGGTAACTTGAGTATCCTGTAGACAACCAGCTTTTGCTTGATTCCCGCTCTGGAGGTCACCGGCCGGGGTTCTGGCTCCCTCCCAGCCTGCCCTTCCCGCCAGCGCTCCAGCTGCCGCGGGGGTGCCCTCCCGACGTTCACCGCCCGGGCTGCTCTGTCTGTCCCCAGGCTGGCTGGTTTGCCTGGATTCTTGGCTGCTGGGTGTCTCCTGCCCAAGTTACCTGCCGAGCTCCAGCAGCTGCCTTGCTGTGGGGAGACACACCTGTCCTTCTTGCAAACATGCCTGTGGCACTGTCCAGGCCCATACCTGTTGAAATTCTACAGGGAAGCAGTTTTTGCCTTTCCAACTGAACTCCCTGCTCTACTGGTTTCACTTTTTACTCCTTTTTAGAACATCACGGACAATGGGGAATTCAGCCAGGGGGCAACATGCCTGCCTTCAGCTCAGGTTCATGAGCCACTGAGAGTGGCATTGACCTTGTTCCCTACACTGGGTACTCTGCTCATGCCATGCTGTCCCTTGAATGGGACCTATGACCCCTCCCTCTAAGCCTTTTCTCACTAGCTGCCCCTGCCTGGGGGACCCCCATCTTCCTAGAAGTCTTCCTTGAATCCTTTAGCTAACATAGCCTCTATTAATGTATTTGACTTTCCTCTAAGTAGATGCAAGGATGTCTCACTTCTTTGTATTCCCCAAATGTTTAACACACATATCATACATTAAAGCAACTTAATTCTAGGTTATTATTTATTCTTTCATTTAGTCTACCAAGAACATTTGTTAGGTACCTATCTCAAGAATTCTAGGCAGAATCTAGGGACTGGGCATAGTGAAGCAAAAGTACAAGCTTGAAAATAATAATCATAATTATAATAATACTGGTCATACATTTGTTGAAGTCGTTGGGTGAGAGGCTGGAAGACGAGGAGATAAATAGGTAAACAGTTAAAACAAAGCAGAAAAAAAAGGAACTAAACTTTAATTTTATCGTAAAAGATTTATTGAACACGATAAATTTATTGAACACAAAAATATATTAAAATGAAAACACATCAGTGGCTACTTTCTAGTTGTGTTTCCTTGGGTAAATCACTTAAACTCTCTGAGTGTCAGTTCTGCATCTGAGAAATCATCAGACCAAGTAATCTTCGGAACCTCCCACCACCCCCCGATCTAATATTCTATAGTTCCGTAAGACTGTGTATTATTGGTGTTTTTCTTAAATGGTTAATGGTTTTTTTTTTTAATAAATTTATTTATTTATTTTAGTTTTGGCTGCGTTGGGTCTTCGTTGCTGTGTGCGGGCTTTCTCTACTTGTGGCGAGCGGGGGCTACTCTTCGTTGCGGTGCACAGGCCTCTCATCGCGGTGGCTTCTCTTGTTGCGGAGCGTGGGCTCTGGGAGCACAGGCTTCAGTAGTTGTGGCTCACAGGCTCAGTAGTTGTGGCTCGTGGGCTCAGTAGTTCTGGCTCACGGGCTCAGTAGTTGTGGCTCGCGGGCTCTAGAGTGCAGGCTCAGTAGTTGTGGCGCACAGGCTTAGTTGCTCCGCGGCATGTGGGATCTTCCCAGACTGGGGCTCGAACCCGTGTCCCCTGCATGGGCAGGCGGATTCTTAACCACCGCGTCACCAGGGAAATCCCTGTTGGTGTTTTTCTTAATGCCTGGTTGCATTTAAGGCGATGTTTTAGAGGTACAACCTTTTCAGGCTGGGAGGTGGGTGAGATGATCTTAAAAGACATCCAGTATCTCAGCGCTAAGATGCTAGAGGAGGCAGAGCACGGTGAGGGAGGCCACCGCACGTCAGTGTGCAGATGAGCAAGGTGGGGTTTTTTTAAATTCTTTTCCATGATGGTTTATCACAGGATATTGAATATAGTTCCCTGTGCTATACAGTAGGACCCTGTTGTTTAGCCATCCTATATATAATAGTTTGCATCTGCTAAGCCCAAACTACCAAGCCATTCTTCCCCCACCCCCGCTCCTCCTTGGCAACCACAAGTCTGTTCTCTATGCCTGTGAGTCTGTTTCTGTTTCATAGATAAGTTTATTTGTGTCATATTTTAGATTCCACACACAGATGATATCATATGGTATTTGTCTTTCTCTTTCCAACTTACTTCACTCAGTATGATAATCTCTAGGTCCATCTGTGTTGCTGCAAGTGGCATTTTGTTTCTTTTTATGGCTGAGTAGTATTCCATTGTATATATATACCACATCTTCTTTACCCATTTATCTGCCAATGGACATTTAGGTTGCTTCCATGTCTTGGCTATTGTAAACAGTGCTGCTGTGAACATAGGGGTGCATGTATCTTTTCGAATTATGGTTTTCTCCAGATAGATGCCCAGGAGTGGGGTTGCTGGACCCTATGGCAACTCAAGCATGGTGTTTTAATCATTGAGGAGCACATCGTTTGTTTTTTGGAGTTTGTACCATGTTGGACCCCACAGGCACTTCTTGGAGTAGGACAGACGTTTACCAGCCTTAGTAGAAAAGGGCATTTTTCTGTGGCTCACATGGGAGAGACCCAGGCATTTTCTGGGGAATGCCAAGATGGAGGCTGGGCTGATTTTTCTTTTTTCCGGTGGCCCTTGGTTTGTGCAGGAAGCCTTTTCAATTTAGAATTTTGTTTTGTTTTTAAGATTTTAAGAATTTCAGCATGCCTTATTTTACCAGGATTATGCAGTACAGCTTCTTCGGGGGAAGGGGTGGGACCCCAAAGAGGCAGCTGTGAGATCTGCCTGTCGTGGCTCAGGGCAGGGAGGGGCCCCATCCCCACTCTCAGCCACAGTCTTGTTCCTTCTGTGTGAATATATCCTGAGACACTTCTGTGACTGTACGACGCGTGTTTAGATGGCCTCACTTAATATGGAGGCCTGGTGCTCACGTAGTTCAACATCTGAGCTCTCCAGGAGGAGAATGGCTGGTTCCCATTCTCACAGAACTTTAACTCAGTGTTTTTCAGACTTAAAAAAAAAAAAAAAAGCAGAAACTCTCATATCCCTTAATGTGAAGACATCACACTCTGAATTGGGGGGAGGAGGAATGTGAGAGTAAGAATAAGTGTGTCTTTAGAGAATTACCGTCTCTTTCGTAGTTACACGCGAACCAAAATTCTGTCAAACTTTATAGAATACCTTATAAAAATCATTGGGCCTTTTTAGTTGTTTGTTTAAAGTGGTAAATTTATAACATCACATATGCTTTTCCAAACTCCTGCCCCACCCCAGCGACGGGCCCACTGCCATGGAGACCTGGTGTTCTGGCTGCCTGGGTGCTCTTTCTGAAGGTGACCCAGTGCTCATGGACAAATGGAAAAGCACACAGGGTCAGGCATCCTGTGTTGTCAGCTGTTGTGTCTACTGGGCTTGCCGGATTTAGTGGCAGGTAATTCGAGTATCCTTGGGGTCACCCAGTTTTGGCTTAATCCCTGTGCTTGAAAGCCAGAGGCCTATATACGTATTTCTTTGTGTTGGAAATACATTTATCAAATTCCATTTAGAATGAGTGCCCAGAATAATGATTTTCTTAATGAAAATGTTACCTAGTAGAAATTTAGCATCTAAGACCACACAGTGAATCCACTGTACATTTTAGATCCTTTGTACTGATACACGTATGTCTGTGTGAACTGTCTAATTTCCTTGCCCCAACCCAAGGCTGCCTGGCCAACACCTTCTCATCCTTCAAGATGCCGCTTGAGGGTTTCTTCCTCTAAGAAGCCTTTTCTGGCCCTTCTCCCTGCTCTGGCCCTTGCTGCGCCCCATGCAAACATTGAGATGTCTGTTCCCCTCACCCAGACTCTAAGCCCCTCAAGGTCAAGGACTGGATCTGATTCTTGTATCCCTAGCACCCAGGCCAGTGCCTGCCTGACAGCAGGGGCTGCATAAACGTGTACTGAACAAATGACACCACCTCAAAATGTGGACCATCTCTAGGGCAGCAGCCTGCATAGGGCTGTAGTGCGGTGCTTCCTGTAGCCTCCCGGCTGCTTTCAGAAATCTTTGCTGAGGTCGGGTGATGTCCCAAGGCCTGCTTTATGTCTCAGAAGGGGTTGCCGCCCAGTTACGTGAGTCACCTTCGTCCTCCACCTGTCCTCAGTACCCCTGGGCATTTCTTTGAGCCACAGTGTAGATACGACAAAGTGAAACTTACATAAACCTAAAGTCAAGTGGCAGCTGGCTTCTCCCCAGTTTGGAAGTGACTCTGGTTACTACCTAGGGGTGTCTACATGCAACCAAAAGGGAAGGAGACTCTGGATGTCCGATTCCCACCGCTGGGAGCTCTAGTCATCTTGGAAAGGAAACGCACAACCCTGAACACCAGCACAAATTCCGTCGACTCAAGGTGAAAAGTGAACTTGTGTCGTACAGAGCTTTAGGGGTCAGGGAGTCATGTCAGAAATCATGGGAATGATAAGGTGTAGCAGCAACCGGAAGATTGGCAAGCGTGTCCCAGTGCGTGAGAAGTGCCTGGGAGGTGGATTCTTTTGAAACAGAAGGTTATTTCAGGGTAAAGGCATCTAATTATGTCACCCCTGCTGAGCCCCCCACAGATGACCCCCAGCACTCTGTATTCAGCATAGCTGGCACTGCTCACTTACGTCCCTTCCCAGTGTGGGCTTCCACAGTTGGACTGTTCTGGGGCCTGTAGGCCTGAAAGTCCACGCGCAAGAGTTAACTGATACTTTAGAAGAAACTTAGAGTTCTAACAGCTCTTATCAGGCCGTGATCTGAGATGGAGGGGCCATTAGGAATCAGGGATCGGGTACTCTTTTTTTTTTTTTTTTTTTTTTTTTTTGAGGTACACGGGGCTCTCACTGTTGTGGCCTCTCCCGTTGCGGAGCACAGGCTCCGGATGCACAGGTTCCGGACGCACAGGCTCAGTGGCCATGGCTCACGGGCCCAGCCGCTCTGCGGCATGTGGGATCTTCCCGGACCGGGGCATGAACCCACGTCCCCTGCATCGGCAGGCGGACTCTCAACCACTGCGCCACCAGGGAAGCCCGGAATCGGGTACTCTTAACATGCATGTTGCCTCCTTAATATACAGGGCCAAGACTAGTTATTATAAAGATTTGAAAGTTAAGTTACTGTTACACTATAGTCACATTATGGTGACTTTTTAACTAACTCTTAGGGAAACTGAGGTCAGTCTAGCTCACAATTCCTCCATCCAGCTCTCAAGACTTAAGCCAGCATTTCTGACAGCTTGATCCTGACTGCAAGAAAATTATTTAACCAAAAAAAAAAAAAGGAAAGAAAAAGAAAATTACATGTCTGTTAAAAATACAGATTTGAGGGAAGGGATGAACAGGGGAGGACAGGACGTTTTTAGGGCAATAAAACGTTAGCTGTGTGATACTGTGACAGTGGATACATGTCGTTATGCACTTGTCAAAACCCATAGAACTGTACAGCACAGTGAACTGTAACATAAGCTATGGGCTTTGGTTAACAGTGTATCAATATTATTGATAATAATGTTAATTATTAGTATCAAATAATTATTTGTATCAAATAATGTATCAGTATTAGTTTATCAGTTTTAACAAATGTATCACACTGATGCAAGATGTTAACAGGGGAAACTGGTGGAAGAGGAGGAGTTTAATGGAACTCTACTTTCCTCCATGCAGTTTCTCTGTAAACCTCAAAATGCTTTAAAAAAACAAGGTCTATTTAAAAACGCAGATTTGGGCCCCACTAATGGCATTCTGCATCTGTGAAGCTGGGACCTTGGAGTCTGCATTTTTCTCGGGTTCCCCAGATGATTCGGGTGTATTCTAAGGTTTGAGAATTCCTGGATATCAGTCAGTCTCCTTTCACCATCTGTTTCATTCCAAGAAAGAGCTTAAAGGGGCTTTGTCTAGAGAACCGTCTCCTGTGTGCTAGAATGTGTTTCATCTTCCAGTAGGTGGACAAAAAGCTTCCTGCTCGTGCTAGAAATACCTGCTGCAATCCCACACTGACAGTTGAGCCACAATAAAGAGAATTCAGGCCAGACCAAATTCCAGACATGGGGACTGTCAAATTTCCAAAGCATGCAGCCTTTCTTCAGTAGGGTACCCTGCCAACACCCATTTTAAACAAGCATAGTTATGGGTTGTAATGAAAAATTTATATGTGTGTATTTATTTAAATAGGGGTCATAAATAGGGATAAATTGTTATAATCCCTGGCTCTCTGTGTGACTGTGTATTTTATTAGTACAGTTACGGATTTATATGTATAGCATTGATATATGTATAGATCTGTAGGCAAGCTAAACCGAAATGCTCTGGTAATCAGTGCTAGATGGAATTTTGTTAAACTTGTAAAAATCCACATTACATTTTGCAAAAGATGCAAGAACCATAGCAGCATGTTTCCTCACCATGCAGGAATTTTCCCGCTGGATCAGTCTCTCCTCTGCTAGGAGTTTGGTGGAGGCAAACCCAAACCCACAGCAGTGGTGAGATCGAGTCTGTGTGCTAGAAGCCAGGGTGACTTGTGAGTTACAGCGATGCCACGTGCCAGCGCGAAGTCCTTTTACAGCAAAGACAAGCAAACACCTTGCTCTGCGGAAACTGTGTATGTCGAAGGGACCGACTCAGCCAGGATCCACTTCTGCCCTAACTCCGCAGAGGGGTCACTAACACGGGGCCTGGGTTGGGGTGGGGGGTCTGTGACCTGACTTGAACTGGATACATGTTTTATTCATACGAGAAATAGGCTCCATGGCTTTCAGGGGTTTCTCTGAGGCGTCCACAACTTAAGAAGATTTAGGAATTTCTGCTTCAGATGGTGGTCTCTAAACTGCTTTTGGTTGCGTCAGAAATAGCTTGTTCCTCCATTAGATGCTATATTTGTTTTTTAAACATACATATGCTTTGTGACTGAAACACTGTGCATACTATAATACCTGCATACACACAGGATTTACAAGGGACGTGATAAGAAATGAACATAAACAGAAGCATTTTCGTTTTCACCCCTGTGGGTCATCTTATGCTCCCCACTACAGAGACCACTGCCTGAGGTCACTGCTTTCCATTCACCGTTGTGGCCTCTCCTTTTTTTGAGGTACACGGGCCTCTCACCGTTGTGGCCTCTCCTTTTTTTGCGGTACACGGGCCTCCCACTGTTATGGCCTCTCCCGTTGCGGAGCACAGGCTCCGGACGCGCAGGCTCAGTGGCCATGGCTCACGGGCCCAGCCGCTCCGCGGCATGTGGGATCTTCCCAGACTGGGGCACGAACCCGCGTCCCCTGCATCGGCAGGCGGACTCTCAAGCACTGCGCCACCAGGGGAGCCCTGCTTTCCATTCTTTAATGCACATTAGAACGACGTGGGGACTTTGTTGAACTGCAGGGTCTGATTCGGGAGTTCTGGGATGCCACAGTTCCAATAAGTTGCCAGCTGCCGCTGAAGCTACTGGTTCGGCGGCAGGTAGAGGATGAGGCAGGTGTTGAGTTTTGCGGCATGACCCCTGCAGTGTGCCTTCTGTTCTCTTCAGGCAGCTTTGCAGCACCTATAGCTTTCGGAAATAAAGTCTGTGGCACCACGTTCACCCAGTGAGGCTTAATGGACCCCCCTGGGACCTTTTGACTCCTCCTTTACTCAGGCCTGCCTTTTCCCGCTGTTACCTCTGTCTCCGTGTCCTGCTGGAGCTGAGCTCTTGCCTGACTTGCTTAGCAACGTCTTTGCAGTGCTCCCCAGAGAGGCGTGCTCCGGTGACTAGGTAGCCAGAGTAGGCTCCAGCCCTGCTGAGCCTGGCTCACTTCTGCAGACTTGCCTTCCTGCTACACCAGGCTCAGAGAATTGAGCCGGGGTTTCCCCAATCGTCGGACTCACTTCACAGCCAGGACTGACTCGATGAGATGGAAGTGAGATGCAGGTGAGCCACGGACGGAGCTGGTGCCCCTTGAGCTGTGGATGCGCCCCGTTGGTGGCTCCTGGCCATTGAAGGAACTTCCCTGCAGTGAAAGTGACATCTATTTGCCGTAGCCCTGTTCTGTGCTCTGGCCTCGGGTGGCTGCTCCAGGATTCAGCGAAATAAGGGCAGATTTTGCTGGAAAGGAAGATTGAACTCTCATATCCTCCTAAAAAGAGCAAGATACCAGCTCGGGGATGTCCTGAAGAGCCAGCTGTCCTAGAGCACCCTGGGAAGTCGTGCTGATCTCTGCCCCAACCCTGCTCTGAGCAGGAAGGTAGGAAACTGGTCCTGTAGGGGCAGCAGAGTTATTGGAGGAGTTCCCTAAAAGACATGAACACCAAAGAAATGTTTCTTGATGATTTGTGTGGTCTAGTCTGGATTATTTATACCTGAAGTCGTATTATTGCAGGGAAACCGAATGAAGAAAGACATTCAAAACTTAGACTTTCTCTCTGAAGGCCGCTGTAAGTTTCATTTCACTGTGTGTCAGTTTGGGGTGGTCCATGATAGAGAAGCAGCAGCAACCTGTTCTTTGATTAGGACTCACCTTTATTTGATTTTCAGATATTAAGGCTATGCAGTGGGTAGGGTCTTAGAATTGCTCTGTGATACGTTTCCGTTACTTGTCATTGGAGGTGAGGGCAGCAGCGGGGTGGATTGGTAAATGAAATATGCCATAGTTGCCTCAGATTTTGTGCCTAAAACCTGAGGGCAAAGCAGTTTCCAAGTGTTTCATTAGTCAAATTTTAAGTGTTCACCTAAATTTTAGTGCTGCAGTCTTACTATTATTATTATTATTTTTGCTGGAGAGGAAAACTGAACTCTCACATCCTCCCAAAAAAGAGCACTGAAAAGTTTAAAAATCTGGATTTTTCCAACCATGTTTTTGCATTTCAAATGCATCTTCTCCCCTTAAGTCAAATGTAGCAGATTCTTCTTTGTCACTAAGATCAACTTTCTTCAAAAGGATTCAGGCAGCTTTGTTAGACTTGCTTGTCAGTTTGTCCTTCCATGACCCAGAGTGAAATTTATTCATCTGACTTCTAAGAGGCCCTAAACTAAAGGGATCCTTTTACAGGTTGGTCCAGAAACTCAATTTACATCCTAATAAACTTAGAATATAAATGTCAGGCCTATTGTAATGGAGTAGAAGAGCACTGTGAAAGCATTGGTTGTTTGGGGACTTGGGTGTTGGTGAAACTCGAATGCAAGGTCTTTTCATCCGCCCACATCATTTTCTTTAACCTTATACAACGAAGTATTTGTTGATGTATATGTTCATATATTTATATCGATGTTGGCAAGGAATAGTTTTTAAATATGCAGTTCTTTTATTCCATTTTTCTTTGCTATGTTCACATTTAAACCAAATGTGTGTCCCAGAAATACAGACAAGCTGACATTTCTTTGAAGAAAAGTAATCACTGAGGCTCGATTTTTTTTTTCTGTCGGTATTGCTTTCACTTCTTGCCTCTGAGAGTTTTAAATTTTTTTATGCTGTGCTCTATTAGGAATACACTGAAATACATCAGTGTACATATTTTTCTCCCTTCCCATCCCCTCTCACCTCCCCCAGTTCTTGACAGAAGGTGATTTCCTTTGCGATTAGTGCGCCAGCCCGTTTGTGTTCCTTATGCACCAGGTTGGGAACTTTGGGAAGGAGGGGTCCTCTTTCCCTCCTTCTGAAGGTGACTCACGGAGCCAGTTTCACTTGTTCTACATTGTTGCCTCACTATGTACATTTAAAGGAGGAGAGAGCTGTTGACAGCGTTGGACTCAGAATTTAGCGTATTTGTTCTGACAGGTCCTATGAGATTCCAAAGCTTTTTCATAGCTCCTGTCCGTTACACAGGATGCACCTATTTTGTTGAGAAAGTTCCTTGTCATAGGCTTGTTGCCTTCACAGGTCTCTTTTAGATGGAGGGATGGTGAGGTCTACCCTGCAAGTCTGGTCATTTCCCGAAGGTCTGAGGTGACTCAGACAGGATCCAGACAAGTGGCGTGTTCTGAAAAATCTACAGGAGATATCAGTGAGACAGTGCTTGCCAACAATGGAGTGTTGAATGGTGGAGGAATCGAAAACCTGTTACTCACTGTTTTACTACCTTCATAGCTTCCCTGGCTTCCGGGCAAACGTCTCAGCCCTGCCTGGCCTCCCATCCCTTCCTGACTGTGCCCCAGTCCCCTTGCAGCCCAGCTCCTGTCTTTGTTCCTGCTGCTCTGGCAACAGTGAACTACTTCCCATCCTCTTACCCTCCTCTTTGCTTTTGTACATGATATCTATGTGCCTAGATGGATCCTCTTCCTTTGGCTGGCAAACTCCTATGCACCCTTCAAAGGCCAACTGTGACTCCTTCCCCTTTATGCACAGAGCCTGTCATACATCCGTCTGGAATACGGCTCGGCTCGTCCTGCAGTAGGAGAGTTACCTATTTACATATCTGAGACCCTTGTTGACTTTGAGCTTCACTAAGCAGGACAGGTATGAGACCTTTCTGTCTCTGTAATCCCAGCCTGGCACAGAGCACGTAATATCTGTGAAATTGAAAGGGGAGGAGGGACTGCAGAGTCACTACTCAGAGATACGAGCCATTGCTGCTGCTGATAGTAACAGCAGCTAATGAATTTTAAGGGCTCCTGATATAGCAGGCTCTGGGCATTATACACACTGTCTCAGTCTACCCACCACGGCCCTGTGAGGTTAATCTGTAGTTTCACTCATCTTGCAGATGAGGAAACTGAAACTTGGAGAAATTACCCTCCAAAAGTGACAAAGCTGGGATTAGAACCCACCTACCTGTACTTGATCTTGACCTCAGTTTCCTTGTCTTCATCTAAAAAACAGAGATAAAAATAACGCTTGATAAGACTCTTTTGAAGATGTCATGACTTATGTGAGGCACTTAGCACAGCACCCCGCAAGCATCAGTAACCGTTAGTATTTGCTAGCAATGATGCACACAAGGGCCCTCAGCTAGCAAGGGGCAGGGGATACTTTGAACCCAGGACTCGCTGACAAGTTAGAGCCATGCTCCTAACTCTGATGCTCGTGGGCCACCCCAGGGTGCCCCAGCCTTGAAAAGCAAGAAAAACACCCCACAGACACCCTGTCTCTTTAGCAGAGGCTCCCGCTCTCCATCCAGGAGCCTCTGGGGAAGCAGCGGAACCTCCACCCATCACTGCGGAACCCGGGAGGACAGTGTGGAAATTGTTCAGTTGCCTGGTGGCTTAGGACCCCAGGAAGCCAGCATTAGGATATTACCAGCACCTCATTAGGCTCCAGCACTAATTATTTATTTCTCCACGGAGAAGGAAAGTGTGGCCCTGGTGCTCAGGGATTCGGTCCCTAGATCAGCTGGTTCCTTTCCTTCTGACCTCAGGCAAGTCACTGCATCTCCACGCAGTGGGAGCCTCTGATAAAGCTGCATCCCAGAGGTGGGATGCAGCCATCCCTCCCAGCCTCCTGAGCCGTCAGGAACATAAACCTTTCCACCTCCCAGGGCGAGGGCTGGTCCTTTAGATCAGCACACCAGTGACGGCTTCATCTCTAAAATTACGCTTCCTAAAGGGATGAACTGACAGCAGTCTATATTAATGCATTCAGTAGCCAATTCCTGTAGAAATTTGAGTTGAACCAAAAAATGTACATTTTTCATTGAGACCGGAAGAGTTATTAAAAATATATACAGAGCTTTTTGTAAATCAGACTACTGTATTTGGTGGATAATAATTTTAGAAATAAATACTTTAAGTTCTTGAGTGTGAGTCTGGTTCAAGTGACAGCTATCTCCAGTGCTGTGCTGTCTTGCAGTGAGAGGGCATAGAATTTAGTTTGAATATTAAAAAAAATATGATTGAACACGTTTTTACAAATCTCTGGGAGAAGAGGTAAATTCCCTCTTTTCCTTAACCACTTCTGACTCCTCCCTCCCTCCTTCCCTCTCTTTCTTTCTCTCTCTCTCTCTCCCTCTGTCTCTCTCTGTCTCTCTGTCTCTCTGTCTCTGTCTGTCTGTCTCTCTCTCTCTCTCTCACACACACACACAAGGAATGAAATAGATTTGTAAAGAAACTAGATCGTTGTCACATTGGTTACATTCGATTCTGGCTTTCAGTCTTGGGTGCATTTGAGAAGGCAGAGGATCCTGATTTATCCTTGTCTTTCCCCTCCTCTCTGCCTAAACAAAATCAGAATTCCCAGCAGCAGTTGACAAGCTAAATAGCACATCCAGTCCCATCTCTCCAAGGCCCCCCACCTTCATCGCTGGTCAGTTTTTGACACCGCCATCTTGCACCCGGTGTTAGTGGGCTGGGGGCTGCAGCACATCTCAGCTTTCAGTCTCTGGAATGCTCACCAGCTCTTGGCCTTCACAGAAAGCCAGGGCTGTGTATGTGGGGGCCTCCGTCTACATGCCCGGGTAAGTGTAATTGCCCAACCGTGTGTGTTGTTTCACCAGCAATAAAAATCCAGCAGGGAAATGAATGCTAAAATTAGTTTGTCCTTTGACAAGATCTCCCCAGTTGAAAAATTTGTGTTTATCTATATGGCCGAGCAGACTTTGCTAAAATCGAAATTAACTGCCTTGTTTAATGGTGCAGCAGATTGTGTTTTGAAGAGCTTCCACTGAAATCTCCTTGAAAGGACATTTACTCTAGAAAGTCTAGCCTCTGGCAGAGTTACTGCATTTTTCTGTAGGTGTTTTTTTTTTTTCTCCTTATGTTAATTGTAGGATGCACACATGAAGTCCACCACTGGACCCAGGGTCACTACATCTGTTGGGTGACTGGGTGGGTGGGTGGATGGGTGGATGGATGGGCAGATGGGTTGACTGACAGGTAGACAGTTTAGTTGCCATATGTCTTAGATGTCAAATTTGCTGACATTTAAGAGAGAGAAGAACCTGTAATCGGTTTCCTCCCAAAATGTTTTTTGCTAAACTTCACCCTATGGCTGTATCTTTGGGCTTCATTCAACACAAGCAATATTTATTAAGCACTTAGTATGTGTTAGGCACATGGGATATAGATTTGAACAAAATGAAATATCCCTGCAATCAAGGAGTTCACTATCCAGCGTGGGAACCAAGCATCCAAACGTCATTACACAGATAATTATTTAACTGCAGCTGCAATCGCTGGGGTTTTGGGGTTTTCTTTTTTCCTTTTTCTTGAGGAATAAGTCAGATACCATAAAATTCACCATTTTGAAGAGTACAATTCGTTGGGTTTTAGTATATTCACAGGGTGGTTTTTATCATACAGTTGAGTGAAAAAAGCCAGTCTGTTGTGTTGTTTTGCTGGTGCAAACAATCGGTTTGACTGACTTCAGCAGATTTTCCATTATGCTGGCATTGTGATCATTAATGTCATAAACGGGGGGTGAATGGGGCCATCAGAGAAATCAGTTCAGACATGGTATCCTGGAAGCTGCCCTAAGGGAGAGTTCTTTTGACCCAAAACAGAAGCTCCTTCTCACCCAAGATGGCTTCTGTGAAAACTTTCTTCTCTGACCCTAAGTTGACCCTACTGGCTCTGGGAAACCTCCACAGCATCCTGTAAGTCCATTTTTCTAAGAATATATCCTAAGAAGTTCCTAAACTAGAGGTGGAAGAACCTCAAGGATTGAGAACCCTCAGGATCTACACCATATATTCTAAAGCCAAGGTACCAAAGGCAGTGAAACGTTCCATGATGAGCTCAGCTGACTTGCAGCAAAACAACCACTCGTTCATTGGTCTTCTTACTTCCTGTTATTTGACTTGAAATGCAAATCATTTGCACTTTCAGATGCATTGCAGGTCCATCTGATGGGGCCCATGTGGGAATTTAAGGGATCTGAGTTGGATTCTGGCTCTGCTCGAATTTTGCTTTGAATTCTTGTTCTCCTCTGGAGATGGGGGTGATGGCACAAGCAGTCTCCTTTGTGGGGTGTCGTGGAGGAGCAAAGGTCCATGAAGTAAAGCTGCTTTGGACCTGAACTACCTCCTACTGGTAGCTAATCTTTCAGGAACTGGTCTGATTGATAGATAGTCAGCCATCTATACAGAAAGTTTCAGGGGTCTCCCCTTCCCCCTGACTGATTTCATCAGAAGATAGCTTTGTGGCATCACCGAGAGATCTAGAAAAGTAAAGGAGCATTACTGTTATTCAGAGAGTTTGGGACACCCCCCTTAAGACATCAGTATCAGAGGTGAAATTTACCCTTGTAGCTACTTCAAGATGATGACTGTCCTAATAACATCTTCTGTTTCTACGATCTTATACAAATTATAGAGCACTGTGATATTCCTTATCTCACTAATTCTCATGTCCACCTTGTGATGCAGGAAGGCTGTGATATTCACACAGTTTAGATGAAAAACACAGGACTCAGAGAAATGACTTGCCCACGACGGCAAAGCTGGCTCTTGTATCCTCCATCTTTTCTTTCTTTTCATCTTAAAAGCTTGCCTACTTTTTCCACTGCACTGTTCTGTAACATTTTTCCCTATGACTTGCCGATGACTTGTCAGTTCCATTCACAGTACTTAGGTAAAACACCTGCTTGTATAATTGCTGACATTAAAAAGAATGTCATGAATGCATCTGACAGTTAATTTTATTTACTAGTTCCCTTCTGCTTCGTAGGTTCCTGTGAGTTTGGGTTAATTGAGCCAACTTATTTTTGCTAGCAAGCTGGTGATCCTTTGGGTTGAGTCAGCTGAGTTATCCCTGGGCTGTGATCAGTGACAGAGCCTTGGGAAAGCCTCAGTTCCTTCCCCCTTAGAGCACAGGATGGCCATGCAGGACTTCTGGATATGAACTGCAGGATGGCACAGGACCTGCCCTTAACCATACCTTTGCGTCATCCTCTTCTTCTTTCAAAGGTACATGACCGATGGTGGACTTGGCCTCTACACCCGCCGCCTGAACCGGCTCCCTGATGGGATGGCTGTGGTGCGGGAGACCCTGCAAAGAAACACCTCCCTGGGCCTCGGAGATGCTGACAGGTAAGCCTGCTCCACTCGGGGTTGCTCAGGTGTGGAGGTCATTCCAGAGGGGCCTGAGAAATGAGGGCAGTGATAGTGAGAGCAGATGGGTGCTACCTTAACCCACCAGAGGCTGGGAGGCCTTGAAGCTGGGCCTCTGGTTAGGAGCTGGCACAGCAGGAGGGAGAGGACCGCTGACCAGCTCTTGCATCCTGCTTCTGGGTGGGATGGTGCTTCTGACAGCACGAACCCAGCGAGCTCAGGCTGGGCAGTTTTTGTTGTTGTTTTGACTGTTGCTACTGCATCTTTATCAGTTCAACAGGCCCTAGGGATCTGCTTTGCTTCCTCTGTTAGCCAGCTTTCTAGGTATTGCACCTCGGAAGGAACAGAGTCCCTGGTGATGCACAGAAGGTCTGTGTGTAGAAGAGAGCTCTCCTGGCCATGGCTGAGCAGGCTTCCCGGTAATTCTCTGGTTGCCTGGTGATAGGAGGCAAGGCTTAACCATGTAGCTTTATACACTGCATGCTGAGTAGCTGACATGATAGGACTTGACCGGTCTTCATTGCTTCAGAGACAAAAAGAGCTTCAGAAAACAGTATCATAAAGAAGAATATTTGGCCTCCAAGTTTCTAGTCCTTACTCTGACACAAACCAATTCTATGACCATGAGCAATTTATTAAAGAAGGGGCTTAGACTGTACGATTTCCAAGATCCCTTCCAGCTCTGATGTGCTATATTTCTAGATTTCAATACCCTTTAATGATCTGACTGTTGAAGGATTTTTCTGGCATACTTGACCTCTTTCCACATCTGGGTTGATGAGACATAACATGGAATTTTAAATTTATTTTTATTTATTTATTTTCGGCTGCACTGGATCTTCGTTGCTGTGTGCGGGCTTTCTCCAGTTGTGGCGAGCAGAGGCTGCTCAGCAGTTGTGGCACAGGGGCTTAGTTGCTCCGCAGCATGTGGGATCCTCCCGGGCCAGGGCTCGAACCTGTGTCCCCTGCATTGGCAGGCGGATTCCTAACCACCGCGCCACCAGGGAAGTCCCCATAACATGGAATTTTGATATGAGTGGTTTGAAATCACTGTGCCAAGTGTCTGTATCACAAGCGCAGCTTCTTACTATTCTCTTAGCAGGACATACTTTTTTACAGAGAGTGATATGACTTCTGTAGTTCTCTGGCTTCAGAGAAATAGGGCAGCATTATTTTGAAGTTACCCCCCGGAAATGGAATTTGCTGAAGAGGAATCCTCACCTTCTCTGGGGAAGACTTGGAAGCTTGGGCTGGTAAGGAGAGTGCTGAATTCATTGCCCAAGGCCCAGGCTCTGCCACCAACTCGACTATGTCCTTCTCCGAGTCTCCCCGGCATCCAAGGTGGTGATTGATACCAGAGAGGACAAAAGACTTGTCCAGCTCAAGTCATCTTTTTTCCTGTAATTTTATTTAAAGTATTGGTTTGAAAATTCTATAGTAAGATGAACCGTTTGAGAACTGCTCTTTCTAAGGCTAAAACTCTGTATAGCTAAAATCTTTAGAGGAAATTTCAGCAAAAGAAAAATCAGTTGTTGTAACACCCCCACTGGAGATTTCACAATTTGCTAAATTATTTTGCTTATTTGCATTCTCTTGTAAACACGGAGTTGCTTAGTAAATCTATTAGCATAAAGTGAAGGCCTTTTTCCCCTTGTAGCGAAAGCAGAGTCTGCAGTAGGCAATTTAATTTAATGCTTCATTTCAAGGTTAATGGAATGATCATAGATCACAGCTGAGCTTGTTCCCGCTTTTGGAGGTGGAGGATTTGGGTGGGGACTGGAGAGATGGGTGGCATTTGTTCCGTTGTTCCAGCTCAGCCCCTATGGTGGGACCAAGTAGACAACAGTGTCTCCTGGTTCTCTCCAAGCTGGAATTGCTCAGATGTGATCGTTTAAGACTGAATGGATAACTGACCAACTTTTTTTTTTTTTTTTGAATGAATTTACTTATTTATTTATTTTCGGCTGCATTGGGTCTTCGTTGCTGCACACGGGCTTTCTCTAGTTGTGTCCAGCAGGGGCTACTCTTCATTGCGGTGCGCGGGCTTCTCATTGCGGTGACTTCTCTTGTTGCAGAGCACGGGCTCTAGGCGCGTGGGCTTCAGTAGCTGTGGCACGGAGGGCTCAGTAGTTGTGGCTCGCAGACTCTAGAGCGCAGGCTCAGCAGTTGTGGCGTGCGGGCTTAGTTGCTCCGTGGCATGTGGGATCTTCCCAGACCAGGGTTCAAACTCGTGTCCCCCGCATTGGCAGGCGGATTCTTAACCACTGAGCCACCAGGGGAGTCCCCTGACCAACTTGTAAAGAAAGAATTCAGATGGCTTTAAAAAAAGGATGTAATAATGCTTACAAATTTTCTATTTTATATAAAAGTTTTGACCTGTAGGCAGTGAGATGTTCTGCATTATTCTTGAATATGTTAAGTTTCTTTACTCTCCAAAGTTAGTGTAAACAGACCATAAGAATTCTTTATCTTTGGCTAAGTTGAAATAGCAGTAGATTTGTTTCTTTCAAGTTCCTCATGTAAATCTCTTCCCAAAACTATATTCTAGATGAGGGCGTCCCAAAGTGAGAGGCTAACATTAATAGTACAGGAAATAATTTTAGATGGTAGACAGGGAAATACTTCTTTTTAACAATTACATTTTAATTGTAATTAAAACAATAATAAAAACCTTACAGCTAGCATCTCAAACCCATGACTTTACAAATATTGCTTAGGGTAAGGATAGTATAAGCTTGGGATGATTTAACGTGAAATATCAAGGAAGAATATCACAGACGGTGTGCAGATATATTAAAAAATAAGAAGTATGCAAATGGTTGCAGGCTAGGTAATCCTGTTCTTATCCTTGAATTGAAAATATGTTGTTTAAATAATTTAGACAAGTGAAAAAAATATGCAGAGAACCCAGCACCTTTCCAGAATTCTTCCCTTTTAACCTGAAAAAAAGAGCTAAGGTATTTCCGTGAAGTGTTTTTATAAAAAGACAGCCCAGTCCTTAAGGATTCACACACAAGCAGTAAACTACATGAGTTCTACAAAGGAAATAGGAAAAGTACTGAGAGATGATTTCTGATGAGCCCTCGGCAAAGGGAAGGCAAGCACAAGAAGGGCGGATCACCTCACAGTGCAAACAGGAACATCATTGATTGACCTTGGCAGTGCAGCCCCGAAGGACAGCACTCCGGGGGAAGGCCCTAAAGGACGCCGACCCACCAGGCACCAGGCAGGCCGTGGCTGTTGGCGATGGGATTTAGCTGGGGTATCTTCAGGGTTATTAAAAGTAACTGATAGGAATGTGTACCTTCAGAGTCTGGGAAACAGAGACCATATCTGTTAGTGAGTCTCGTTATGTCACCGGCCTGCTTCTGAGAAATAATAAATGACGATCGTAAATTCAAGTTGCCAAGTCTGTCCTTGATCTCCTGTCACTCTTTAGGGTTGCCACCCGTGGGCTCTAGTTTTTACCTAATAGTCATCAGGAGGAACTTGCAGCACACTAGAGCCAGCTGTCTGAGAAGGGAGGGTCAAAAGGGACAAACAGAGGTGGCTTATTACAAGCTGTTGGCCCCAGATAACAGATAACTAAAGAGAGCTTTGGCATGGAGGTCTGTGGGCTGGCAGCCTGGGAGAAGGAAGGAAAAAACAACAAGGAGGGCCCAGGGGCTGGGCCCACAGTCGCGTGGTTTGTGGATCTCCGGCTGGTTGCACGCACTGCTGTCTCCTCGGAACCCATCCCTTTCTTTGTCCCCACAAAGCACCGCCGTGGCCCTTTGCGGCATCATGCCTTAGCGAGCAGTGGATTCAGACAGTTAGATGCTGCCCCGATGGTCATGTACGTGTCATTGAGAGCACGTGGAGGACAGAAGCCAGGCTTCTGTGCACATAGACGCTGAGGAGGACTTTGCATCACTTGGTAACTTTCTTCTCAACCATTAAAACACTTATTGAACACCAGTTGCTTTTATTAATTTAGGTAGTCATATAAATAGAAAAACTAATGCCGCGTGTTAAACCGTCAGCCTGAGACTTGAACAAAATGAAAATTGCCCTCTGACATCACCAAACAGGAAGGACAAACTATTTTGTTTTGTTTTGTTTTTCCCTTGTTACAAGATTTTCATTGCCCTGCAAACTCTGCACATTTTAGGTACGGAGATGGCATTTCAGTTGGGCTTCAGTCATTGTATAAACTGGACTGTCTGCATTTGGGACCCAGGCCTTGGTGCTCAGAGCTGTCCCGGCGTCAGCTTGAACAGGGAGTCCCACAGTGTGAGGGTGTAACCATGCAACCTGGTATTTGACCAGCCTGCCGAGCCAGGCCCTCCTTCCTCGGTGAGAGCGTCGCAGGATCTCCACGAGCCCAGGGCACTGCTTGGCTTTGTGATTTGTGTGGAACCACATGGCCTCCTGGCACCAAGCAGTGCATTCACAGATTCAGGCCCGACCTGGAGGAAGGAGTTGAATCCAGGCCAGAGCGCCCCAGCCAGCAGATGCAATTGGTAGGGGCCCTCACCATGTGGTAGGTCCCCCACCCAGCTATTTCTTAGGCATCGCCCCTGCTGGGATATGCAGGCTAGAGGCAGCACAGATGGGAATGACTTCTCCCCTCGTCCTCCCTTCCAAGCCTGGGGTAAGGAAAACAGTGGCCCCACAAAGATGTCCCCGACCATAGCCCCAGCACCTGTGAATATGTTCCGCTACATGGCCAGGGGAATTAAGGTTGCTTATCAGCTGGCGTTTAGATAGAGTGCCTTGGATTATCCAGGTGGGCCCAATGTAATCACAAGGTCCTTAAAAGTGGAAGAGGCAGGAGAGGGGGGCAGAGTGATGAGGTGTGAGAGGCACACCACCCGCCCCGGCTGGCTTGGAGGATGGAGGAAGGGCCCACAGCCAAGGGATGTGGGTGACCTGTATAAAAAGGAAAGGGCAGAGAAACAGATTCTGCTCCCGTACAGCCTCCAGAAATGAACGTAGCCCTGCCGAAGCTGTGATTTCAGTCCATGAGACCCAATTCAGACTTCTGCCTCGAAGAACTGTAAGACAGAACATACCTATTGTTTTCACCCACCAAGTTTATCATAATTTGCTACAGCAGCAATGGAAAACTAATACGCATCTTTACCAGAAAATAATAAAACACAA